>NC_141879.1:649091178-649394208 GCF_056163025.1 Triticum urartu
GGAATGATAGATGTGGTTGCTCACGTAATGGTGCACTAGATTCTTACCTTGGGAGTCACAGACTTGTTGTCAACATTGAGCACCACTCCTTCCGGTTTCTTGTCTCTGAAGTCACCGGGCAGCCTTTCTAGCCACAAACCTTGACACACCGTTGTCGCAGCTGCACAGAATGATAATGCAACCAACTTCTGCTTTTATGATAGCCAACTCACTATTCTTCCTCTTAAAAAATATGCCACGCCCGAGGTGCTTTTATGGTCTTTCACATCTCCTGCCATGTGGTTATCACTGTAGCTAAATTGCTCCACCATCTCCTTCTTCTCTTTCAAATAGGCACACCAAAGTTTTGTTGAATTTGGAACAGTGAATTTTTTTAAATGCACGGGCTCTTTTTCAAAAACGTGAAAATTTTCCAAATTCACGAAAAATATTCATGTCTGAGATATTTTTTCAAAAGTTAACGGTCTACTATGAACCAAACCATTCAACCAGTCAACCGAGAGAGCGAGACCGAGCAGCTGGAGCGAGCGAGCGAGTAGTGGAGAGTGCTAATGGGCCGGCCCAGATGAGACGCGTGTGAGCAACGGTGCTCCAGTCAGCGCCTGGAGCGCCAATTAGGAACTTTCATTTCTAACTGCACAAAGATAATTGTCGGTAAGCACACACCTGGACATGAATTAGACTCAAAGCGCTGCGTACATTGGTTATAACAAGCTGAACATTGAGTCTGATAGTTCCTCTGCGGTTGAATCCATGAAAGGAGAGGACGAGTATGCCTTCTATTCATGTGATTATGGAGAGCAGGCAGCTTATGACGGACTTTGACCATGTTACTTTCAGCATTGTTTAAGAGAGCCAACGAGGTGCCGAATACCATAGCTAAATCTTCTTTTAAATATATTTTCTCAGGTTTCTGGGATGCTTCTACCCCTGATTTTATCTCATCAAGCCTTGTAAATGATCTCTCCATTCTTTGATGAATAAAGCCGCATTGCTGTAAAAAAGGCATTGCGTACGCGTGTGCACATGGATGGATGTATACACTCGGCCGGAGCTGGAGAGCATGGCGCGGGACGCGATATGCCCAGAATCAGGGAACGCGATCGCACGCTGAAGTTTCACGGGGTCGAGAGCAGCGACATGCTCCAGATCTTCAACGAGTGCACACACCTGGGGACCGCACGAGCTCGACGAACCCTGGGCGGAGGCGCAGGTGGAGATCGATCAGGAGGAGAACAGGCGGCGAGACACATGCCCAGGATCGTTCAGTCCGGCCCGCCCTGCCTCGCAGCTGACATGCTGGGCCACATACCCAGTCATGCCAGCGCAGGCCCGCTCAACCGCCGGCCCAGGAGAGCCCAGCAGCAGATTCAAACCCTGCTCCCTGGCCGCTCGGATCTGAGCCGCCGCGGAGGTTGCCGGCGCCGGCTGCGCCACCACCAGCCGGCCATTCGGTCTCTTCTTTCTAGTCACCCGCGTCCATGAATCCGGCAGGAAGAAATCCAACAAAGTAATGGGCTGGAGGCATACCTTGGGAATTGGCCCTTTCCATGGCTGGAGCGCGGAAGCCGCCCTCCGATGAACAATCCGTCGAACGATCTCCACCTTATCCTCAAGGTTAAGTCCCTCCCTCACCGGATCGTTGCAAGGCACGATGTCGTCCACAACCATGGCAACTTCCTCCTCCGAATACCCGGGATTGAAAGCTTCACAGATTATGTCGGAAGTCGTTGGCGAATACAACTCCGGCGAATCTCCGGTGCAAATCCCGTCGTCATCATCTTCATTGTCTGATGAATCCGCAAGCGCCCAAAACTGGCCGCCGACGTGCCTACGCCCAGGGCTGGCGGAGGCCGCCGTCTTCGCGGCGGTCGCCACAGGCACCGCACGCATCACCCAACTCTCCGATAGTTCATGCTAGTCCTTCTGTGAGCATGTACTAGTGGTGGCCGCGGATACGCTTGGCAGAGTGATGGTAATGCCGAGAGGCCTTTTCTCGGTCCTCCGGGTGGTTTTGTTGATGGGGCGTCTGGCCCTGACTATCGGCAGCGGGGTGGATACCGCGGTCATCGTGGTGGTCGAGGTGGTCGGTTCCGTCATCGGCAGCCTCCTCCACCTGTGGCCGTCGAGCAGACGGTCGCCGCCGGAGTTGCGGAGTCGTCGGTTTTGTCTGGTCAAGCCATGGATGTGGTGACGGCGCACTAGTAGAAAAGGGGGCTTTGGTCCAGGCCGAGTAAGCCCATTTGTCCCGGTTCAGTCCAGAACCGGGACCAATGGATGCATTTATCCCGGTTCGCGCGGCTAAGGCATTAGTCCCGGTTGAACTGGTCCCTTTAGTCCCGGTTCGTGCCATGAACCGGTACTAATGGGCTTTGAGGCATTAGTACCGGTTCATGGCACGAACCGGTACTAAAGGTCTCATTTTCAAACTCCCCCCCCCTTGGACCGCCTTTTCAGTTTTAGAAAAAACAAAAGAAAATGATGGAAATGTCAAAAAAATAAAATAAAATAAGTTTCCCATGTGATATGTGGTCTAGTTGTTGGGAAAATTTACAAATATGAATTTCGACTTTATTTACAAAATCTCTCTAGAATTTGTAAAATGGGCATAACTTTTGCATACGAACTCGGATTAAAAAGATTTTTATATGAATTAATGAGTCTCTTACTGTCGGCGTTCTAGGGAGCCTATATTTGGGCTTGGTCCGTCGTTCGACAGTAAGATTTTTTTGTTTGGCGTATATGTATGAATTCAATACTTAATCACCGTCGGTGCTCCGAGAGGCCTATATATTGGCTTCGTTCGTCATTCGACGATGATTTTTTTATATGTATGAATGAATTGATTACCGCCGCCGGCGTTCCGGGAGGTCTATATATGGGCTTGGTCCGTTGTTCGATGGTGATTTTTTTATCATATATATATATATATATATTTATATATATGAATTTAATGACTTGATCACTGTCAGCGTTTCGGGAAGTCTTCATATAGGCTTGGTCCGTTGTTCGACGGTGATTTTTTTATTGCCATATATGTATGAGTTTGATGACTTGATCACCGTTGGCGTTCCGGCAAGCCTATATATGGGCTTGGTCCGTCGTTCGACGGTGATTTTTTTTATTGCCATACATGTATGAGTTCGATGACTCGATCACCTGCGGCGTTCCGGCAAGCCTATATATGGGCTTTGTCCGTCGTTCGATAATGATTTTTTTATTTGCTATATATGTATGAGTTTGATGACTCGATCACCGTCGGTGTTCCGGCAAGCCTATATATGGGCTTGGTCCGTCGTTCGACGGTGATTTTTTTTTATTTGCCATATATTTATGAGTTTGATGACTTGATCACCGTCGGCGTTCCAGCAAGCCTATATATGGGCTTGGTCCGTAGTTCGACGGTGATTTTTTTTATTTGCCATATATGTATGAGTTTGATGACTCGATCACCGTCGGCGTTCCGGCAAGCCTATATATGTGCTTGGTCCGTCGTTCGACGGTGATTTTTTTATTTGCCATATATGTATGAGTTTGATGACTCGATCACCGTCGGCGTTCCGGCAAGCCTATATATAGGCTTGGTCCGTCGTTCGACGGCGATGTTATTGTTTTTTTGGGGATGAGGAATATTTTCAATCACGCACACCTGTTTCGTGTTTCTCATATTCCCTTTTTTATGCATCAAATTCAAATGTTGAAATGTTTTTTTATTGTATATACTATCTCTCGTTGCAGACTGCGTACCTCGGGATCATCTCTTCCACCTTGGTATAATATTCAATCTTGCATTTTCATGTACTATTTTTAACTTCCTGTAATTTCATACGTATACCGACATGCATATTTTCCTTGCATATAGATGGAGGAAGCCACGACACCATCTTCGTCTGAATCATGTAGAATGCCTTTATCAAAGTTGGCCAAAAAACACCTATTTGAACCTGATACTAGTGAGCTAGCCAATCCAGTGATTACGAAGTTAGGCGTACCACACGACCATCCTGAGCTTGGACCACGTGGATGGACGGCAGGGCCATCTTTCTCAGCTCGTTGTTATCAACCTCCCGCACCTGGGCCCAGACTTGATGAAGCTTCAACCCTTGGGACACATATGATATCCAAAGGTTTAGGCTGGGAGAATCATGAGGTTGAATACGCTCCAATGCCTTTTGGGTATCTTGAATGGGGTACTAATGTCTTGAAGAAATATCATACCCATCTGAAGGGGAGTGAGGAAGGCGTGGATTACGTCTATGGAGCCATTTATTGTTCTTTAGGCGACTATTCTGTCTCCCCTTCTCTTTTAAGGTCTTTATTGGAGAGATGGGATCCCAACACCAACACGTTTTTGTTCTCGTCTGGCGAGTGTACAGTCACACTTCTTGATATGCATCAGATCGCGGGGTTGCCCCTTGATGGTGAACCTTATGAAGAATATGTTCACCTAGCTGATGAGTTGCATCCTTCGACTCTTTTGTACCCCAATTTCCTGATTCGGCTCCTAGAAATTTGGACCAAGCTTGCTGTGGGTGGCAAAGTAGGTTTCAAGGAATGGTGTGACTTCTTTCACAATAGTGGAGTAAACTCCTTTGCTACCAAGAGCTTAGAAGACCAGCGCGTGTACACTGCGGCTTTTCTTGCCATATGGCTTTACCGCTATGTCGTTGTTGGTGGTGGGCCATATATTCACCCTGGGGTATTAGTGATGGCGGCATGGATTTCCCTAGGACAACGTATCTCTTTGGGCCCACCTGCTCTTTGCTCCCTTTATTACTCACTTTGGCGAATTTGTACTCATCCAATTGGCCCCTCATTCATACATAGGATTTGGCCGTTCCACTACCTTGCTGGATGGATGGGCGTGTACCTCAAGAAACCCTATGGAAAGGTAATGTACTGAAACAGAATGCCATAGCTGGGTCCTCCTCCGCTCACCCGCTATCAGTGGATAATGATATCTCAGACACTGCCCCATCCGCTAGTGGAAAGAGACGCAGACAATCTACACCGCCTCATGTGGAACAGGAAGAAAGGCTGCCTTTGAAGCGTAAACTTGATTTTGCCCAAGAATCCAATTTTTCTGAACCAATAATATTGGATGGTCCGTCCTTAGATGTTGAATTCAGTAACTTTGTTAGTGATGAAGATTTTAGCCATGTTCTCACGGGAGAAAAGGACCATGGCCTTGGTGACCTCTTCGATTTATCCGTCGAGGATTGTACCTTTGGCGAGTGTGGCACAAGTCGTCTACCCTCCAGCCCTGGTGTGGCTGAAACTGTGCTCCCTACCCCTAGTGCTCTTGATTTCTTGTCAACTTTACCTGGTAGTTTATTTACTTATGCATTTATTTAATTGGTCGTATCTATGAACCATCATTATCATCAAATTTTCACGACTCTTCACTTATTTTTTTAGGTTGCGAACGAGAAAGTTACCATTCGCAAGACCCTGTAATGACAGTTGTATCAGGGGAAGGCACACAGATGGACTGCAGCTTTTTCAAAGACACGTTTATAGATGCCACAGTTACTGTGGTGAAACGAGCCCTCGAAGGACTGAACGACTCTACCCTTAGTGATCCCAAGCGACGCATCATGCTTGAGAGCGTTTCTCAGACGCTGCCCACGCAAGTACATGAGGTAGCTAAGGTGCATGCTATGTTGGTCGGGCTTATTGACCTTTCCAAGAAATTGGAGGTTGGCCAGACTGAGTTCACGAAGGGATCCGAGCGAGATGAACATGCTGCTGCTGAAGTCGAGCTTAAAATTAAGTCCGGCCACGAAGTTTCCAAGGCTGCAATTGTGGACTTATCTAACTTAGACAAGAAGTATGCTGAAATGGAGGTGCAGGAAGCAGCGCTTAAGGTGCAGCTTGAGGAGGCTACCGCTAGTTGGAGACATATCAAGCATCCCCAAGCTTAATTCATACTCGTCCTCGAGTAGCTAAATGATAAAAACAGAATTTTTGATGCAGAGTGCTACTTGGCATAATTTTAATGTAATTCTTCTTAATTGTGTTATGAATATTCAGATCCGAAAGATTCAATATAAAAGTTTAATATTGACATAAAAATAATAATACTTCAAGCATACTAAAAAAGCAATCATGTCTTTTCAAAATAGCATGGCCAAAGAAAGTTATCCCTACAAAATCATATAGTCTGGCTATGCTCCATCTTCACCACACAAAATATTTAAATCATGCACAACCCCGATGACAAGCCAAGCAATTGTTTCATACTTTTGGTGTTCTCAAACTTTTTCAATCTTCATGCAATACATGAGCGTGAGCCATGGATATAGCACTATAAGTGGAATAGAATGGTGGTTGTGGGGAAGACAAAAAGGGGGAAGATAGTCTCACATCAACTAGGCATATCAACGGGCTATGGAGATGCCCATCAACAAATATCAATGTGAGTGAGTAGGGATTGCCATGCAACGGATGCACTAGAGCTAGAAGTATATGAAAGCTCAACAAAAGAAAAACTAAGTGGGTGTGCATCTAACTTGCTTGCTCATGAAGACCTAGGGCATTTTGAGGAAGCCCATCATTGGAATATACAAGCCAAGTTCTATAATGAAAAATTCCCACTAGTATTTGAAAGGTATAACATAGGTGACTCTCTATTATGAATATCATGGTGCTACTTTGAAGCACAAGTGTGGTAAAAGGATAGTAACATTGTCCCTTCTCTCTTTTTATCTCATTTTTTTATTTGGGCCTTTTTTCTTCTTTTATGGCCTCTTTTATTTCTCTTCCTTTTTTTTCGTCCAGAGTCTCATCCCGACTTGTGGGGGAATCATAGTCTCCATCATCCTTTCTTCACTGGGACAATGCTCTAATAATGATGATCATCACACTTTTATTTTTCTTACAACTCAACAATTACAACTCGATACTTAGAACAAAATATGACTCTATATGAATGCCTCCGGTGGTGTACTGGGATATGCAATGAATCAAGAGTGACACGTATGAAAGAATTATGAATGGTGGCTTTGCCACAAATACAATGTCAACTACATGATCATGCTAAGCAATATGACAATGATGGAGTGTGTCATAATAAACGGAACGGTGGAAAGTTGCATGGCAATATATCTCGGAATGGCTATGGAAATGCCATAATAGGTAGGTATGGTGGCTGTTCTGAGGAAGGTATATGGTGGGTGTATGATGCCGGCGAAAGGTGCGCGGTATTAGAGAGGCTAGCAAAGGTGGAAGGATGAGAAAAGTGCGTATAATCCATGGACTCAACATTAGTCATAAAGAACTCATATACTTATTGCAAAAATTTAGAAGTTATCAAAGCAAAGTATTACGCGCATACTCCTAGGGGATAGATTGGTAGGAAAAGACCATCGCTCGTCCCCGACCGTCACTCATAAGGAAGACAATCAAAAAATAAATCATGCTCCGACTTCATCACATAACGGTTCACCATACGTGCATGCTACAAGAATCACAAACTTTAACACAAGTATTTCTCAAATTCACAACTACTCAACTAGCATAGCTCTAATATCACCATCCTCATATCTCAAAACAACTATCAAGCATCAAACTTCTCATAGCATTCAACACACTCATAAGAAAGTTCTTTTACTATTCTTGAATTCCAAGCATATTAGGATTATTTAAGAAAATTACCATGCTATTTAAGACTCTCAAAATAATCTAAGTGAAGCATGAGAGATCAATAGTTTCTATAAAACAAATCCCTAAAAGTTATAAGTGAAGTACTAGAGCAAAACTATAACTCAAATGATATAAGTGAAGCATATAGAGTATTCTAACAAATTCCAAATCATGTATGGCTCTCTCAAAAGGTGTGTACAGTAAGGATATTTGTGGTAAACTAAAAAGTAAAGACTCAAATCATACAAGACGCTCCAAGCAAAACACATATCATGTGGTGAATAGAAATATAGCTCCAAGTAAAGTTACCGATAGAAGTAGACGAAAAGAGGGGATGCCTTCCGGGGCATCCCAAAGCTTTGGCTTTTAGGTGTCCTTAGATTATCTTGGGGGTGCCATGGGCATCCCCAAGCTTAGGCTCTTGCCATCCTAGGTCTGGCAGGCCCACTGGGCAGCGCCCCAACAAATTTTTTATATAGTTTTTTCTTTTCTGCATTATTTATTTTCTTCTATTTATTTTTGAGTAATTTTTTATATAGTTTTTTCTTTTCTGCTTTATTTATTTTCTTCTATTTATTTATGAGTAGTTTTTTTTCTGTATTTAGTTTCTTTGTGACCCTCTCTACTATTTCGCAAATGATATGCGGGTGAAATGATAATACCATTGCAAGTTTCAACATTTTCAGAATTCATTTTGTAGTGATTTTCAATTTCACGGTCATTTAGCTCTCTAAACAATTAGGTAAATGACTGAAAAACAACAAATGATGTCAGAACATGTTGGAAATTGATGACGTCGCTTTGAATGCTACATACTGAACACAAAATAAGTCCGGAGTTCAAATAAGTTTAAAAAACATTGAAGTGCCCGTGTAACAGATGAGTTCTCGTCCGAAACCCTGATACTCCGAAAGAGATTGTCCAGTTTGTACACGAAGTGCGTCCAGTTTTTGCCGTGACCCTCTCTACTCTTTCGCACATGCTATGCGGGTGAAATGATGATACCATGCCAAGTTTCAACATTTTCACAGTTCATTTTGTAGTGATTTTCAATTTCACGGTCATTTAACTCTCTAAACAATTAGGTAAATGACTGAAAAATAACAAATGATGTCAGAACATGTTGGAAATTGATGACGTCGCTTTGAATTCTGCATACCGAACACAAAAGAAGTCCGGAGTTCAAATAAGTTTAAAAAACATTGAAGTGCCCGTGTAACAGATGAGTTCTCGTCCGAAACCCTGATACTCCGAAAGAGATTGTCCAGCTTGTACACGAAGTGCGTCCAGTTTTTGTCGTGACCCTCTCTACTCTTTCGCACATGCTATGCGGGTGAAATGATGATACCATGCCAAGTTTCAACATTTTCACAGTTCATTTTGTAGTGATTTTCAATTTCACGGTCATTTAGTTCTCTAAACAATTAGGTAAATGACTGAAAAACAACGAATGATGTCAGAATATATTGGAAATTGATGACGTCGCTTTGAATGCTGCATACTGAACACAAAAGAAGTCCGGAGTTCACATAAGTTTAAAAAATATTGAAGTGCCCGTGTAACAGATGAGTTCTCGTCCGAAACCCTGATACTCCGAAAGAGATTGTCCAGTTTGTACACGAAGTGCGTCCAGTTTTTGCTGTGACCCTCTCTACTCTTTAGCACATACTATGCGGGTGAAATGATGATACCATGCCAAGTTTCAACATTTCCACAGTTCATTTTGTAGTGATTTTCAATTTCACGGTCATTTAGCTCTCTAAACAATTAGGTAAATGACTGAAAAACAACGAATGATGTCAGAACATATTGGAAATTGATGACGTCGCTTTGAATGCTGCATACTGAACACAAAAAAAGTCCGGAGTTCAAATAAGTTTAAAAAACATTGAAGTGCCCGTGTAACAGATGAGTTCTCGTCCGAAATCCTGATACTCCGAAAGAGATTGTCCAGTTTGTACACGAAGTGCGTCCAGTTTTTGCCGTGACCCTCTCTACTCTTTCGCACATGCTATGCGGGTGAAATGATGATACCATGCTAAATTTCAACATTTTCACAGTTCATTTTGTAGTGATTTTCAATTTCACGGTCATTTAGCTCTTTAAACAATTCGGTAAATGACTGAAAAACAACAAATGATGTCAGAACATGTTGGAAATTGATGA
Organism: Triticum urartu; assembly: GCF_056163025.1. Lineage (NCBI taxonomy): Eukaryota > Viridiplantae > Streptophyta > Magnoliopsida > Poales > Poaceae > Triticum > Triticum urartu. Next base: position 649,100,989 of record NC_141879.1, read on the forward strand.
CGTCGCTTTGAATGCTGCATATTGAACACAAGAAGTCCGGAGTTCAAATAAGTTATTAAAAATAAAAAAGAGGTGCAATCCTGGTTAATTTGCTTTAAGCCTTTCGAAATAGTGTAGACTGCACTGCACATAGCTCAGTGTAATCTATGGTATTCCGAAAGGCTTGAAGCTAATCAACGTGCAGGTGAGCATTGCGCCTCTTCGTCATTGTCTCTGCACTCACTGCTTATAAACCGCTCATACTGCCTCTCTCTTGGCGAGGTGGGACTAAAAATCAGCTTACTAAGAAACTCTATTATCGGTTCATGCCATGAACCGGTACTAAAGGTCTTCGTGGGGGCCCCAGCCTGACCACAGCCGCACTGGCCTCATTAGTACCGGTTTATGGCATGAACCTGTACTAAAGGTTGCCCACGAACCGGTACTAATGATGCCCGCCCACCTAGCCGTTGGAACCGGCACTAATGGTCACATTAGTGCCGGCTCAAATTCAAACCGGTACTAATGTGCTTCATATTTGACCCTTTTTCTACTAGTGTCTATATATGCGCCAGTATCATAGATTAGATGAATATAGTCTGTAGATGTATTGATGCACGTAGTCTACCTTTTGGCCATTAACAACCGTGCCTCTTGTCCTATGAGTGTGCAAAAAATTTAATCTCACAATGACGTGCCGACAAGCTATACACGAACTTCATCGACGTACAGTTTTTAAGATCAATTTTGTTTTACCTATTAGATGCTCACTTTTAAGACACAGACTTACATCTTTCTCACGGTTGGCGTGCCGGGAAGCCTATATATGGGTTTGGTCCGTTGTTCCGCCATGAGATTTTTTTTGTCATTATATATATATATATATATATATATATATATATATATATATATATATATATATATATATATATATGCATGAATTAATGAGTCTCTTACTCTCGGCGTTCCGGGGAGCCTATATTTGGGTTTGGTCCATCGTTCGACAGTAAGATTTTTTTGTTTGGCGTATATGTATGAATTTAATACTTAATCACCGTCGGTGCTTCGAGAGGCCTATATATTGGCTTCGTCCGTCTTTCGACGATGATTTTTTTATATGTATGAATGAATTGATTATGGCCGCCGGCGTTACGGGAGGCGTATATATGAGCTTGGTCCGTCGTTCGACGGTGATTTTTTTATCATATATATATATATGAATTTAATGACTTGATCACTGTCGGCGTTCCGGGAAGCCTTCATATAGGCTTGGTCCGTCGTTCGACGGTGATTTTTTTATTGCCATATATGTATGAGTTTGATGACTTGATCACCGTTGGCGTTCCGGCAAGCCTATATATGGGCTTGGTCCGTCGGTCGACGGTGATTTCTTTTATTGCCATACATGTATGAGTTTGATGACTCGATCACCGTCGGCGTTCCGGCAAGCCTATATATGGGCTTGGTCCGTCGTTCGACAATGATTTTTTTATTTGCCATATATGTATGAGTTTGATGACTCGATCACCGTCGGCGTTCCGGCAAGCCTATATATGGGCTTGGTCCGTCGTTCGACGGTGATTTTTTTTATTTGCCATATATGTATGAGTTTGATGACTCGATCACCGTCGGCGTTCCAGCAAGCCTATATATGGGCTTGGTCCGTAGTTCGACGGTGATTTTTTTTATTTGCCATATATGTATGAGTTTGATGACTCGATCACCGTCGTCGTTCCGGCAAGCCTATATATGTGCTTGGTCCGTCGTTCGACGGTGATTTTTTTATTTGCCATATATGTATGAGTTTGATGACTCGATCACCGTCAGCGTTTCGGCAAGCCTATATATAGGCTTGGTCCGTCGTTCGACGGCGATTTTATTGTTTTTTTGGGGATGAGGAATATTTTCAATCACGCACACCTGTTTCGTGTTTCTCATATTCCCCTTTTTATGCATCAAATTCAAATATTGAAATGTTTTTTTTATTGTAGATACTATCTCTCGTTGCAGACTGCGTACCTCGGGATCATCTCTTCCACCTTGGTATAATATTCAATCTTGCATTTTCATGTACTATTTTAACTTCCTGTAATTTCATACGTATACCTACATGCATATTTTCCTTGCATATAGATGGAGGAAGCCACGACACCATCTTCGTCTGAATCATGTAGAATGCCTTTATCACAGTTGGCCAAAAAACACCTATTTGAACCTGATACTAGTGAGCTAGCCAATCCAGTGATTACAAAGTTAGGCGTACCACACGGCCATCCTGAGCTTGGACCACGTGGATGGATGGCAGGGCCATCTTTCTCAGCTCGTTGTTATCAACTTCCCGCACCTGGGCCCAGACTTGATGAAGCTTCAACCCTTGGGACACATATGATATCCAAAGGTTTAGGCTGGGAGAATCATGAGGTTGAATACGCTCCAATGCCTCTTGGGTATCTTGAATGGGGTACTAATGTCTTGAAGAAATATCATACCCATCTGAAGGGGAGTGAGGAAGGTGTGGATTACGTCTATGGAGCCATTTATTGTTCTTTAGGCGACTATTCTGTCTCCCCTTCTCTTTTAAGGTCTTTATTGGAGAGATGGGATCCCAACACCAACACGTTTTTGTTCTCGTCTGGCGAGTGTACAGTCACACTTCTTGATATGCATCAGATCGCTGGGTTGCCCCTTGATGGTGAACCTTATGAAGAATATGTTCCCCTAGCTGATGATTTGCATCCTTCGACTCTTTTGTACCCCAACTTCCTGATTCGGCTCCTAGAAATTTGGACTAAGCTTGCTGTGGGTGGCAAAGTAGGTTTCAAGGAATGGTGTGACTTCTTTCACAATAGTGGAGTAAACTCCTTTGCTACCAAGAGCTTAGAAGACCAGCGCGTGTACGCTGCGGCTTTTCTTGCCATATGGCTTTGCCGCTATGTCGTTGTTGGTGGTGGGCCATATATTCGCCCCGGGGTATTAGTGATGGCGGCATGGGTTTCCCTAGGACGGCGTATCTCTTTGGGCCCACCTGCTCTTTGCTCCCTTTATTACTCACTTCGGCGAATTTGTACTCATCCGATTGGCCCCTCATTCATACACAGGATTTGGCCGGTCCACTACCTTGCTGGATGGATGGATGTGTACCTCAAGAAACCCTATGGAAACAGAGCAAAAACGCCAAATTTCCCGAGCTCCAAAATTTTGGCGGTACAACCTAATATGGTGAACACCATGTTTAAGACGCTACGTCATTTTACACCTAAAGAGGCACATGCTTTCCTCGATGACTCTAAGAATATTGTTTGGAACCCCTATTCTCTCACTATGGAAGGTGTGTTCAAACCCAAGAGGGCTTTCTTAATTTCTATTCGTCGAGGCATGCTGTCGTGGAGGCGTGGTACTATCACCGCCGATGTGTGTATAGCTGAACCATATCACCCAGATCGAGTGGCACGACAGTTTCGTCTTGACCAAGTTGTACCCTTTTCTCCTCTAGCGAGCCTGTATACTCAAGACGAAATTGGAATTGCCTATGATTTTTGGTCACACCTATTATCCTTTGCCCCCGAAGAATTCCACTATTTTCCTGACGATGATCGAGTTGGAAACTCCTCTGTAGCATGGGCTAATTGGTGGAAAAAATTTCTAAAGCGTTTCGCCGACATTCTGGGCCAACTTTGCAATGGCAACATGACTGGGAAGACCCCTTATGATGTAAGGATAAAAAATAAGCGTGCACTACAACACAATATCAGGCCTCACCCATTGTCTGATAAAGATTTTATGGTGGTGAGGAGAGTATCTATGGAGCACCATGACCAACATGTTCAGTCCCTTGAGAAGGCAGAAATGCCTATTACAGATCAATGGAGACTGGTCCTCTATAATTATTTAAATGATGTTGTTGCTGCTCAACTGGTGAAGTCTAAAGAGGTGAGCTCAAGCACATGTGTGTCCATATTTCATTATGTCTCACGTACTATTTAGTACTAACTTGAGTTCTCTTTTTTTTTTGGTTTTTTTACAGCTACGGCGAGGTAATGTACTGAAACAGAATGCCATAGCTGGGTCCTCCTCCGCTCACCCGCTATCAGTGGATAATGATATCTCAGACACTGCCCCATCCGCTAGTGGAAAGAGACGCAGACAATCTACACCGCCTCATGTGGAACAGGAAGAAAGGCTGCCTTTGAAGCGTAAACTTGATTTTGCCCAAGAATCCAATTTTTCTGAACCAATAATATTGGATGGTCCGTCCTTAGATGTTGAATTCAGTAACTTTGTTAGTGATGAAGATTTTAGCCATGTTCTCACGGGAGAAAAGGACCATGGCCTTGGTGACCTCTTCGATTTATCCGTCGAGGATTGTACCTTTGGCGAGTGTGGCACAAGTCGTCTACCCTCCAGCCCTGGTGTGGCTGAAACTGTGCTCCCTACCCCTAGTGCTCTTGATTTCTTGTCAACTTTACCTGGTAGTTTATTTACTTATGCATTTATTTAATTGGCCGTATCTATGAACCATCATTATCATCAAATTTTCACGACTCTTCACTTATTTTTTTAGGTTGCCAACGAGAAAATTACCATTCGCAAGACCCTGTAATGACGGTTGTATCAGGGGAAGGCACACAGATGGACTGCAGCTTTGTCAAAGACACGTTTATAGATGCCACAGTTACTGTGGTGAAACGAGCCCTCAAAGGACCGAACGACTCTACCCTTAGTGATCCCAAGCGACGCATCATGCTTGAGAGTGTTTCTCAGACGCTGCCCACGCAAGTACCTGAGGTAGCTAAGGTGCATGCCATGTTGGTCGGGCTTATCGACCTTTCCAAGAAATTGGAGGTTGGCCAGACTGAGTTCACGAAGGGATCCGAGCGAGATGAACATGCTGCTACTGAAGTCAAGCTTAAAATTAAGTCCGGCCACGAAGTTTCCAAGGATGCAATTGTGGACTTATCTAACTTAGACAAGAAGTGTGCTGAAATGGAGGTGCAGGAAGCAGCGCTTAAGGTGCAGCTTGAGGAGGCTACCGCCAGTTTGCAGAAGCTTAAACTAGAGAGGGAACATCGCCGACAAGCACATAATGCTCATCAATCTGAACTGAAGGACTTGGTGAAGAGTCTACAGGACACCAACGCCGGCAAGCGTACAAGGCTTGCTGAATTTGAACAAAAGACGGCAAAATTAAAGACTGAAGCAAGTCAGTTGTTGAACAGCCTGCAGAACTGGCGAGCTCCTTCAGAAGACCTAGCGCTTAGTTTTTTTTTATTATTTAGCCATTTCAATTTATCATTTCCCTTTGAATCATTTTAGGCTCAGTACTCAGTTTCACTTCAAATGTAGCAGTAATTTGTTTATTCACGTGGGAACTCCGAATTTTATGAATGATGTGCTAGTACGCCAGCTTTGACGTTGAAGCGTCGTTATTTATTTACACTATTGTTGTGTATGGCATGAAGCCTTATTTTTTTATTCTATTTTTTTTTATATAAATGCATGTACGTACCATTTTTTGTATGACGTTTAAGCTTATGATGAAGTCTGGAGCCTGCTTGATGTTTATTTTTTTTATTACCCTCTTTTTTATGTCACAGTTTATACTCGTAAGTCATTGGAGTTTTTTTGTGCCCTAGTTTATACTCGTAAGGGTGTGGAGTATTTTGGATGATCCTTTTTTTTCATCACAGTTTATACTCGTAAGTTGTTGGAGTATCTTTTTTTTGTGCCCCGGTTTACACTCATGAGGGTATGGAGTAAGTATGATGATTCGATTGTTTTTCCATCACAGTTTATACTCGTAAGTAGTTGGAGTCTTTTTGTTTGTGCCCCAGTTTACACTCATGAGGGTATGGAGTATCATTTTTTTTACTCAAGCATAGTAGCGCTTAAGAAATTTTCCATTTATCGGTGGCGGGCAATACTCGCCGTAAGGGGAAATTATCCTGTATGCACCACTAGAGTAGACCTCTTTTATGATATAGGGACCCTCCCATTTTGGCTCGAACTTTCCTCCCATCTGTCGTGTAATATTCATTGGATGAATGACAACGAGCACTAGGTCTCCTTGCTTGAATGATCTCCTTTTAATGCGCTCACTACTAGGGAAAATCCTAGCAGCAGCCCGGGTTTTCGGCCTTTTAGTAGCGCGGGGGCCGGCGCTACTAATAAGGCGCTACAGCTAACGTATAGCAGTAGCGCTGGTCCACCCGCGCTACTGCTACACAAGTGTTGCAGCAGCGCGCTTAAAGGAACCTCGCTGCTGCTAATAGCTATAGCGCGCTTCCCCTGTGCGCGCTACTGCTACAACCGCGCTGCTGCTAACTTTTCTCCACTCGCTACAGCTAATTTTAGTAGTTTTTTGTTTTTTTTCAGCATATTTGTTTTGTATTTGAACAGGCTTTATAGAAGAATCTTTAGCACATACAAATGTCATCATGATACCCATACAAATGCCTGCGAGACCACAAATGTAATCATAGCATATACATACAAATAGTCTCGTCATAATCATCATCCAACACAAAGTGGTATCTTGTCATCATCTTGAAAATAGCGATACATGCAAGTCTCGAATACTTGCAACTACAACGTCATCCATCTAAACAAAGGTATACGCGAGAAGAGCTATCACTATGAGTGAGAGCGGAACTATGCAGTACATGAGATGTGGGTTACGAGTCCTCTCTCGTGCTAGCGTGAACCTCAAGTAACTAGCTTCTCCTTCTTGTCTGCTTTTGAAGCCTTTATGGCTGGCGTCCGAGAACCCATTCACTTGCGCCTGACACTCATGCCACTCGTTGTACACCCCCAGAACCTTCCCTTTGTACACGACATAGCAGTTCCATCTCGCCATCAAGAAACTAGGTACCTGTTAGAGATGCATGTTCATGAAGAGGATGTACAATCATATATATGCAACAAAATATACTAGAGAACACCAAAAAAGAAAGGGTTAGCAACTAGATGCAACTAGGGATCATGGACATCACAAAGTTGCATCGCTACAAATAGTATACAAGTTCAACCGACACATATCATCATCATCGGCATCATAAATCACTAGAAGTTCCATCCTTCCATATCATCGAGGATGGACCCTAGCTTCTTGAACGGTGTGAGGTCTAGACGTTGCATGCCTATGCGAGTTCGGACATCAGCTCGCGATATAGGGCCGTGGTGGAACATCCCCTTCTCATCGACGACTTCTTTCATGATGATCGTCGCAATGTCGCTTTGGATGCGAAAGAAGTCATCTCTAAGTTTATAATCCGCTTCTCCATGAGATTCTAGCCACTTGTGGATATGATCATCATTTCTGCTTCTCATGCGAAGCTTTTGGTGATCCGTGTTGAACTGAATCATGAGATGGAGGATGTAGAATCCATCCTTCTTGCTTGATTTTGGGACTTGGATGCAGGAGAAGTTAGTTTTATGCGCGAAACCCATCTTCTTGTTCCTTTGTTTCCTGATCTGCATGTGGCCACCTCTAAAGCTGAAGCCTTGGAAAGCATCATCTAGAATATTCATTATGTGGGTGTAGTCTTTTTTCTCGTAGTCTCTGGAAGGGTCAAAATACACGGCGTGGGAGACTTGCGGATAAAGAACGATAAGGACGACGCGCCCGTTGCTGCGGGGAAAAGACACCTCAAATTATTCCCCATAGAGAGAGAAGGAATGATTGAAATGTATGAAAGGGTTGTTCGAAACTGACTTACTTTGGATGATAAGGCACGAGGACAATTTTGGCATGACCTTTGCTAAAAAATGGACATATCGAGCGCCTGAAATTCACCAGAACGGAAATGAATCAACATTCCGGCGTAACATAGGCAACTCGGATCATTTATCAAAACATGACATGTCCAAAACATGACATATCCACATATCACATGTCCAGTTCAAATTTGCATATAAATTTAGCAAATTTTGAAACCTATCTAAATTCATAACTAAATAGATAACCTAATTAACATAACTAAAACCTAAGTAAATTAACCCTAGCTAGAAGAGAGAGAGAGAGAGGGGGGGTGGTTTACAGAGGGTGCAGGGCGAGGAGGCAGGCCCGACGACGGCCGAGGTTGGGAGGGGAGGAAGCAGAGGAGGGAGGCGAGGGCCGACGGGTCGGGGGCGAGCGCCGGGGCCGGGGGCGGCGGGGTCGGGGGCGAGCGCGCCGGGTTGGGGGGCGAGCACGCCGAGGTCGGGGGCGGGCGCGGCGGTGCGACGGGGCCGAGGAAGAGAGAGTGGTGATTTGGGGGAAAAGAGGCGGGATGAAGCAGGGAGAGGGAGAATTTTGGGTTAAGTGGACATAGCAGTAGCGCGTTTTCACGAAACGCGCTACTACTATTATGAGCAGCTATAGCGATTTTCTGCAGAAACCGCTACTGCTACCTTGACTAGCTGTAGCTCTTTTTCACTATAGCGCTACTGCTATAACCAGTTTCCCTTTTTTCTTTTCCTCAGCATAATAGGAACATATATATTACATCATTGGACCCTTGTATAATAATGGCCAAGTGTGTCTACAAAATAGGAACATATATATATATATATATATTACATCATTGGACCCATGCATAATAATGGCTAATTAAGTGTGTATACAAAATAGGAACATATATATATATATATATTACATCATTTGACCGATTCCTCAGCGCTGACGTTTTCGTTTTTGAGTCAGCTTCTTTCCATTCTTGTTCGTCGAAGAATAATTGAGCCCCTCATTGTGACTTTGCCTTTTCCATGGAGTACGATTTTTCTTTGGTAATGTAGTATTGATTCTTCTTTTGACGTATACTTCATCATCATCGTCATCTTCCCTCATTGGGTTGCCGTACTGATCATAGTCTTCCTCGTTGGCGACTCCATCCATTCCAATGATGTTTCTTTTGCCTTTCCTCACGACAACACGACTGGGATTGCATGGGTCGGTTATGAAGAAGCATTGTGTCACGTGCTTAGTGTGTACCCATGGCTCGTTTTTTGCGATAGCGTTCACGGTAGCGCTCTTGGCGTCGGGTATAGTCATGGTAGTGAAAATCCGGTTTTCTCTTTCGACATTCTTAGCCCATCTGACACAGAACATCGTCGTGTTGTGCAGTCCAGAGTAGTCAAGCTCCCAGATCTCCTCGACCCTTCCATAAAATCGTTCAGTTGCGTCGTTGTCGCTGCCGGTCATGCATTCCATCGTCACCCCTGAGTTCTGATATTCATCACTGTCCATATCTTTGGCCTCTGTGTAGAACGTGTATCCGTTGATATCATATGCCTGATAGGTTACGAGGTTGGGTGAGGGGCCATGTGCTAAGGCGTATATGAGCAATCATCATACAATGGAGTGTTCGAGTCTACCACCAGTTGCTCCAGCTTAGCCTCCTCTCTAGAAGCAGCTCTCTCAGTACTCGTCTCCTTGCGAAGCAATGCTTGAACATGAGGGTCCCGCACGATTGTACTTAGTACCGACGAACTCTGCTGCGTGGAGTCCATGTCGTTCTCTCCGCCGCCATGTCCGGCCCCTTCTCCGCCGCCATGTCTGGCCTCTTCCCCGCCGCCATTATCGACCATCTCTTCATCTTGCCCCGTGTCATCATTGCCTGCCCCGTCGGCATCCTCAACATCGTCATCCTCATCTTCAGTTATCCACCGAGTATAGCCATCCATGAAACCGGTCATGAGCAGGTGCGCTTCGACACGACCATCGACATGGGGGTCAAGCCAAACTATTCCTTTACATTCTCGACACGGACATAAAACCTCTGTCTGGTTATTTTCCTTCATGTCCTGCACCGCCGACCGCAACCACCTGTCCACCATCGTTCCACTGACCATCATCAACTCTGCACGGTAATAATAAACAAATTGATTATAAAAATGCGTGCATTCATCAAAGTCATACAAAAATTCGGCATGACCTTCCTTAAAAATAGGACATATATAGATCTAGAGTTTGCCTGGAATTCACCGAAACAGAAATAAATCGACATTTCGGCAAAACATAGGCAACTCAAATGCACAATTTGGTGTCAACTCATGCCACACACACAATTTCCATCAAAATATCACACACACATGCATAAACATATTTCCATTTTGCAAAAGCATGAAATATTAATCACACCTCTATCTCGACACTGGTAGAAAAAGGGCCTATAGTCCCGGTTCGTAAGGGCCTTTAGTCCCGGTTCCGGAACCGGGAGTAAAGTGTCGGTACTAATACCTCCCCCCTTTAGTCCCGGTTCAATCCAGAACCGGGACTAAAGGCCCTCCACGTGGGAAGTGCGCAGAGCCCAGTCAGGAGATCCTTTGGTCTCGGTTGGTGGCACCAACCAGGACCAATAGGCATCCACGCATCAGCATTTCTATGGCTGGGGTTTTTGTTTTTTTTGAAGGGGGGGGGGGTTGGGGGTTTTGGGGGGTTAATTTAGGTGTTTCATATATTGTGTTAGCTAGCTATAATTAATAGAGAGAAGTGTCCTCTCTTATGTCCGTGCTTGGTCGACGCTACATACTATACATACGTATAGAGAGGACTAGACACGCTGGCTAGCTAGTAAGCAAACGAAGGAAACAGAAGATCGTCATGAACATATATGCATACAGAGAGAAGTGATATCGACCACCTCTCCTTCTCTGAGAGATTGGTCGAACAACAAGTTCTCGTATATCTATCTGACACTACCGGCTACATATATACAATAATTATCTCTTACAAATATAATCATACGGACTCAGGGTCCACATAGAATTCTCCGTCTTCAGGGATCATGTGGTCAAGAAAGAATGCTGCCAATTCCTCTTGAATTGCTTGCATGCGAGCTGGTGCTAGGAGTTCATCCCGCTTCCGAAACATCTAATTTGAAGAAGGGGGTCAATACATATATATATGAATGAATGAAACTCAACACAAATGATGGTAATAAAATAAAATTGTGAATGTTGTTATTTACGTACTTCATATTGTTCGTTAGAGTACCCGCCCCGCTCACAGGTCGTGTGGCGGATGGACTCGCAGATGTAGTATCCACAGAAATCATTCCCTTGTTCCTGCCACAACCACTTTACAAGAAATAGAGGTCAATCAAACTGATAAGCAAGAATGCTAAATGGTATTGATGAAACTAGCGCTTGAATCACTAGGAGATGCGCGGAACATGCTACTATAGTACTTACTTTCGGGTGTCTAAATTCCAGCTCCTTCGGCAGTCCCGGAACTGTTTTGGTGAATTTTCTCCAAACCCTGCCGGACAAAGAAAACAATTACTTGATATCAGGAAATGAACAAAGTTGCTGATATGGTGGATAATGATCGATTTAACTTACTTCTGGAGTATTTGAGTCATGTCTGCATAGTCCTGGGGATCTTTTCGTTTAGAGTCTAAAACGGTTACTACTCCCTGCTCAAGCTTAATCTCTAGGAGAATATAGTGGAAACTGCACACACATGCATAACTCATCAATTACATTACTATAACCTTGACTAATATATAAGGGAAACCGAATACGCACAAGACATTAACACTCACCTGAAGTTGTAAGGAAAGAGTATTATATCTTTGTTTTGATTTATTACGAACGATCGTAGCAAGTTGGCCTCGGTAGCTGCGGCATGAAGTTTAACCTCAGTTGCATCTATGAGACATGTGTTAATGAACCCAATATCACCGACTTGTCTTTTCTTCAATTCGGCGATCTTCAATCTGCATAATATAGTGAGGATGATTATAAATACATGCAATGAAGGAGCTAAGCTATATAGAGAAACTTAATGACAGAAGTAGTACTACTTACAGACAGTAGTAGGCGACCGTTGTTTTATCGAGGGCCAATTGATTGAAAAACTGATAGAACTCCTCAAATGGAACAGGCAACAGATCAATTCCAACGAGGTCATGCTCCTTTTTAAATTTCACATACAAAGTACTCCTCCCCCCAGAGTCTCTGCAGATTTTTTCAAGTACCAATCATGCAATCTTCGCATCATCGTTGATAGAGATCTTTCATCTTTGACGAGAGGCTTCCCGTACTCGTATCTTTGTATCTACACGTCCATGGGTTCATAATGTACTTCGTCGGGCAGGTAATCTTCAAGATTGCTATAACCGGGCACCATCCTCGGATCATTAGCGACGTTGTGGCTAGGCAGCTTGAGCAGGGGGCACGATTGCTTCGCTTGTTCGCCGAGCTGGGCAATTTGTTTCCCAGCTCGTCGTTCTTTCAGCCTTTGATCACTGACAGTACTTTCCGACCGCTCCGCTTCGGCAAATTCCTTTCCAATAATGCGGTCATAGTTTCCTTTCGGCGGATCAGACTTTGGTGGTTTTGTCAGGGCAGCCAGAGTGCGCTTCACTTTCACCCGATCTACCTTCTCCTCCAGAGGTGGATGTTTCTTTGCTTTCACCCCTTCAAAGAATTTCTTCACTTCTTCTCGCGCGATCTCGGTGTTCTCCTCCTGTGTCCTCTCGTATGGTAACTTCTCTGGAGTCTTCAGAGAAGGACCGAATCTGTATGTCCTCCCGCCTCTGGTTGTACTGCTAGACGCCGACCGAGCAGACGTAGCGGTTGTCTTATTTACTTGCTTAAGAGGCGGAGGAGAAGGACTACGATGCGCCAGAGCAGCTGGAGCGGCGGCAGGTCTCTTCCGCCCTTGCTGACGAGGCGGAGAAGGAGGAGGCTGGCTGCTCGGGCACGTCGGCGCAGGCGGAGAAGGAGGCAGAGTGCCTCCATGCGCCGGAGAAGGAGCCGGTCGAGGGCCCTGATCGTCACTCGCCGGAGGAGGATGCGGTGGAGGCGGAGTGCCCTGACTCGCCGGAGGAGGAGGAGGAGGCGGTGGCGTCCAGTTCGGAAGGTTGATGAGCTCCTTCCGCCATAGGCATGGAGTCTTGAGAGCAGACCCCAGCCGAGTCTCCCCTTCACCGGTAGGGTGGTCAAGCTGGAGGTCCTCAAATCCCTCCGTTATCTCATCCACCATCACCCTAGCATATCCTTTTGGAATCGGCCGGCAGTGAAAAGTTGCGCCGGGTTCAGTAGGATAAACAGAGCTAACAGCCGCCTTGACCTTCAAATTCATCCATTGCGTCATAAGGTGGCAATTTTGAGACTCCGTTATAGCATCCACGGGATAGCTGGCAGGAGCCGTCAAGGCATGCTCCGGCTGAAGCAGCTCGGTGGAAGCCACGCTGCTTCTGCGCTGAGATGGCGGGGTAGCTTCGGGGGAGGCTTCGACAGTACGTTTGCTGCGATTTGCTTCTCGTTCCTCTATCGCGTCTACCCTTGCTTGCAGCACCTGCATTTGGGTCTGCTGCACTTTTTTCCTCCTCTCATGGGATTTGTAACCGCCTGTGTTCGGAAACCCAACCTTCCACGGAATGGAGCCTGGCGTGCCTCGTGTCCGTCCAGGGTGCTCAGGATTCCCGAGGGCCATTGTGAGCTCGTCGTTCTCTCTGTCTGGAAAGAACGTCCCTTCCTGCGCTGCTTCGATATACTGCTTAAGCTTACTGACTGGTATGTCCATTTGATCGTTCGTCCAAATGCACTTCCCTGTTACAGGGTCCAGGGTTCTGCCAGCCCCGAAGAACCAAGTCCGGCAACGGTCTGGCCAGTTAATTGTCTCTGGTTCGATCCCTTTATGAACCAGATCATTCTCAGTCTTGGACCACTTAGGCTGGGCTACGAGGTAGCCACCTGACCCCGTGCGATGGTGAAGCTTCTTCTTCGCAGCATTTTGCTTGTTTGTCGCCGACATCTTCTGACTCTTTTCCGATGTCTTGTGGGCCACAAATGCGGGCCAGTGATCTCTGATCTTCTCATATCTGCCCTTGAATTCTGGTGTCTCATTATTTTCGACAAACTTATTCAGCTCTTTCTTCCACCTCCTGAATAGTTCTGCCATCCTCTTCAGAGCAAAAGACTTGATTAATTTCTCTTTAACTGGGTTCTCTGGATTATCCTCAGGCGGTAGGGTGAAATTTGACTTCAGCTCAGTCCAAAGATCATTTTTCTGCATATCATTGACATAAGAGACCTCAGGGTCTTATGTAGCCGGCTTAAACCATTGCTGGATGCTTATCGGGATCTTGTCCCTAACCAGAACCCCGCACTGAGCAACAAATGCGCTCTTTGTCCGGAGGGGTTCAATAGGTTGGCCGTCGGGCGCGATTGCTATGATCTCAAACTTTTCATCCGAGCTCAACTTTTTCTTCGGGCCTCGTCTCTTTACCGAAGTTGTGCTCGATCCGGAGGGCTAGAAAAAAGAACAAAGACTTAATTAATATGTGTACATACCAAAACAATGAATGCATCAATCAACTAGTCAGCATAGGCTTAACTAATATATATACCTGGCCGGACTCGGTTCGGTCACCGGAGCCATCATCACGGTCTCCATCTTGCACCGGCATTGGGTCACCGGAGCCGTCCTCATGTTCTTCTTCTTGCACCGGCATTAGGTCACCGTAGCCAGCTTGTTCACCCTCTCCTTCCAGACCATCGGTTTCGTTGAGAAACAACGAGATGGCATCACTTCCTTCTGCGATTATGTCCCTCAACAACGCTTCTTTTGTTGCTTCGTCTAGGGCGGTGTCCATACTTTCTACAAATATTTACAACATGGCAATTATTATTCAAACATGACAGATGGATATATTAGTGCCAAACGTAGAAGATCTCCTCTATTCTTTCTGGTCCTCTTTTTTTCTTCTTCTTATTTATTTCTCCTCTTCTTTTCGGTAGAGGAAACCCTAAATAGCTAGCAAGTATCATGGGTGTGAGATACATGTGGCCTTCGGTGTCGGACACTACATCCACGTCCCACAAGTGACGTGGGCGTCGAAGCCCGCGCCACTTGTGGGATGTGGGTGTAGTGTCCGACACCGACCGTACATGTATCTCACACCGACGATACTTTCTATTTAGGGTTTCTCCTCTACCGCTCCTCGACCTCTCGACAACCCTCGTTCCCGATAAAATAAAGAGGAAGAAGAAGAAGAAAAAAGAAGAGAAGAAAGAATAGAGGAGAAGACTTCCTCTTCTTCCTCTCCTCTTCTTCTCCCTCTTCTTCCCCTTCTTCCTCGCCTCTCTCATGAATGTCCGGTGTTCTCGACCCCCCCATGTGTCGAAGAAAAAAAAGAAGAAAAAAAGAGGAGAAGAAGAAAGGAATAGAGGAGAAAAGAGAAAATAGAATATATATTTTATTTTTCTCTTCTTCTCCTCTATTCCTTTCTTCTTCTCCTCTTCTTCTTCTTCTTTTTTCTTCTTCTTATTTATTTCTCCTCTTCTTTTCGGTAGAGGAAACCCTAAATAGCTAGCAAGTATCGTGGGTGTGAGATACATGTGGCCTTCGGTGTCGGACACTACATCCACGTCCCACAAGTGACGTGGGCGTCGAAGCCCGCGCCACTTGTGGGATGTGGGTGTAGTGTCCGACACCGATGGTACATGTATCTCACACCGACGATACTTTCTATTTAGGGTTTCTCCTCTACCGCTCCTCGACCTCTCGACGACCCTTGTTCCCGATAAAATAAAGAGGAAGAAGAAGAAGAAAAAAGAAGAGAAGAAAGAATAGAGGAGAAGACTTCCTGTTCTTCCACTCCTCTTCTTCTCCCTCTTCTTCCCCTTCTTCCTTGCCTCTCTCATGAATGTCCGGCGTTCTCGACCCCCCCACCCTCGACCCCTAGGCGACCGTCGACCCCTCCCGATAAAAAAAAGATGAAGAAGAAGAAAAAAAAGAGGAGAAGAAAGAATAGAGGAGAAGCTCCTCTATTCTTTCTTCTCCTCTTTTTTTTTCTTCTTCCTCTTCTTTTTTTGTCCTCTTCTTCCTCTCATGTTCGACGACCCTCGACCCCGATAACATTTTTTTCCCCGATAACATTTTTTTCTCCGAGATAGTTAGTGTTCCCGAGTGAACCGGAGGGGGACATTGGTCATATCGGATTCGTCATATTTTCTACGAATGTTCTATATACATACATCCATCGATATCATTCCATACATACATATACATCTACATCATATATGAACAAAAAATATCAAAATTCATCATACATACATGTACAGTATATATGAACAAAAATTATAAACTTTCTCCCCAACTCATACATACATACATACATACATCTACATCATATCAATATTTTGCAAATTAAGGAGCAGGGAAGGAAGGAAGGGGGGAGGATGGGGTGGTAGCTACCTCTCCCGGAGGGATCGGGGAGGAGACGCGGGCGGCCGGCGTCGGGGGCGACGGTGACGAGGACGGGCTCGGGGTCGGCGAGAGCGAGGGCGACGGTGGGGCGCGCTCGGCGGCGGCGGACGGGCTCGGGGGCGCAGGGGGTGCTCGGGGGCGGCGGATGGGCTCGGCGGCGCAGGGGGTGCTCGGGGGCGGTGGACGGGCGGCCGGCGACGACGGCGAGGCAGGGTGCGCTCGGGGGCGGGGCAGGGGCAACGGCGGCGACGGCGAGGCGAGTAGAGGGGCAGCCTGGCGGCGACGTCGGGGCGGGATCGAAGAAACTGAACCAAAATTTTCACAAGTGTGGCTTATATAGACGGAGCATTGGTCCCGGTTGGTGGCACAAACCAGGACTAATGCCCCCTTTAGTCCCGGTTTGTGCCACGAGCCGGGACCAAAGGCCAATTTTCAGCAGCCCAGAGGGCGGGATGCGGCGGCCTTTGGTCCCGGTTGGTGGAACCAACCGGGACTAAAGGGGGGCATTGGTCACGGTTGGTGCCACGAACCGGGACCAATGCCCCCTTTAGTCCCGGTTGGTGCCACCAACCGGGACCGATGGCCTTTGCTGCCCCGAGCCCAAAAGTTTAGTCCCACATCGCTAGCTGAAGGGCGCCGGCACTGGTTTATAAGCGCTGGTGTGCCTACCCATTCGAGCTCCTCTCTAATGCAGGCTTTCGGGCCTAAACTTGCTACTGCCTGTGGGCCTATTGGGCCTTCTGCGGGCCTGAATCCTGGCCCATGTAGGGTTTGTAGTCGTATTCAGGCCGTGGAGGCCCAGTAGGAGGCATTTTTTTTGGTTTTTTCTTTTTTATTTCTATATTTTTTTGGTTTTTTATTTTTTATTTCTACTTAAAACTAAATACTTACAGTTTTTTAGTGATTTCTTTTTGCTTTTAGGTCACAAAAATTATAAACTTTCTGTTAGTGCCATTAGTTTTAAATTTTAAATAGTTTAAATTTGAATTTTTAAAAATTTGTGTGAATCACTAGTTTATGAATAACTTTACTATAAAAATAGATTTTTTTCTATTTATTTTTTATTTCTACTTACAACTAAATACTTACAGTTTTTTAGTGATTTCTTTTTGCTTTTAGGTCACAAAAATTATAAACTTTCTGTTAGTGCCATTAGTTTTAAATTTTAAATAGTTTAAATTTGAATTTTTAAAAATTTGTGTGAATCACTAGTTTATGAATAACTTTACTATAAAATTAGAAATTTTTTCTTCTTTGCTATTTATTTTTTATTTATACTTACAATTAAATACTTATAGTTTGATTTTAGGTCACAAAAATTATATTATTTTTGCTATTGAAGAATATTATAGTTTTATTTTAGTTGATCATAACATAATATTTTAATTGATTGTTTTTATTTTCATAAATGTTTTGTAGTTTATTCTGTTTGCTATTAATTCATTCTTTGAGCTAAATGACTCTGAAATTGGAAAGCATTTCAAAATGAACTCTGAAAAGGTTGAAAGTTGGCATGGTATCATCATTTCACCCACATAGCATGTTCCAAAAAGTAGAGAGGGTTACGACAAAAACTTGATGCACTTCGTGTACAAAATGGACAATCACTTTTGGTCCCGGTTGGTGGGACGAACCGGGACCAATGGGCCTCGCTCCTGGCCCACCACCATTGGTCCCGGTTGATGGCTTGAAAGAGCTAAGCTATATAGAGAAACTTAATGAGAGAAGTACTACTACTTACAGACAGTAGCAGGCGACCGTTGTTTTATCGAGGGCCAATTGATTGAAAAACTGATAGAACTCCTCAAATGGAACAGGCAACAGATCAATTCCAACGAGGTCATGCTCCTTTTTAACTTTCACATACAAAGTACTCCTCCCCCCAGAGTCTCTGCAGATTTTCAAGTACCAATCATGCAATCTTCGCATCATCGTTGATAGAGATCTTTCATCTTTGACGAGAGGCTTCCCGTACTCGTATCTTTGTATCTGCACGTCCATGGGTTCATAATGTACTTCGTCGGGCAGGTAATCTTCAAGATTGCTATAACCGGGCACCATCCTCGGATCATTAGCGACGTTGTGGCTAGGCAGCTTGAGCAGGGGGCATGATTGCTTCGCTTGTTCGCCGAGCTGCGCAATTTGTTTCCCAGCTCGTCGTTCTTTCAGCCTTTGATCACTGACAGTACTTTCCGACCGCTCCGCTTCGGCAAATTCCTTTCCAATAATGCGGTCATAGTTTCCTTTCGGCGGATCAGACTTCGGCGGTTTTGTCAGGGCAGCCAGAGTGCGCTTCACTTTCACCCGATCTACCTTCTCCTCCGGAGGTGGATGTTTCTTTGCTTTCACCCCTTCAAAGAATTTCTTCACTTCTTCTCGTGCGATCTCGGCGTTCTCCTCCTGGGTCCTCTCGTATGGTAACTTCTCTGGAGTCTTCAGAGAAGGACCGAATCTGTATGTCCTCCCGCCTCTGGTTGTACTGCTAGACGCCGACCGAGCAGACGTAGCAGTTGTCTTCTTTACTTGCTTAAGAGGCGGAGGAGAAGGACTACGACGCGCCGGAGCAGCTGGAGTGGTGGCAGGTCTCTTCCGCCCTTGCTGACGAGGCGAAGAAGGAGGAGGCTGGCTGCTCGGGCGCGTCGGCGCAGGCGGAGAAGGAGGCGGAGTGCCGCCACGCGCCGGAGAAGGAGCCGGCCGAGGGCCCTGATCGTCACTCGCCGGAGGAGGAGGCGGTGGAGGCGGAGTGCCCTAACTCACCGGAGGAGGAGGAGGAGGCGGTGGCGTCCAGTTCGGAAGGTTGATGAGCTCCTTATGCCATAGGCATGGAGTCTTCAGAGCAGACCCCAGCCGAGTCTCCCCTTCACCGGTAGGGTGGTCAAGCTGGAGGTCCTCAAATCCCTCCGTTATCTCATCCGCCATCACCCTAGCATATCCTTCTGGAATCGGCCGGCAGTGAAAAGTTGCGCCGGGTTCAGTAGGATAAACAGAGCCAACAGCCGCCTTGACCTTCAAATTCATCCATTGCGTCATAAGGTGGCAATTTTGAGACTCCGTTATAGCATCCACGGGATAGCTGGCAGGAGCCGTCAAGGCATGCTCCGGCTGAAGCAGCTCGGTGGAAGCCACGCTGCTTCTGCGCTGAGATGGCGGGGTAGCTTCGGGGGAGGCTTCGGCAGTACGTTTGCTGCGATTTGCTTCTCGTTCCTCTATCGCGTCTACCCTTGCTTGCGGCGCCTGCATTTGGGCCTGCTGCACTTTTTTTCCTCCTCTCATGGGATTTGTAACCGCCTGCGTCCGGAAACCCAACCTTCCACGGAATGGAGCCTGGCGTGCCTCGTGTCCGTCCAGGGTGCTCAGGATTCCCGAGGGCCATTGTGAGCTCGTCGTTCTCTCTGTCTGGAAAGAACGTCCCTTCCTGCGCTGCTTCGATATACTGCTTAAGCTTACTGACTGGTATGTCCATTTGATCGTTCATCCAAATGCACTTCCCTGTTACAGGGTCCAGGGTTCCGCCAGCCCTGAAGAACCAAGTCCGGCAACGGTCTGGCCAGTTAATTGTCTCTGGTTCGATCCCTTTATGAACCAGATCATTCTCAGTCTTGGACCACTTAGGCCGGGCTACGAGGTAGCCACCTGACCCCATGCGATGGTGAAGCTTCTTCTTCGCAGCATTTTGCTTGTTTGTCGCCGACATCTTCTGACTCTTTTCCGATGTCTTGTGGGCCACAAATGCGGGCCAGTGATCTCTGATCTTCTCATATCTGCCCTTGAATTCTGGTGTCTCATTATTTTCGACAAACTTATTCAGCTCTTTCTTCCACCTCCTGAATAGTTCTGCCATCCTCTTCAGAGCAAAAGACTTGATTAATTTCTCTTTAACTGGGTTCTCTGGATTATCCTCAGGCGGTAGGGTGAAATTTGACTTCAGCTCAGTCCAAAGATCATTTTTCTGCATATCATTGACATAAGAGACCTCAGGGTCTTCTGTAGCCGGCTTAAACCATTGCTGGATGCTTATCGGGATCTTGTCCCTAACCAGAACCCTGCACTGAGCAACAAATGCGCTCTTTGTCCGGAGGGGTTCAATAGGTTGGCCGTCGGGCGCGATTGCTATGATCTCAAACTTTTCATCCGAGCTCAACTTTTTTTCGGGCCTCTTCTCTTTACCGAAGTTGTGCTCGATCTGGAGGGCTAGAAAAAAGAACAAAGACTTAATTAATATGTGTACATACCAAAACAATGAATGCATCAATCAGCTAGTCAGCATAGGCTTAACTAATATATATACCTGGCCGGACTCGGTTCGGTCACCGGAGCCGTCATCACGGTCTCCTTCTTGCACCGGCATTGGGTCACCGGAGCCGTCCTCATGTTCTTCTTCTTGCACCGGCATTAGGTCACCGTAGCCAGCTTGTTCACCCTCTCCTTCCAGACCATCGGTTTCGTTGAGAAACAACGAGATGGCATCACTTCCTTCTGCGATTATGTCCCTCAACAACGCTTCTTTTGTTGCTTCGTCTAGGGCGGTGTCCATACTTTCTACAAATATTTACAACATGGCAATTATTATTCAAACATGACAGATGGATATATTAGTGCCAAACGTAGAAGATCTCCTCTATTCTTTCTGGTCCTCTTTTTTTCTTCTTCCTCTTCTTTTTTTATCCTCTTCTTCCTCTCATGTTCGATAGGATCGCCGAGGGGTCGGGAGGTTGCCTAGTGTCAAGGGATTCAACAAAACCATGTCTTCATCATTAGGCGAAAGTAACATGTGCATGATGGTATGAAGCTCTTCAAAGTTGTTCTGGAACGGAGTCCCAGATAGGATAATTCGCTTTTTGGTACAAAGTTCAGCAAGAGCCTTCCGAATATCGCTATTTGGAAGGCCTTTGCTGAATTCATACCAAAAGGCGGATTATTCAATCCGGGACTCCATTCCGGAACAACTTTGCAGAACTTCATACCAACATGCACTGGTTACTTCCGGCTAATGATGAAGGCATGGATTTCTTCAATACTTTGACACTAGGAAACCTCTCTCTACTTCCGGCTAATAATAAGAAGAAGAAGAAGAAGAAGAAGAAGAAGAAAAGAAGAAAAAAAGAGGAGAAGAAGAAAGGAATAGTGGAGAAGAAGAGAAAATAAATAGTTTAAATTTGAATTTTTAAAAATTTGTGTGAATCACTAGTTTATGAATAACTTTACTATAAAAATAGATTTTTTTCTATTTATTTTTTATTTCTACTTACAACTAAATACTTACAGTTTTTTAGTGATTTCTTTTTGCTTTTAGGTCACAAAAATTATAAACTTTCTATTAGTGCCATTAGTTTTAAATTTTAAATAGTTTAAATTTGAATTTTTAAAAATTTGTGTGAATCACAAGTTTATGAATAACTTGACTATAAAAATAGATTTTTTTTCTATTTATTTTTTATTTCTACTTACAACTAAATACTTACAGTTTTTTAGTGATTTCTTTTTGCTTTTAGGTCACATAAATTATAAACTTTCTGTAAGTGCCATTAGTTTTAAATTTTAAATAGTTTAAATTTGAATTTTTAAAAATTTGTGTGAATCACTAGTTTATGAATAACTTTAATATAAAATTAGAAATTTTTTCTTCTTTGCTATTTATTTTTTATTTATACTTACAATTAAATACTTATAGTTTGATTTTAGGTCACAAAAATTATATTCTTTTTGCTATTGAAGAATATTATAGTTTTATTTTAGTTGATCATAACATAATATTTTAATTGATTGTTTTTATTTTCATAAAAGTTTTGTAGTTTATTCTGTTTGCTATTAATTCATTCTTTGAGCTAAATGACTCTGAAATTGGAAAGCATTTCAAAATGAACTCTGAAAAGGTTGAAAGTTGGCATGGTATCATCATTTCACCCACATAGCATGTTCCAAAAAGTAGAGAGGGTTACGACAAAAACTTGATGCACTTTGTGTACAAAATGGACAATCACTTTTGGTCCCGGTTGGTGGGACGAACCGGGACCAATGGGCCTCGCTCCTGGCCCACCACCATTGGTCCCGGTTGATGACATGAACCGGGACTAAAGGGAAGCCTTTGGTCCCGGTTCAAGCCATCAACCAGGACCAATGGTGGTGGGCGAGGACCGAGGCCCATTGGTCCCGGTTCGTCCCACCAACCGGGACCAAAAGGTCCAGACGAACCGGGACCAATGGCCCACGTGGCCCGGCCGCCCCCCTGGGCTCACCAACCGGGACCAATGCCCACATTGGTCCCGGTTCTAGACTGAACCAGGACTAATGGGCTGAGCCGGCCTGGACCATAGCCCTGTTTTCTACTAGTGCGAGATCGAGCACACGGTGGATATGATGATGTAGGGAGGTCAAAAGTGCACAAAGCTCTTCTTGACAAAGAAAGATCTAGTTAGGGGGCAAATCGGTCACTTAACTAAATGCTACATCTACCTAGCTAGCTAATTTGGGAGGAGACAACTTCAACTAGTGGAGGGGGGAGGAAAAAGAGAAAGGAGATGAATTAATGGAGGTGGTGTGTTATAGCTAGGAGTAATGAAGAGAGAGAAAGGTAGGTAGAAGAGGGAGAGTAATGGGGGGAGAAGTATTGAGGAAGAAGAAGAGTGAGAGAGGGAAGATGTGGGAGGTAGGGGAAAGGGAGGAGAGGAGATGGGGAGGGGGAGGTGGAAAAGGTGGTGGGTGCTGCGTCTTAGCAGTAGCGCGGGAGAGAAAGCGCGCTACTGCTAAGAGCGTTGCAACATCGCGCTTTCCTGTCACGCGTTACTGCTAAACGGGCCAACCCTGTGCACAATTTCAAAATTAGCAGCAGCGAGGTGAAAAAAAAGCGCGCTGCTACTATGGCATTAGCAGCAGCGGGCTCCCTGGCGCCGCGCTACTGGTAAACTTATGTCGTTGTGTACTGTCGGTGGATTTTTGTAGCAGCGCGGTTTAAGCTTCACGCGCTACTGCTAAGTTTGCACCAGTAGCGAGCTTTCTGTAGCCGTGCTGCTACTACTTAGCAGCAGCGCCTGTTTTTATGCCACGCTGCTGCTAAGATTCTGTGTATAAGGTTTTCCCTAGTAGTGGCTTGTCAAAGGCACGGGACATTCTAGCCTGATAAGCTTCCAAATTTTGTAATGCCTGAAGGCGTTTCCCCTCAAGCATTTCGAGTTCACCAAGGCATAAACAGTGAGTGAATCTAACCCCATATTCAGAGCTAATTCAAGCCCAATTATCAAAGCCTCATATTCAGCCGAATTATTTGAAACCGCTGAAGTTAGGGTGAATGAGTACGTGATTATCCCTTCGCTTGGCGTCACAAAGACGACTCCAGCACCTGCCCCTGATCGTCGACATGCGCCATCGAAGTACATTTGCCAACATGTACTAGCAACTGATGTAGTGAACACCTCTTCATCTGGCAAGTCATCATCTATGCGGAAATCATCGGGTATTGGATGTGTGGCTAGGAAGTTAGCTAACGCCTGCCCCTTCATGGCCTTTTGTGGCAAAAACTTTATATCAAATTGCGACAAAAACATCGCCCACTTAGCCAGTCTACCTGAAAGCACCATTTTATTTAAGAGGTAGCTGAGAGGGTCTGCTCTCGATACGAGGTGTACAGTATGCTCTAACATGTAATGGCGCAATTTTTGTGCTACAAACACCAATGCAAGACATATTTTTTCCATGTCTGGATAGTTGCACTCAGCCCCCACGAGGGTGTGACTAAGGTAATATAGGTACATTTCTTTTCCGGACTCATTATTCTGTGCTAAAAGAGCTCCCAACGACATAGGCATGGCTGCCGTATATAGGATCAGAGGACGCACCTTAACTGGTGCACCCAGGATAGGTGGGTGTATAAGGTATTTTTTAATGTCCAAGAATGCATTTTGGCATGCTTGGTCCCACTCGAATGAGACACCCTTTTTCATGAGACGTGAGAATGGTTTACATCTTCCTGATAAGTTTGAGATAAATCTCCTAATATATGCCAGGTGACCTTGGAAACTCTTTAGTTCATGTAGGTTTGTGGGTGGTGGCATTTTAATGATCACTTTTACTTTATCTGGGTCAATTTGGATGCCATTCTTTGTGAACACAAAACCAAGAAATTTCCCGGAAGAAACTCCGAACGCACATTTCATGGGATTCATTTTCAAGTTATGTTCCCTCAGACGCTCAAAAACCATTGCAAGATGTTTCATATGGTCTTCTTCACGTTTTGATTTTACCACTATGTCATCAATATAACATTCAACGATTACATATAACAACCCATCTAAAACTATGGTTATCGCTCGTTGATATGTCGCCCCTACATTTTTGAGTCCAAATGGCATGACCTTATAACAGAATATGCCTTTGAGCGTTTTGAAAGCCGTTAGCTCTTCATCTTCTGGCGCCATTTTTATTTGATTATATCTAGAATATCCATCCATAAAAGAAAACATTTCATGGTTCATGGTAGCATCGACGAGTATTTCGGATATAGGTATAGGAAAATCATCTTTAGGGCATGCTTTATTTAAGTCCCTAAAGTCTACACACACGGATTTGACCATTTTTCTTTTTAACTGGAACAATATTGGAAAGACACTTAGGATATTTAACTTCCCAAATGAATCCAGCAGCTATAAGTTTGTCGACCTCAGCTTCTATCTTGGGGAGTAGCTCGGGTCGAAATCTCCTTTGTGTTTGTTTCACTGGGAGAACATTGTCTTGCATGGCAAGTCGATGCACCGCCACTTCCGGATCCAAGCCAGGCATTTCCTCATAAGTCCAGGCGAAGACATCTTTGTTCGCAAAAAGGAACGTATGATATTCCTCTTTCTTCTCTTTGGACAGACGTGCGCCAATAAAAATCGGTCGCGGATCCTCGACTGTCCCAATATTTATTTCTTCCAAGTCATCAATAGTTGGCTGATTACCATCCTCCATTTGTGGGGATGCCTTGGGTCTACAAATTCAGTCGAGGTCATGCCAACCTTATAGCCCAGCCCATGTGTCGAGGTCATGCAAACCTCATAGCCCAGCCCATGTCTTTTTTCTTTCAAAGGCCGGCCCTCATGTAGAGCTTCGAGTTGTTCTCGGGACAACGCCTTCTCAAATGGCGCTCGCTGCCTCCGGCCATCGCACAACGATGTGCCAGGGAGAGTATCATATCCCATTCTCTACATCATATACAAAACCCGGTTATAGTACAGAGAAATAGGCAATGACTTATCATCTTTATTTTCCAAGGTGATATGAACCACATTTTTATTTTTATTTTCACACTCATGCGACTTCTCTTTATCTTGCTCAATTTCATGTTGAACCAAAGGAGGTAAGAGCATAGGCATTTTGGTACCTCTTTTAACAGATGATTTATCGATGACACGGAATATTGGGTCACCCTCTTTCCTTTGGTCACTTGGTATATACTGATAAATCTTTCGGCCAGATGAGGATTCTACAGCATTTTTCTTTACCATATTTGATTCAGGTACTACTACAGGCCTTGGCTTGTGTACTTTTTCAACAGGCTCAAAATAGAATTTAGCATCGGCGTAGAAAGATTCAGCTACGGTGAATGGTCTCTTATCTGCAAATATTCTTAATGTTTCTCCATATTGCTCTTTGTACTTGACACACTGATGGAGTGTAGATGGCACAACCTGATTTTCATGCAACCATGGTCGGCCCAACAGTGCATTGTAAGATGTTGCTGCATCAATCACATGGAATCTCACGTATGTAGATAATGCTTCCATTTTTAGTACCAAGGAAATGGTACCCATGGCCTCTTGGCCTGACTGGTTAAAGCCATGAATGACCACATTTGACCGACTCAAATCCTTAGGGGAATATCCAATCCTTTTCAAAGTACGCAGAGGCAACAAATTTATGGCGGATCCACCATCTATCATTATGCGATTTTTTGGCAAGTCATCAATCTCACCAAACATAAGAAGAGGTCTGTTATGCTTCTTTGCTCCTAACAACATGTCCTAATCCGTGAATGTAATATTTAACACCTCATTTAATTGGGCTTCAGTCTGCGAGACTTCCACTCTATAATCTTCAGGAAATGACAATGCTATAACTAGTGCCTTACGTAAATCCGAGGAAAGCGACAAAGCATCATACACAGAAAGCATAGCTGGTATTTTCTTCAAGTGAGAGATTACATCATACTTGACCGACACCTTAGAAGGCGGGTCAATTGTCTCATTCTCAGTTACATCTTTGTTCCTAGGCTCCTTTCTAGGTGGAGGATGTGGGTCAGACCTGATCTAAGGTGGACCTGATCCACTTCTGGCGCATCTTCTTTGGGGAAGTGAAGAGACTCGCTATCATCGTCAAACACACCTATAGTGAGAACGTTGAATTCTTCACCAGGCGGAACCTTCATGCGCTTCGCCAGATGCTGATATTTCTTTGGTACGAAGCACAGAGGAGCGACATCTTCCATCACTCGGGGTAGTACACGGCGTTTTGGCCGCTGTTCCCTCCAGTCTTGGGGTTCTTGAGAAGCTGGTACACTGCTCCATCCATCACGGCTGCAGGGAACGTGAGCCTCTCTTTTACGCTGACCCTGGGACGTGGTCCTATGACCGAGGTACGGGAGGAAGCCTGAAGAGATAATTGGGGTAAATTCATATCCTGATGTAAAAATCATATCATCATAAGTTGGCCTCATATTTGAAGATGCGCAACTCACCGAGCTATCTTGAAGAGTGGCAACATTTGATGTAGCCATCTTCTTTCCTTTCTTTAAGCTTTTGAGGAGATCAGTATCAATGGTCCCCTCATTGATCATTTTCTGTATGATATTCTTCACAACAAAGCAATCTTTGAGTGTATGTCCCAAAATGCGATGGTAGTGACAGAAATTTGGGTCATGAAATTTTGAAGCTTCTTCTAGCCTTTTAGGCTTGGGAAGTTCTATAAGACTCAACTCCTTTAAACCATTAGAAAGGTCATCAATTTCTTCTACAAGAAAAGAATACTCCCTGTTTTGTCGCTCGCTGAGAGTTGGCCTCCTACTAACCTGTGCATCTCGCTGCACTTGATTCCCTATAGGTGCTCTTCTGGGCTGGGACTGAGGTTTTACCGTCGTTGTCTCCATGGCTTGTGCAGACTTGGGTTTCATCGACAACTTTTCACGTTGACCACCTTTGTCTGTAGGCTTGTTGAACGTCGTTTTTGTTCGACGAGCGACAAGCTGCATAAAATTTTCTATATCCGTGGATTTTGAAGCTAACTCTTCAAACGTGAAGGGCCTCACTCCTTGTAACTGGACAGCCACTTCTGAGCGGATATTGTTCATGCACATGCGCACTGCTTCTGGCTCAGTGATTGGCTGTGGGCAATGAAGACTTAGGTTTCTCCATCTATTTATGAAATCAGCCGCCCTCTCGTTGAACCCTTGTTCAGTTTGGGTCAACTTAGTTATGCCCACCGTCCTCTGTGTGCTATAAAACCTCTCGAGGAATGAGTTTTGCATTTGTTCCCACGTTTTTATAGAGCTTGGAGGCAACTTGCTGTACCAAGTGAAGGCAGGCCCAGACAATGTCTGTACAAACTGCCTAAGGAGAAGTGCTTCATTGTTAGCTGTATCCTGACAAGCAGCAAGAAAGTGTGCTATGTGCTCATGGGGAGATCCACTCCCGTTGAACTTACTAAACTGCGACTGCCTATAATATGTTGGGAAAGGAACTAGGTCCACATCAGGTGGGTATGGCTTAACATACCCTGGCCGCATCGAGTACCGAGTTTGCATTAATTGTGACTTTACCCCTTCAGCGATCATTCTTTGGATCGCCTCAAGGTTAAGCCCTGCTCCTCCATGTTGGCTGCTAGCACTTGCGCCACCATCCCCTTCATTTCCTTTGCTCTAGTTATTTCTCATATGAATTCGAAGGGCTGCTAGCTCGTCTTCCTTTTGCTGAAGCGCTGCCGTAAGGTTGGCTAATTGCTCCTCAACGGGACGAGTTTCATTCGCAGCTAGGACTTGTTTTGCATGCTCTGCACCATGGTGAAGTTCTATATCATTCTCAAAAGGACAAGGAGGGCTATCTGATAGGGGATTGTGAGACCCCCCATTGCTTGACCCAAGTTCTTCATGATCTGAACCCTTCTGGCTCCGCGTCGTGCGGCGAGGACCTTCTACAACAGTCTTACGTGCCTTCTTCCTCTTGAAGTGTATTGATGCTGAGGAGGTCTCACTACTATTGTCTTTCACCCCTTTGACACCAACTGGCATTGCGTTGAATACTTCAAATGAGTTGCCTGAGACCTTCTTACGAGTTGTCCATGGAGCGAGAGTTCTGGTAGTCTTGTTTTCTGTACTTGCCATTTCTTTTGCCCCATTTCCTCCACTGACGTGGCTTGTTGATGGAGAATCTCTTCCTTGTATTCTGCTAAACCCTGAATCAGCTCGTACTGCCATCTCTCTTTGTTTTAGGGCAGCCCACTTTTTGCGTGCATGAGCAGCCTGCTTCACATACTCTTGTCGTCGTGGATTTGCCTTCACAAATTCTTCATATTCTGGCCACTTCGATAGAGTTTCTACATGTCGCATGATGGCGCCACCAACATTATCAGCAGAGATAGAGCATCCTGGAAGTATTTCCTTCAAAGCTTGGCAAACATTCTGTGTCATGACGGCATGGAAGCTAGCATGGCTCCCTCCGCGAATCCTCGCATTGCTCTTCCTTTCTCTATTTCTGATGGGATATGCCACTTGCTTCCGTTGTTGATTGGTCATGTTTGCATCAGTTGCCACTGGGAAATCAAGCCATGCACAGTGAGCCCTCTGCCGTCGACGATAATGACGTGTTGGATCAACTGAGCCTTCAAATGATGGTGTTGGTGCTGGCACCGAGGAGGACAAAGGATCTGATATTGTAGCAGTTGGATCCATATGACCAGCTTGGAAGTCATCCGAAGTGACAAACACCCCCTGCCACTGGAGCGAGCGTCTATTGCTTGGCTCTCCCACTAGGCATGGTCCAATGGGATTACAGCCCATGGTGGGGATAAATTCAGGTGCATCAACACGCAGTTGGTTTCTTGGACGAGACGATCCTTTATGTGAGGAAGACTCAGTGTCCTCAGCCATTACACCCTTTCCTTTGTCCGCGGAGCAAGACCTTTGTGCTGCCCCTACGTTGCTTGGGATAAGCTTATGGGAGCTTTCTCCTGACCCTTTGTGTGCGCCCACCCTAAGTTTTGAAGGTGTAAGGGGCACTGTGACTTTGGTCGATGTAGTTGAAGCAAATTGTCTTGGCGACGCCACCTTTAGTGGTCTCGTCTGTTTTGCAAGAACATGCCACTCTTCGGGTGTCATGCAAACAACCTTTGCTGGTACCTCATGGCTCATGACCTTGGTAGGTGACATCTTTGTGAAACCAGGAGGCACTGAAGTAGATGAAGAAGCTTCGCGTACATGCTGATCCTTAGATGCTCTTGCAGCTGCACGCATCCTTCTCTTTGCTGACTTTGTGAGCACAGGAGTAAACCCCTCCTTTAGTGCAGAGGAGACTTCCTTTTCTTCTGGCTTAGCTGGGGATGCAGCTGTTGTTTCCAAACTCTTGCTAACTGCAGCCACAAGCGGACCAATTGGCACACCCAGCCAGAGGTCACCAAAGCGGAGAGTGACAAACTGTTGGACTTGTCCCTCCATACCTTCAAAATAGAGAAAACCATATATTAGTTTTCTTCAATATTTTCTTGTATATGCGTACATAATGTTTCATGCGCTATGTACTATGGAAATTCATATGTTGCAACCCTGTGTTGGAATTCGAAGAGCATGGGAGAAATATGTCCCACCGGGCGTGCCAGAATCTGATGACGGGAAAATGGCGGGGCGTGAGACACGCGTCCACGTCATTGATACAGAATGAAATTTAAATGCGTAGATGCATACAATAAAAATAGGATCAAACATTGCAGGTACTTTATTTCCAGAACTCTTACATTTACATAAAAATTCTGTTAGTTACATCTCCGAAGAGAAAACCCCTGATTAAGAATTCCAACATATCTATTACATAAGATTGCAACACATTCCTATTACAATATGCTACAAGAAAAATCCTCCTCACGATCGTTGATGCACTCCCGCTTGGGTACTCGAAGTTTGCTTTCATGCAAGTACTTCTCCATAATTTCATGTTTGATATGTTGGAGTATATATTTTCCTAACATGCAACAAATTTATTTGTGTTCAACCTCATTTATATGATGGTGCAGAATGAAGGTTGGTTTTGGCTAGGCTTAGTTTTATCCTACGTTTGGCACATAGGATATGGGTATGTTTTTCTTTGGGAATTTTATATGACATCTTTGGTTTTGGTGGCATGGATACATGTGACATGCCAATTTTAATAAGTTTTGCATCATGACATTACTACTATCACCGCGCGACACTGACATGGTGCCCGTGTGTAGCGTAATGGGCTGAAGCTTTCTGACACAATTTTGATGCTTTTTATAGTGCATATGATATGTGCCATATTTTGTTGACTTTAACTTCACACGGTATCAAAACTAACCACGCGGTGCAATGATATGACACACACGTATAGCTTGACCCGAATGGAGTTTGTTTATGATATTTTTTATTTGTTTAAAGCCTATGTGGGCTACATGAAATATGCCTTATCATGTATTTTGCATGAATTTTGTATGCATATGTGGATGTGGAGTGAACTTATTTTTTATTAAGTTCTTCTTTACCTGTATTACTACTAACACCGCGTGACACTAAGATAATGCCCACGTGCAGCATAACCAGGCAAAGGTTTGTGGAGCAATTATGATGTTGCATGAGTCATTTATCATTTATCATTTTTGCTTATGTTTGTACCTTACATGGTATTAGTACTAACTCCACATAGTGTCACATTATTGATGCTTGTGTGTAGCATGACCCAAGTAAAGTGAGTTTGTGATATCCATTTATGACGATGCTAATAGTTTAGGCTCTTATAGCATTGGAGCATTTCATGACATGTTTTATTTGACTTTGGACCAAATATGTGGCCTGAATACTTTGTTTAATTTTCTCTTACTTGTATTACTACTAACACCGTGTAGCATTATGATAATGCCCACGTGTAGCGCAACCAAGTAAGATTGGTTTTTTTATGATGCAACATGTTTTATCATTCATCTTGCATGATTTGGTTTCTAGGTGTGTATCGTGAACACATTTTTTAATTAAGTCTTGCCCTGCTCGTATTACTACTAACACCGCGTGGCATTAAGATAATGCCCACGTGCAGCGTAACCAAGTGAGGGAATATATTTTTATGCTCTTGTTTGTATTGCAACTAGCGTGACACATAATGCCCGTGATGCAACCAAACAAGAGATTATCATGAGTCCAGTTTAGTGCCTTCGTAATTTCATTCCAACTTAGTCATATCCATTTTTTTAATGATGACCAAATTAAGTCAATTTTTTATGAGGTTTTCGCACCTATGACACTCTCTTGATTTGTATCCATGGATAGAGACCAAACCAAGGAACGAGGCGTTCATCTTGGCTTGTATCGTTAAAGGGACCGAACCAAGACGGAGATCAATAGGACGAAGCGCATGCAACATTTAAAGGAATCGTGCTTACAAGAACCATGCATACTCCTTGACTCGTACCGCGATGGCCGAGCCGAAGGCAAAAGTTTGGGAACATGCTCCTTGGTTTGTACCGCGATGGCAGAACCAAGGACAAAATTTTGGGAAGGATGCAACATACTCTTTAGTCTGTACCAAAATGGCCAGACCAAAGACAAAATTTTGAGATAGATTAAACAATGCACCTTAGTCTGTACCACGATGGCCGGACTATGGGCAAGAATTTTGTTTGAGAGATGAAACATGCTCCTTGATTTGTACCATGATGGCCGAACCGAGGGCTAGAAATTTAGAAGAAGAAGAAGAAAGCTCCCTGGCCTGTACCACAATGGTCGGACCAAGGGCAAGAATTTTGGGAGAGGAGGAAGAAGAAAGTTCCCTGGTCTGTACCATAATGGCCAAACCAGGGGCTAGAAGAGAGCCATGAGTCTCACCTTCAAACCAACAGGACGCAGCATGCCTGCCTCTTTCTCTTCTCTTCTTTGTGAGTTTGTATGTGTGTGTGATTTTTCGCAGAGGAAAGAAACGAACTGGAGGCCGACTCTGGAGCAGCCAAGTGATCTAGTATTTATAGGGATGGGCTGAGAGTAGAAGGAGGCTCTCGCCAGCCAACGTACGAGTGCCCACGTCCTCATCGTGGAATCATGGGGATAGTGGTAGCGGGGTTGGTCTCTTTCATTTTCTCCTATTTCTTTACTGGCAACTTTTCGTTAGCTCATGTGGGCTTAGACTATTTTAAATCATTGTGTGGGCCTTGTAGTACTATTCGCATGCATGCACTGCAGCCTTGTGAGAAACACGTCCATGCATCTGTGGCCATATTTTTTGAACTAAGCACGATTAGCTATTAAATAGCTCATTAAGGCCTGGAGTCGGGGTGTGCATGTCAATTTATATTTTTTAATGCAAATCAAGGTCTAGCGTCATATGGATTATCAGATGAATATTTGATCAAGTACACGGTGCGTATATTTCATTAGCACGATTTTTTTGCATCGTTTCAACATTTTATTTTGTCAATGGAACAAAACCGAACATTTATCATATAGCCAACATTTTGGCGATCTTAGCGTTCCTCACGGAAATTTTATGTTTGTATTTTCGCTGTCGGTGGCGGCGGCCTACGTGCGAGCCATGTCCTTTATATTTTTTTCTCATGACAAAATTTGACGAGTTTCGCCGTATTTCCCAATTGTCGGTTTAATATGTGCGTTACCGACATTCGTAAATATATCATATCCTATTTTGTCAGTCCTTATTTTGAACGGTCAATTATATATTTTAAAATAGATTCTTTTCATTATAAAAGGGTTTTTCCCGTTTTACATCTATATTTTATGCAGTTTGTAAATTTATTTTATCTTGGTCAAAATCCATGTCAACATCTCTTACTTTGTCACTTTCATATACTAGTGGAAAATTTTCATTATAGAACTTGGCTTGTATATTCCAGCAATAGGCTTCCTCAAATGCCCTAGGTCTTCGTGAGCAAGCAAGTTGGATGCACACCCACTTAGTTTGTTTTGTTGAGCTTTCATACATTTATAGCTCTAGTGCATCCGTTGCATGGCAATCTCTACTCTTTGCATTGACATCAATTGATGGGCATCCCCATAGCCTGTTGATTAGCCGCGTCAATGTGAGACTTTCTCTTTTTTGTCCTCTCCACATAACCTCCATTATCATATTCTATTTCACCCATAGTGCTATGTCCATGGCTCACGCTCATGTATTGCGTGAAAGTTGAAAAAAGTTTAAGATTACTAAAGTGTGAAACAATTGCTTGGCTTGTCATCGGGGTTGTGCATGATGAGAGCACTTTTGTGTGATGAAAATGAAGCATAGCCAACCTATATGATTTTGTAGGGATAAACTTTCGTTGGCCATGTTATTTTGAGAAGACATAATTGCTTAGTTAATATGCTTGAAGTATTATTATTTTATGTCAATATTAAATTTTTCTCTTGAATCTTTCGGATTTGAACATTCATGCCACAATAAAGAGAATTACTTTGAAAATTATGCTAGGTAGCATTCCACATCAAAAATTCTGTTTTTATCATTTAACTACTCGAGGACGAGCAGGAATTAAGCTTGGGGATGCTTGATACGTCTCCAACTTATCTATAATTTTGATTGTTCCATGCTATTATATTATCTGTTTTGGATGTTTAATGGGCTTTATTATGCACTTTTATATTATTTTTGGGACTAACCTATTAACTGAAGGCCCAGTGCAAATTGTTGTTTGTTTTGCCTATTTCAGTGTTCCGTAGAAACACTAGTAGAAAACAGGGCTATGGTCCAGGGCGGCTCAGCCCATTAGTCCCGGTTAAGTCTAGAACCGGGACTAATGTGAGCATTGGTCCCGGTTCGTGCGGCTAAGGCATTAGTCCCGGTTCATTTAGACCTTTTGGTCCCGGTTGGTGGGATGAACCGGGACCAATGGGCCTCGCTCCTGGCCCACAACCATTGGTCCCGGTTCGTGCCACAAACCGGAACTAAAGATTAGACCTTTAGTCCCGGTTTGAGGCATGAACCGGGACTAATGGGGATGAGACCTTTAGTCCCGGTTCGTGCCACGAACCGGTACTAAAGGTCCCATTTTCAAACTATAACCCCCCTGTGGATCGCCTTTTCAGTTTTAAAAAAAATAAAAGAAAATGATGGAAATGTCAAAAAAATAAAAGAAAATAAGTTTCCATGTGATATGTGGTCTAGTTGTTGGGAAAATTTGCAAATGTGAATTTTGACTTTATTTGCAAAATCTCTCTGGAATTTGTAAAATGGGCATAACTTTTGCATACGAACTCGGATTAAAAAGTTTTTTATATGAAAAATCATCTACTCGAAAAGTTACATCCGATGGAGACTGCCTATGGCCTGTTTGCAAATTTCTAGAATCCTCAAATTCCAAAAGGAAAAAAAGTTATGCTCAAATTTCAGTTTTTTTAAATTTTCAGTAAATCTGGTCAAACTATGGTCAAACTACTTATTCAAGAAGTATTAGTGTTACTAAATAATTATTCAAGAATATTAGTGTTATTAAATAATTATTTCACCTTTTTTGAATTTTGGTCAAATCTGGTCAAACTATGGTCAAACTATGGTCAAACTACTTATTCAAGAAACATTAGTGTTACTAAAAAATTATTGTTTTTTAAAACAATAGTTTTAAATTCAAACAGTGAAATATGTGACTTCATGCTCAAGCTAAATTCCTGAGGGTTAATAGGATTGACATCTTACTATTGTCAGGAAAACAACAAGTGCAGACTTGGAAACGAGGGAGAATAGAACCCGGAAGTTAAGCATGCTCAGGCTGGAGTAGTGAGAGGATGGGTGACCGTTCGGGAAGTGAGATGATTTGGAATGATGAGGGGTGATTAGAGATTAAATTGAGCAGTGATGAGGGGTGATTAGAGATTAGAGGTTAAAATAATTCAGAAATTTGAAAATAAAAAAATTTCAAAAAAAATTTCAAAAAAAATTCAAAAAAAATCAGAAAATTTCCTTTAGTACCGGTTGGTGTTACCAACCGGGACTAAAGGTGGACCGGCCACGTGGAGGGCCTTTAGTCCCGCTTCTGGACTGAACCGGGACTAAAGGGTCAGGGCATTAGTACCGACACTTTAGTCCCGGTTCCGGAACCGGGACGAAAGGCCCTTACGAACCGGGACTAAAGGCCCTTTTTCTACCAGTGAAAAGGAATATCAAACAGAATACAAATGAAATAAAACCTTCGCGAGGATCGTTTTGGGAACAAACGCAATCTAGGAGACTTGGAGTGGACGTCAAGGAAGCAGCAAGGAAGCCACGAGGCGGGAGGGCGTGCCGCAGGGGGGTGGGCTCGCCCCCCACCTTCGTGGGCCTCTTGCAGCTCCACCGACCTACTTATTTTGCCTATATATACTCATATACCCTGAAAACATCCAGGAGCACCACGAAACCTTATTTCCACCGCCGCAACCTTCTGTACCCCTGAGATCCCATCTTGGGGACTTTTCCGGCGCTCCGTCGGAGGGGGAATCGATCACGGAGGGCTTCTACATCAACACCATAGCCTCTCCGATGATGTGTGAGTAATTTACCATAGACCTTCGGGTCCATAGTTATTAGCTAGATGGATTCTTCTCTCTCTTTGGATCTCAATACAAAGTTCTCCTCGATTCTCTTGGAGATCTATTCGATGTAATTATTTTTGCAGTGTGTTTGTCAAGATCCGATGAATTGTGGGTTTATGATCAAGATTATCTATGAACAATATTTGGTTCTTCTCTGAATTCTTATATGCATGATTTAAATATCTTTGCAAGTCTCTTCGAATTATCAGTTTGGTTTGGCCTACTAGATTGATCTTTCTTGCAATGGGAGAAGTGCTTAGCTTTGGGTTCAATCTTGCGTTGTCCTTTCCCAGTGACAGCAGGGGCAGCAAGGCACGTATTGTATTGTTGCCATCGAGGATAAAAAGATTGGGTTTATATCATATTGCTTGAGTTTATCCCTCTACATCATGTCATCTTGCCTAATGCATTACTCTGTTCTTATGAACTTAATACTCCAGATGCATGCTGAATAGCGATCGATGTGTGGAGTAATAGTAGTAGATGCAGAATCGTTTCGGTCTACTTGTCATGGACGTGATGCCTATATACATGATCATGCCTATATATTCTCATAACTATGCTCTTTTCTATCAACTGCTCGACAGTAATTTGTTCACCCACCGTAGATTATGCTATCTTGAGAGAAGCCACTAGTGAAACCTATGGCCCCAGGGTCTATTCTCCATTATATTATCTCCCGACAACTAGCCATTTCTGTCGCCGTTTATTTTGCAATCTTTACTTTTCAATCTATATATACAACAAAAATACCAAAAATATTTATCTTATTATCTTTATTAGATCTCACTTTTGCAAGTGGCCGTGAAGGGACTGACAACCCCTTTATCGCGTTGGTTGCAAGGTTCATGATTGTTTGTGCATGTACGAGGGACTTCCGTGTAGTCTCCTATTGGATCGATACCTTGGTTCTCATAAACTGAGGAAAATACTTACGCTACTTTGCTGTATCACCCTTTCCTCTTGAAGGGAAAACCAACGCATGCTCAAAAGGTAGAAATTGTATCCAAAGAGTCTTGTTATAGCCGAGCTCCAACGCCAGACTATGCCCAAGCTCCAACGCCGGACTGTATCCGAGCTCCAACGCCGGACTATATCCGAGGTGTCATGCATCACCTTGGTTCAAAAAAGTTGAAGGATTTTAGCCAATTTTAATGCCGGAAATGACCTCTATGGAGCCATCCACTTGCATCCGAGCTATATCCCGAAATGCTTTCGAGGTGGTTCAGCACCTCGGTCATAGCCTGATTGTTTGCGGATTTTATTTCCGATGCATGTAAATTTATTTGCTTTCAATATGTATAACCAGTAGCCCTCAAGGTGTGTGTCGATCTAAAACCCAAAATGCACCTGAAGAAAAACATGAAACCGCTGATCCTAGTAGCCCCTGAGACTCGTGTCGATTCGCGAAATCGGCATGAGGATCAACTCCTATCTCGGCATCATACGTAGGAATAGAAACGCAGTGTAATATATTAGAGGTAATAGTGATCGACAGACGGGCCATTGAGAGAGGGTCATGAGAAGTAGCCGTGATATATTTGCTTGATCCGGGATAAGTCGCAGATGGTACTTATTGTTGTCTGAAGACGCGCTTGTCCACAGTTCGGTCATGCTGAACACAGAGCACTTTGATTTTCTGCATTGAATAGGCAATGCAGTAGCTCCGAGCCACTGGTCGGGTGGCAACACCAGATCCGGGGATCGATGTGCCCCTTTAATACTTATAAATAATGACCGCGAAGCCCAGTAGCCCCCGAGCCTTAATGTGGGCACGGGTGGCCGAATTAAGGATTGATATTCGTTTGACAGAAAAATATGTTGTGTTTAACACAAACTTCTCAGAAAGAGAATAAGATCTCTTAAAGGAGCTTAGAGCTGGTAGAAATTCGAGCTCGCCAAAGTAGACCCAAAGGGGTTTTAAAAGATGGGTTGCAGTAAATGGATTTTACTCACATTTTTTATGTGTAATGATTCTATTTATCCAAGTACTTTACATCATTAATGCTCGGATCCGCATTGTACAAAAATTTGTTGATCGACCATCGGCTTCAACCTCCTCGGCCAGTAGCTGGGGAGTGTTTGTCCTACTTTATAAAACCTTTACAAGGGCAAAGTTTTACGACAAATAAGGCACTCCGTCCATATGGTTTTATAAACAAAGGTATGCGGAGAGATATGCTATATTGCTATTAAATGCAAAAAACATCTTCCAAAGAAAATAGTCCCGCTATCGGTTCCTTTCTTTGAGTTGTCACGCTGATCATGATCATGAAACCTCACCTCCGATCAATGTGGGAGGAAAATATTGGGGATTCAGTTTGGAGAAAGTTCCCGAACTATGTGGTTTTTAGCGAACCTAAAATTTCACTTCCGTCGTTGCTGACCAATTATATCCTTTAAAATCGCTAGCTTTCGGCTTCACCCAGTCTGAGATACTAACTCGAATGACCCGGTAGTAACAATCACAGAGGTGCTCCCTTTACCGCCTAGCCGAACAATCGGGAACGTAGGGGTATGCACAGGAGCCAGGCAACCCAGCTTTGGCCAAAATATTAAGTCAAATTGATGCATATTTATGGCTTATAACGATAATTACGGAAGGCAATGCGTGTATAATCAATACACACGCTGCTGATATATGTTTATTTTGACTCCACTGCAACCGTTAATCTTTTGAAAGTGGCCCATCGTTGGCTTTCTACCCCTTTGTAGATGCTACGCAGGGTGTTTCCGCAGTAACAAGACAACCCTTAGCCGACGTCTGGATGCCCGGAGGCGGTTGTGTTAGCGGAAACAAGGCAATCAGATATGAGGGGTTTATAACTTTCACTTAGTCATAGGAGCTTAAAGTTGGGAGGCCAGTTACTAGCCCCCGGTTAGTATTCGGCGTCATCCGAGGTCAAGCCGTTAACACTTCGGCCAATGTTATGAACGGCCTGTCATTTAACACGGGGTGACCTCTACCAATCTTATAGTTTATCACAGTCATCAGATCACTGACCAGTTTGCGCTTATTGTGATAGTCAGTTCTCGGCTTTCTCCACTGAGGCGCTTTAACCATGCGAGCTGGAAGCACAATCGCAGTGGTTCTCCCTTTGCACACCTAGCCGAACAAAGCGGAACGTAGGAGGCAAGCACAGGGGCCGGGCAACGCAACTACTGATCGAAGACACAATTCGAAATCTACGCATATAAAGCAATATCCGAGAATGTTTTGTCGCGGAGTCCATGGAATACCTTGGCTTTAAAGGTGTCCGGCGTTGTACTACGAGACTTATGCTGGAGACACACAAATAGGTTTAAAAGGCCATAAGCTCCAAAAACCAAAAAACTTATGTAAAAGCTTGACGTCCAAACTAAACCAAGTCATTTGGTGCCACTCCAAAAATTGATCTTACAATTTTTGTACTTCTGTCGTGCATTGATATGACACATCTGATCTCAAGACTTCAAGCGGGACAGCCTACGGCTGCAACCTCCTATCCCGACGGCGGAGTACTTCCCCTTAGGCCAGTTTAGTGAACTAAACTCGAGCGGCTTTGAGAGAGAAACTAGGCTCCCCGGCTATTGACCACACACTCGCGTGAAAAAGGAGTGATAGAAAAAGAATTTGCAACGACTAGGAAGAAAACAATTATTATAAAATGGCTTGTATAAATTTACGAGCGCCCAGTTTAACTTGGGTAAAAGGAATATTTTTAATAAACAATGTTTTTGACAAACTAAATTTTTAATAAATAACTATAATGTTTGGTTGAACCGAACAAGAATTAAAAATTGGAAAAGCTGAGCATGAAAGCGACTTAGCTAGTTAATGTGTTCGGTGTCAATGACGCGGCCCGAGCTTACGGCGGGACG
This sequence comes from Triticum urartu, assembly GCF_056163025.1. Taxonomy (NCBI): domain Eukaryota; kingdom Viridiplantae; phylum Streptophyta; class Magnoliopsida; order Poales; family Poaceae; genus Triticum; species Triticum urartu. Next base: position 649,140,783 of record NC_141879.1, read on the forward strand.
AGGTCCCAGCCCCCAAGCCGGTCTCGAGGTGGCGGAGCGAAGAGCTCGGCACTTTGAAGTGGCGACATAGCACAACCAATGTGGCGAGGTGTAACCTCCAGTCCGACCGAGGCTACAGAGCAGGCTGACAATATGACGCCGAAGTCCCCGGTGTGGGTTAATGAAGTGTTGACGAAGCCCCCGGTCTAGCCGAGGTGACGTGGTACATTGGTACGCCGAGGTGACATCACCGTCCAACCCGGATCATTTACCTGTGCACAGAAAATAGTGCAAGCCGGAGGTAATAGTAATAATAATAAATAAATTGTTGCATAATTAATAATTTATGCAAAGTGAGTAATAAAAGAAATATGGCCCATGTGCCGAACACTCGATCATGTAGAGTTCTCTCAGCGATGCCGAAGTCCCCGAGGCAACCAAACATATCGGTATGGCAATTCGACCAACATGGTGATCACGTGAGCCGATTTATGCCAATTGGGATGACGATGTCGATTACCTACACATCAAAAACAGTGCAGTCCAAAAAATAATAACATAAATATATAAAAGAAATCCTCGCGTAATTAATTTACGCAAAATAATTTCTTTTAAAGAGAAGTGGCCTGACATCAAAGCCAATGAAGGGCGCCGGCGTGACAAAGCTTGTATTCACAGGGCAGTCCGAGTCCCCGATGAGGCATTTGCCGAACTACGGACAGGAAACTGACCGAACCACCACGCAACCATCGTTAATGCGGCCATCATTTGACATGCCTGTGTACAGATGATGAAACAAACCAGAGTAATAATTACTATAAAAATAAATCCAAGCAAGAAAAAATTAGTAGGATTAATAGCACCTAGTTTATCTGTTGTAGCAATCTGAAGAAAGATTACTCCCACAATTGGAACTAGATCTGCACACCCATTGCCTGATGGGCGATGAAGCGGCAGCATGGCGATGTTGGCAAAGGTTGGCTTGCCGAGGAGATGACGAAGTTGGTCGGATGGTGACGTCGAAGTCTACGAAGTAGTTTAATGAGGAGATGGCGAAGTCCCCGGTCCAGACGAGGTGACGGAGCAGGTCGGTAAGGTGATGTTGCAGCCGCCGTGCCAGCCGAGCTGTTGAACGGGTATTCCTTCCCAGCATCCCGTGGCTCGCGTGCTCGCCCTAGCCGCACCTCGCTTGCAGCTTCCTGCTAGTAGCATATTTAAACTAGCGCCTCCCAATTATGCCCGAGGAGCCGGAAAAGCCTGGCGGGGCATTGGGAACTATGCAATATGGCTCTGTACGTAAAGTGCTCTACTACTACTCTGTAGCTTGTGGCATTGCACGCATGGACTTCACTCCATTATCGGCTCTACTATAAAAGAAATTCCTCTTGCCGTGTTTTTTTGAAACAGAGGCAAAAGCTTTGCTTCATCTCATTCATAAAGAAGGAACTACTAACAAAGTTCGACGAGATCCATTACACCTCCACAAATGGAAGTGAAAAGCCTAGTCTCGTTGTATCAAATAACTCAAATGTTCTGCCCTGCAGTAACCATCACTGATAAACAGGCTGCTAGTGTGTGCGTGAGAGGAGCGGCTGAGTAGGCCAGCTACGTGAGAGGAGCGACTGAATAGAGCACCGAGAGTACCCACTAGACCACTACGCAGGTGTACTTCCCCTGCATTGATAGTACAACGATGGTTCTAGAGAACAGTAGTACCCTGCACTTCCAACTATAGCTCCTTGGCCCTGAGATTCAAGCGTTCAAAACTGGTGCACTATACTAGACTAGACTAGAAGTACAGTACATCGCACTACTAGTTGAGAAAAGTAGTACTAGTACTTCTACAGTACGAGTACGTACTCCTCCTTCACATAATGTAAGATGTTTTTTGACACTAGTTGGCGTGTACAAAAAATGGCAAAAACATACCCAAAATTTCTTAATCCACGCCAAAAACTACTACCTAGTGCCAAAAATTCTTACTAGTGCTATTATTTACAGTATAATGCAATCCCATAACGTTCCAGAATCCCTTTCTTTCAAAAAAATATCTTCTGGAGAGAAGATTGCTATCTCCACGCGAGCTTCTCATAGGCCAGCGCCACCGCATGCAGTCATGTGAGAGAGAGGGAGACATCCCTGCAGCATGCAGAGAGAGGAGAACGCGGGCGGACAACCAATGGGCTGCATGGGGCATTTATAGCTTCTAACTCCTCCCATCCATGCACCAGAGGTATTTCTGCCCAGAAAGCATGCAGCGAGCCCCTGCCTTTGTATCCGGGTCTGCTCTTATGCGCAGAGTAAAAAGAATCGGAGGGAGTACTAGTAGTAAATAATAGCCTCACCCCTTCGCTGAGGAACGATCTACAGTTGGAAGGGACGAGGCCCTGCGGTTACTACGCTCTTATCTCCTCCTCACCAGTTCCCCTCCCCCCGAAGAGAAGGCAGTTCATCACTGCTCCGATGGATTCTCCAGGCGGTTCTCCTCCTCATCGGGGCTGGGAGACCTTGGACGACGATCCTGTGGGAGAAATCGCACGCCGCTCTGACGTCCTCACCGCCTGAAGACTCGGTGCTTCATGCACCAACTTTTTCAAGATGCTGCTTAAACAGGCCATGCTTGTCGGTCTTCCATGCATCCTCGAGGAGAAGGTTCTTCCATGGGACAATCCTTCGAACAGTCCACCGCTCCCTAGCCATGGTTGCACGTTGACTTCGCTAGAGTTGCCGACGTTGAGAGGTAGTCGGATTTTGTCCGATGAGCATGTCAATAATGGAGTTTGATCATGTAGTACTTAGTTATTCCATTTCCATCCCGTAATTTCTCCGCTTCCCACCGTCTTATATATAGGTCTGGGTCGGTGACAACGAAGATTGGCTTGCATACCTCCGGCCGGATATCACCATGATTTTGCACAACATCCACAGCAGTGCGACCGTTTTGGTAGACCCCTTCTCCACCATTGGGATCGGCCTTCCGGACTGGCTGGGCAAGAATACGTATGATGATGCCTACATGAGATTGAAGAATGTCGGTGTATAAAAAGAGGGGTACGTTTTTTGTACCCCTATAACTGTGCACGGGCAGTCTGAGCCACGAGTACCACCACACTGAGCAAGGCAAGGGAGGTGAGCCAAGGTAAGGCCGAAGCTTAGGAGAAGCAGAACGACGCCAAGACCAAGACCACAAAGAGCAAAGGGGATGAAGCGGACCCCCCTGGCAAGATCCTTGCCGGGAGGCGGTTTTAGCAAACCTGGCAAGACCCTTGCCGTGGCAGCTCGCCCCACACCTACGGAGTGAGGAACCCTTGAGTCCACTGCCCCCATGGGGCAAGGATTCGGGAGACATCCCCGTGGTGGCATGCAGATCTTTGTGAAGACATTCAAGATCAGATACACCCTTTAGAAGATGATGATCCTTGGCGGGATCCCAGCCAAGGAGGACCACAAGGCCCCCGGCAAGAGCCTTGCCGGGGATGACAGCAGGCGCCACGGCAAGACCCTTGCCGGGGCCCCTGCAAGGCCCTTGCCAAGAACACCCATAGGGCCACCATCAGGCCCACGCCAGTCAAACCTCCACCGCCGTTCGCATGTAGCTGCCGACCAACCAGCTGGGCAGGCACCTGCGTGGCGGCATGCGGATCTTCCTGGAGACCCACCGCTGCGCCACCTCAGCTACCTGCCTGCCTACATGGCACCGCGGGCGCCGCTGGCCAGGGCGCGTGTCGACATGAGAGGGAGCGGCGACGGACGAGACAGGGCTCTCCGCCGTCCCGATAAAGCAAGGACACCTGGGCAAGACGCATTAAATGCGCCTTGTCATGTACTGCGAGGGATAACCTCACATCATTGTACCCTTTCCACCTCCTGTGTGCCACTGTGGCAACCCCTTTCCTATAAAAGGAGGCCCGAGGCGACCAGGAGGAGGATTCGGGTTTTTGGAGCTCCTCACGCCCCATAGCTAGCTCAAGAACACAGATATACAATCCACCAAAGCAGGAGTAGGGTTTTACGCGTCGCCGCGACCCGAACCTGGATAAACGAACCGTGTGCTATCTGTTTGATCCGCTCTTCTCACGACCTCGCGCCCCGCAACCGTAGTAGGGATTCTTGTGATCCCATAGGTGTCGTTCCCACCGACATCTTTGGCGCGCCAGGTAGGGGGCGTAGTTGTGAGAATCGGCTTTAGTAGTTAGTTCGACGCTTCTTCATCGTCATGGCGCCCAAGAAGAAGACGACGGTGGCGGTTGGCCCGTCGGAAGCCGGACATCCCGTCCCGACGCGGGCGAGCAGCGGACCGGTCGCAGAAAGGACCCGGGGCGCCATTCGCGAACAGCAACACCGTCCCAGCAGCCGGAGTTTGGGAGGCGGCGATGTTCGTGTGCCTGGTAACGGGCCACACGCCGCCAAATCCAAAGACGGAGTCAGGCCCTCCGCAGGTGGCGCGGGGCCTTCCAAGATCGCTACCGCCCTGCCCGAAGGCGATGCGAGGGCCTCCAAGACTCCCACGCCGGCGCCGACGGTGCGCTCCTCTCAAGCGGGGCGTGACGAACGGCGCAATCATGCCGAAGACCCCGGGCGTCGCCGCGGGAAGAGGCCCGAGCGCCACTCCCGGGAGGTAGAAGACCTGCCCACTCGCCGAGGCGCTGGTGAAGATGGCATGCGACCGCGGGGTCATGATAGAGCTCCTTCTGACATGGTTAGAAGTTGAAGCACGTCGCGATCCGTGCAGGTTTCGCTGCCACCAACGCCAGCAGAAGCCCTGGCGCACGCGCAGTTGCTCCTCGATTTTCCTCCCACTACGGGGAAACTCGACGAATGGAGAGCCACTATCCGAAGCCTTGTTGCGGTGGTCAACAAAGACGAACCGAGTTCGGTGGAGCCCCCGGGTCGATGCTCCGACGGAGTCCCACGCACAAGTGGCAGGAAAGCCGGCGGCGCCGCGACCACGGTGCACTCGCCTCCTCCTCGCCCGGTACCGCGGACGCTAGCCCGTCGCGACGTTGCGGGTGACGAAATCTCCATAGCGTCGTCCGACCCGTGGAACCACTGTGACCAGCGCCAAGTCCTTCGGGAACGAGAACATGAAGACGCTCGAACCACTATCGAGCGCCGGCATGGACTGCGCCACCAGTCAGACAAGCGAGCAGGGCCTGCTGTGAACCACCCGGCACCGGAGAGCCCTGGAGGCCTACCTTACAAGGTAGGCTGTCCGGCTTTTACCCGTGAGCTGCGGCAGTTCCAGTGGCCCACTCACCGCACCTTCAAACCTGACGTGGGCGAAAAGTACAGCAGCAAGACCCACCCGTCCGAGTTCCTCAGCATCTACACCATTGCGATGCAAGCTGCCGGAGCCCGCGACGATAAGGTGCTTGCGAATTACTTTCCGTTGGCTCTTAAACCAAACGCCATGTCATGGTTGATGCACTTGCCGGTAGACTCTATTTCCTCCTGGTCGGATTTGTGCCATGAGTTTGTGGGCGCCTTTACTGGAGGCCACCAAGCCCATGGCCAAGCGAGCGACCTGCACGTCATTCCTCAGAAGGGAGGCGAGAGTCTCCGCAAGTATATACAGAGGTTCAGCCGGATACAGTACAATATCCCTGATGTTCACCCTGCCGCCATCATCAGCGCGTTCCATCAGAACATGCGTAACCGCAAGATGCGCGAAGAGCTGGCAATGAACAAGGTGAAAGATGTAGCAGAACTCTATGTTCTTGCTGACAGATGTGCCCGGGCTGAAGAGGGAAGGAAGTACCCCGGCGAAGACGCCGGCGTGGAACCGACTCCTCAGATGAAGATACTGCCGCCCCGGCGAAGAAGGGCCGATGCCGCAACAGGAAGCACAAAGGTAAAGCCGTGCTTGTCGTCGAGGGATCTGGGGACACCGGCTCCACCAAGAAAACCAAGGCAGATGACCCCGGCAAGGAAATTGCCGGATGTGTCGCCTGCCGGGCCTTGGCGGTTGCCGAGAAGCCAGGGAACTCTGACAAGCGATACTGCAAGATCCATCGCACCAAAGGCCATGCTCTCCAAGACTGCCGACAGGTTGAGCTCCTCACTGAGAAGCAGAGGGCTGAATATGAGAGGCGGGACAAGGAGAAGGGCCAAGACAACACTGAGGGGTCCGGCAAGAAGCGTGACGGCCAGGCGGGCCGTCACGGCAAGGATAAACAACCGGAGAGGCCCGCCCGGGGGCCGTGACAAAAAGCCAGAAGACGACGATCACGAAGAGGACGATGAATTCGGCGACCAAGAGTTTCAGAAAGCTACAGAGGCCATGTGCATCGACGGCGGCGTCTCGCTGCATACTTCTCACCGCCAGCTTAAACAGTGGGCGCGAGAGATTACAGCGGCAGAGCCGTCGTTTGATGCCCAAAGGCCGCTGAAGTGGTCCAGCACACCTATCATTTTTGACACTGAGGATCACCCTAATCGAACTACTGCGGTTGGGTGCTTGCCATTGTTGGTTTCACCAACAATACGCAACCTCAAGGTGACAGAGATGCTAGTCGATGGCGGGGCCGGTCTGAACTTGATCTCGCCTGCCGTGATTGAGAAACTGCAGATTCCTGATGGAGACCTCGAGGAGACGGGCACGTTTCAGGGGGTCAACCCGGGAAGAAGCCAACCTAAGGGAAAGGTCACGCTGCCCGTGACTTTTGGAAGCGATCTGAACTACAGGACGGAGAGGATCGTGTTTGATGTTGCCAAGATCCCCTTGCCCTACAACGGGATCCTTGGCCGCCCAGCGCTGGCCAAGTTCACGGCGGCGTCACACTACGCCTACAACACCCTGAAGATGCCAGGACCTGTGACGATCATCACCATCCCCTCCGATAAGAAAGATGCGCTGATTTGCGCTGACCAACTATACCAGCAAGCAGTTGCAGCAGCTGCCGCCACTAGGGCACTTGCTCCTGCCGCTGGGACCCCGGGAGGGAAGAAGAAGAAGGAGACCGGTGAGACCTCGGACACGCACTCCGGCAAGCGCACCTCTTCGGAGTGTAGCGCTCCCGTCGAGGACGTGCCAGAGAGCTCCACCGGCGGAAACAAGAAGCCCAGGGCCATACCGCCGGGAACCAAGAAGGTTTCTGTCAATGAGGACGGCACGGGAGGGGCTTTCACCATAAGCTCCACCCTTGACGACAAATAGGAAGATGTGCTCGTCACCTTCCTGCGGGCGAATGTCGATGTGTTTGCATGGCAAGCTTCCGACATCCCTGGTGTTCCTAGGGAGGTGATTGAGCACCACCTTGCTGTCTGTCCTCATGCGCGGCCCGTCAAGCAGAAGGTCAGGAAGCAAGCTTTGGAACGACAAGAGTTCATCACAGAGGAGATCCGGAAACTGGAAGCAGCGGGTTTGGTAAGAGGAGTGCTCCATCCAACGTGGTTGGCCAATCCGGTCATAATGCGCAAGGCTAATGGGAAGTGGAGGCTGTGTATTGATTACACAGATATCAATAAGGCTTGTCCTAAGGACCCCTTCCCATTGCCGCGCATCGACCAGATTGTTGACTCCATAGCTGGGTGTGATCTGTTGTCATTCCTCGATGCCTACTCCGGCTACCACCAGATCTTCATGACAAGAGAAGATGAAGAGAAAACAACATTCATCACCCCATGTGGTACGTATTGTCTCATGCGGATGCCTTTCAGGCTGAAGAGTGCTGGTTCGACGTTTGCAAGGGCGGTCCAGATTGGTTTTGAACCCCAGCTCCATAGAAATATGGAAGCTTATATGGATGACATAGTGGTCAAAACCAAGGACAGGGCAACCCTCATACCAGATTTGCAAGAAACATTTGCAAACCCGCGCAAGATCAATCTCAAGCTGAACCCTGAGAAGTGCGTCTTTGGCGTCCCGTCCGGCAAGCTTCTCGGGTTCTTTGTGTCACAGCGTGGGATAGAGGCCAATCTGGACAAGATCAAAGCTATAGAGCAGATTGAAGCACCCAAGCGAATCAAGGATGTGCGTCGCCTTGCTGGTTGCGTCGCCGCCATGGGCAGATTCATTTCCAAGTCTGCCGAGCGCGCCCTTCCCCTTTTCAAGATCCTGAAAAAGGCGGGCTCGATGGAGTGGACGCCAGAAGCCGAAGCAGCATTGCAAGATTTGAAGAAGTACCTCTCCTCCACGCCAATACTAGTTGCGCCTAGGCCACTGGAGCCGTTGCTGCTATACCTGGTGGCAACGAACCAGATGGTTAGCGCCGCACTAGTGGCGCAGAGAGAGGTTGACGATGAGGTAATGGCAGCGACAGAGCCCGACACCACCAATGCAGAGACAACACAGCCAGTTGAATTGCCACCGAAGAAGAAAATGATGCAGCACCCGGTCTACTTTGTTAGTTCCCTCCTGCAGGGAGCTAGATCAAAGTACTCCGACATGCAGAAACTGCTCTTCGGCCTTCTTATGGCCTCGAGGAAGCTGCGTTACTACTTCCAGGCACACGAGATCACTGTCGTCACTCGCCTCCCTCTGCAACGGATATTACACAATCCAGATGCAACAGGAAGAATTGTGGAATGGGCACTGGAGCTGTCCAGCTTTGGCCTCAAGTTTGAAAGTACTTCGACGATTCAGAGCCGAGTCCTGGCGGAGTTCATTGCAGAATGGACCGCAACGCCTGACGAAGAAGCCCAAGAGACTGCTCTCCCCGGCAAGGAGGCAAGTTTCAGTTGGATCATGTACTTTGATGGAGCTTTCTCATGGAGCTTTCTCCTTACACGGCGCCGGGGCTGGCGTACTGCTTGTCGCGCCCACCGGAGAGCACCTCAAGTACGTGATCCGGATGCACTTCCCTAGGGTATGTGTCAACAAACAATATGGTAGAGTACGAAGGGCTGCTTGCCAGTCTTAGGATCGCGGCGAACCTCGGAATCAAGAAGCTCATCGTCAGGGGCGACTCGCAGCTCGTCGTCAGGCAAGTCAACAAGGACTACCAGAGCCCGTTGATGAAGGCCTACGTCGATGAAGTGAGAAAGCTGGAAGAGCGTTTCGACGGCATACAGGCTGAATATGTTCCCCAAGCGGAGAACGATATCGCCGATTACCTGTCAAAACGCGCTGCCCTCAAGCTACCTGTGGAACCAGGTACCTTTGTGCTCCAGCTAACTCAGCCATTCGTTGATCCATCAACAGAGCAGAACAAGAGGAGGAAATCAGGACCCGGCAAGTACTTTCCCGCCGAGCTCCCCAGAGCTGCCGGCAAGGATGTCGCCGGGGACACTGAGCCCGCCATGGGACGGCTAGCTCCGGCGGAGCGTCAAGCTCTTGCCGTCGAGACAGCCGCTCCTATAGCAGAGGAAATGCCTTTAGTCCTCGCCGTCGAGCCTCAGGCTCCAGCGTGGGCACAGCATACCGTCCGATTCCTCCAAACAGGGGAACTCCCTGAAGAGCAGGAAGAAGCGGAAAAAGTAGCCCGTCGCTCTACCATGTACCAGTTTGTCGATGACGTCCTGTACAGAAAGAGGCCGAACGGTGTGAAATTGAAGTGTATCCCTCGGGAGGAAGGACTAGAGCTGTTGGCTGAGATACACGGAGGCATATGTGGATCCCACATCGGGTCAAGGGCCCTTGCCAGCAAGGCATTTCGGCAAGGCTTCTTCTGGCCCACCGCCCTCCAGGATGCGACGACTCTAGTCACCAGGTGTGAAGCGTGTCAGTTGCATTCAAAGAAGCTTCATCAGCCAGCTCAAGCCCTTCAAACCATTCCTCTCTCCTGGCCCTTCTCGGTCTGGGGGCTCGACATACTGGGCCCTTTTCCCCGCGCTGTCGGGGGCTTTGAGTACTTGTACGTTGCAATCGACAAGTTCACAAAGTGGCCGGAGGTGGAGGCGGTGAGGAAGGTCACAACTCAGTCAGCCGTCAAGTTCTTCAAGGGACTAGTGTGCCGTTTTGGTGTACCCAACAGGGTCATCGCTGACAACGGCACACAGTTCACAAGCAGCACCTTCATGCAATATATCCAAGGCCTCGGCAGCAAAGTCTGTTTCGCTTCCGTTGCTCACCCACGAAGCAATGGTCAAGCTGAGAGGGCAAACGCTGAAGTACTGCGAGGCTTAAGGACCAAGACCTTTGACAGGCTGGACAAGAGTGGAAGGCGCTGGACTGATGAGTTGCCGACGGTTCTTTGGTCGATCAGGACGACGCCAAATCGAGCCACCGGCCAGACACCTTTTGCCCTGGTATACGGGGCAGAAGCAGTTCTCCCCACTGAACTCATATACGGGTCACCTCGAGTGCTCGCTTATGATGAGCTTGAGCAAGAGCAACTGCGGCAAGATGACGCAATGCTCCTTGAGGAAGATCGTCTTCGGGCGGCTGTGAAAGCAGCACGCTACCAGCAAGCCTTGCGCCGCTACCATAGCCGCAAGGTTCATGCCCAAAGCCTTGAGGAAGGTGACCTTGTCCTTCGGCGCGTTCAATCGGCCAAGAATTCCAACAAGTTGACGCCAAAGTGGGAAGGCTCTTATCGGGTAATACGAGTCACCAGGCCCGGCGCAGTCCGCCTGGACACCGAAGATGCCATTCCGGTGAGTAACTCCTGGTACATTGAGCATCTTCGCAAGTTTTACCCGTGAGGCGCGGCTTGCCGGCCCCCCCGGCAAGCCACCTTTTGTACAAGCATTGCCGATGATGCATGTAACCCTTTGTACAAAGCCAGACGTAGACCCTGAGCATAAATAAATGAAGCGCTGGCGCCCTAAGTTATAGCATGCATGCCAGGTCGAGTCTCGTCCTTGGTTAGGGTTGATAGTGCTTAGCGGCGACAACCCCTAGCTTAGAGGTCGAGTATGCGTCTCTTTGCCGTTCTTTTGTCTTCTTTGGTTCGCAGGACTCACAGGTATCCTTGCCGGATCACTTGAGGACGAAAAAGAGAAGAGGGACAGACCAGCATCTAGACCCCGACAAGCTAGTATTGCCGGGGGCTGCAAGAGCAAAGATTCACCCATGGCGAACCAGAGTTGCCGGGGGCTACATCTTCAGATAAGTTCTTCATCCCTTATCATGCATTCCCTTATGGACTGAGGTATGTGAAACCTCGTTTTTTCCTAAAACTACCGTGCTCCCCTAACTCTAGGCCCTAGGGCTCGTTCCTGGGGCCAGGTTTGGTAGTAGTCGCGGCAGCGAGAGGATGAAACAAGGAGCCTGAACCCACCTCATCCCTGCCTCCGCCAAAGGTGTGAGAAAGGTCGAGCAAAGTGGGGAGAGGGCAAGGCCTGTTGCCGGGCAAGGAAATGTTTATCTTAAGGATATCAAGGATTTACTCCTCGTCGTGGGTTCTACCCACAAACAAATGACCCGGCAAGCATCCCTTTTTCATTAAAAACATTCCACTCAGGTACAGTCCATAGGGAATGAAAAACATGAATGATGGGATTAAAAGTTTTAAATTCAGCTAAGGCTCGAAGGCTTACAAACTAAAAAGAGATAAGGTGCCCGTAATCCCTTTCTTGTCCCTCTCCTCAGGAGGCAGGTCAAGGAGGCGAAAAGGGCAAAAGGGGCGCCTAGGCAAGCTACGGGTGGCAGAAGACACCAAGAGAATATCTCGGTGGCCGTCCGAAGGCTGGATGGTGATGGCGGCGCCAGAAGTAGAGCTCAAAGACGAGGCGGCAGGACGTCAGCACGCGTCGAAGGCGTCGGTGCCCGCGTACTCCGACTTGATGGCCTTGCCGCCCACCCTCTTCCTCTTCCGCAGCCTCCCGACACCAACCGCCCAAGGAGACGACCCCGAGAAGTTCAGGGAGCCGTCGACGCGGATGACGGGGTCGCCGGTGCCGCACGGAGCGGCGCCCGACACCTAATCGGACCCGTCATCCTGCCGCCTACTACCCTCGTCGTCGCTGCCACTGTCCTCCTCATCACTCCCGCCCGAGGAGGAGTCTTCACTATCAGAAGAGCTCTCCACGCAGCACCTTGCACGGGCCCCAAAGCACCCAAAGACCTTGATGGAGAGAAGGCCACCCTCCATTAGCTTAAAATGGAGAGTGAGCCCCTCCGTCAAGCGGTGGATATGGGCAAACGTCTTCCATCCCCGACGGAGATACATCACGTGTGAGGCGGGGAAGTCGACGCGGGCCCGCGTGCCACTGATCCCGCAGCCCCTCATGTGCAGCCACAACGACTCCGGCGGATCCAGCTCCATCTCCCATGGGGTTGGGAGACGAAGGCGACGGCGAGGCGGCCGGCGCAGCCTGCCGAAGAACTCGCAAGGGTCATCCCCAACGTGGCCCTCCATGGGGGGAGGAACTGCCGGCGGAGGCGAGGCCGGCGCGCCGCCCCGTCCTCCTCTTCCCCGAGCGCCTCGGCCTCGCCCACGACCTCGTCCCCTCCCCCTTCCCCTCGCGGCTGGCTCTGCCACCGCGGGTGCAGGAGAAGGAGGGACGCGTTGTCGAGCGGCGACCCTCGCCGCCACCATTGAAGGACCAGGATTCCCTCTCTGCATGGCGGATGGAAGGGGGGAGCAGAAGCTGAGGGAAGGAGGAGATGAAGGAATGCGAGATGCCATCCCCCTCCCGCTCCTTATAAAGGAACAGGGTAGGGGCTCGGTCGCCCCGCTCAGCCAATCAAGGCGCGGAAGGCGCATGGAACTGGGACCGACCCGCCGCACCAGCCCGCGGCGGCCCAGTTTCCCGCCTCCACCGTTCGCTACCCCAAGCGCATGAGAGCCACGTGGCAGGCGTGCAGGACCGAGGCGACCTCTCCCCACCCCGTGATCGTGGGGAGTGGACGCGTTGAAGACCACGCCTCGGCCCCGTTCAGTAAATGGGTCGCGCCTCCGCGCCTCCCTCCGTTTATGGGGAAGGCGCGAACCACCCCCTTTACTACGACGTGACGCATGCATGCAGAGCTCAGCCCCACGCATGCCGCCCACGTCACACACGCCTCCCCACGCCGCGCCACACGCGGGAAGCATGGGAAGCGCAACGCGCGAAGAAACTTACCGCGGTAAAAACCGCCCCGCCAGCCCGCGCACCGTTTTTGGGCCTAGCCCAACGACGCGATTGCGCTTACGTGTGGCCCAGGCCCGGGGGCTCCTGTCGGTGTACAAAAAGAGGGGTACGTTTTTTGTACCCCTATAACTGTGCACGGGCAGTCTGAGCCAAGGGCACCACCACACTGAGCAAGGCAAGGGAGGTGAGCCAAGGTAAGGCCGAAGCTCAGGAGAAGCAGAACGATGCCAAGACTAAGACCACAAAGAGCAAAGGGGACGAAGCGGACCCCCCGGCAAGATCCTTGCCGGGAGGCGGTTTTAGCAAACCCGGCAAGACCCTTGCCGTGGCAGCTCGCCCCACACCTACGGAGTGAGTCACCCTTGAGTCCACTGCCCCCATGGGGCAAGGATTTGGGAGGCATCCCCGTGGTGGCATGCGGATCTTTGTGAAGACATTCAAGATCAGATACACCCTTTAGAAGATGATGATCCTTGGCGGGATCCTAGCCAAGGAGGACCACAAGGCCCCAGGCAAGAGCCTTGCCGGGGATGACAGCAGGCGCCACGGCAAGACCCTTGTCGGGTCCCCTGCAAGGCCCTTGCCAAGAACACCCGTAGGGCCACCATCAGGCCCACGCCAGTCAAACCTCCACCGCCGTTCGCATGCAGCTGCCGACCCAACCAGCTGGGCAGGCACCTGCGTGGCGGCATGCGGATCTTCGTGGAGACCCACCGCTGCGCCACCTCAGCTGCTTGCCTCCCTACATGGCACCGCGGGCGCCGCTGGCCAGGGCGCGTGTCGACATGAGAGGGAGCGGCGACGGACGAGACAGGGCTCTCCGCCGTCCCGATAAAGCAAGGACACCTGGGCAAGACGCATTAAATGCGCCTTGTCATGTACTGCGAGGGATAACCTCACATCATTGTACCCTTTCCACCTCCTGTGTGCCACTGTGGCAACCCCTTTCCTATAAAAGGAGGCCTGAGGCGACCAGGAGGAGGATTCGGCTTTTTGGAGCTCCTCATGCCCCATAGCTAGCTCAAGAACATAGATATACAATCCACCAAAGCAGGAGTAGGGTTTTACGCATCCCCGCGGCCCGAACCTGGATAAACGAACCGTGTGCTATCTGTTTGATCCGCTCTTCTCACGACCCCACGCCCCGCAACCGTAGTAGGGATTCTAGTGATCCCATAGGTGTCGTTCCCACCGACAAAGAAGATAGCAATCGCGGACCCGCCGACAAAGCGACGCGGCTACGACAATTACTATCTCATCGTGGTGTTCGACATAAGGATTGCCATCAATGCAGGAGGCAGCAACGGCAGAGGCTGGCGCATGTTGGCGGCGGCAGATTTGTAACCCTACACGTTCGAAGACGCCGTGCGCCATCTAGGCCGCATCTTCGCGGTGACAAGCCAGGGGACTTGTTTCATCTGGTTGACATCCTACGGTACGGGAGATTACAAACGGAATGCACAAACCATCATTTGCATCCCTAACGGTACTCCATTATTTTGCAGGGACCAGTCATCCCCCGATCAAAATAAGATCGCCGATCCTGGATGTGCATTTGCATCCGTGATTCGGTCTAACTTGGAACCTTGTAGCTGACTTTGGCATATTGGGATCAACTATCTTAGCAGTCATTACCCATGGTACCACTGATGTGCAACATGGTCACATAATCTACCACGATCGGACCGTCACCATCTACCCAGGTATTCCATTTTTAACCCTCTCGCCTTCTCTTTCATTGTTGTACTAGTAGTATACTTTGTAGTACTAGTAGGAGTACTTTTTACCTTGGAGGACGCGTATAGCTAGCTAGGCCCTTGAATACTTGAACCCACTAGCTGCCACCATTTTTGTTTTTCCATGTCTTACTATCTCATCTATGTAGCCAAGAGGGCTATATATAATAAGCCGGTTATTTTACTTCCTCTATACTGGAGTAGTACTATTTGCTGCACAATATTACTGACCGCCACATTTGAGCACAACATTATTATGCATGGATCTTGACTATGTACGTCACCATGTGTCCAGATCTGGGATGCCGCGTGTACCAGATGAACGGCGCCGAGTTCGACCCCCGTGATGCTATGTGGGTGCCGAGGAACACTCTTGGAGAGTACTCGCTTTTCATCGAGGACAGCTACCCCATTGTGAAGCGGATGCCACCTTCCGTGCATGACACGGAAGGCCTGCCGTTCATGAAGCATGGTTGTGTCTTCAGTATGCACCACCGGATGAATGACATGCTGGGACATGCTATCCCTGATTTATGCCGCTTCAGCTTGGATGAGTCTCCATCGTGTGGAACCGGACTAGAAAGCTGTGACAATGATTCCCGTTGCCCACCGCTATGGATCGTGCCATCCATGAAGAACACCTGGGACTGGAACCTGGAGGAGGACATGTAGCCCATCTATAACGTGTAAGTGGAGTACGGTAATTGTGAACGGTAGCGCTGTGAATATATGTAGACTAGTCGTGCACAAATTTATCACATGAGTTGGAGATGAACTTGTGTGGCATACTGGCATTTGTCCTTTAAAATTTATTACTAGTAAATGTGTTATGTGTACGTGCAACTTGTGTGGTTGTTGCACGGGCTCCAACACGCTCTTTGAGAAAAAAAATGTGGCATAGCTTTGGATATACGTGACGTGGCGGCATCATAGAGTAGCATCGTTCGCTATAGTTGTACTAGTACACTCCTACTAGGACGACAACTCCTATAAAACCTTGCGCTTGGCTCTTTGCCTCTTTGGGAGGTTCAACAGTTCGTACTCGTGTGAACCTTGCACTTGGCTCTTCGCCTCTTCGGAAGGTCCAACAAGGATGATACTACAGTACAATAGGCTTCTGGTAATCTGACACCGATTGAACTACTGCACGTCCACCGCGAGGGCGAGGGAGAGGGAGAGGGCGCTGTAGTCAAAACCCTCTCCTCGTCCTGCGAACCACCACGCGTGTGGGCGAGGGAGAGGCGTAGTAAGCAAGCTTCTCCTCGTTCGGCGAGTTGACGTGACACATCAAAGCAGTACTAGTACTAGTAGTAGTCCATACTGCGTCCTTTCCGATTAATATGGCTTAATTTGAAATGAGAAAAATACACTGGCGGTCAACATATGTAACAGTACGCTCTTTACGGTCACTATATATAGTTTTGCGGCGATTATGCAATCACTAGCTCATCGTAGAGCATCGTATTGCACCCTACTGACCGGCCACATAGTCGACGTGGCACTTTGTTGACTGGTTAAATTGTCACCTGGTTTCTGGGTTCCACCTGTCAGTTGGCAGAGCAAAGAAATCAGTTAAACAAAACTTTACGCAGGCACGACACAAGTCCAACCCTTGCGCGCGAACCGCCCTGGCTGTGTATGTGAGTGCATGCATGTGTCCTCCCTCGGTCTTCCAACAAAGAGTGTACTACATGATGTACATCTACACTTCCAATGCATTTAGCCTTTAATCTAAATCGATATTGATTGACTAATGCACCAACTTTTGCTGTAGGTATAGGCTACATGTCTATCCTTAATTACAGCATGCAACGGCCTTCATTCAATATTCTTATCTCAATGGTCGCATGCACACATAAGTCTGCTACTTTTGGGTGGTAATTATGCCCTGGTCAATGTGTAAATCTCTAAATGTATAGTCTTTCACGGACGTAGGGAGTAGGTTGAGCACTTGAGCATGAGCCTGTGTGTTGCGTCGTGTGCTGTGTGCCGCATGGGTGCGTGAGTGTTGTGTGCGTCCATGTGTACGTGTGAGTGTTGCATGTTGCTTGCATGCATGCATTCATGGGGCTTACTCCCTCCCATTGACATCTTCATATTTCAAGCTTCCTCTGTTCCCTCCATATGGTGATACTCCCTCTGTTCCCAAATAGTACGGAGTAAAAGCCTCCCTCTGTTCCCAAATACGGAGTATTTGTCTTTCTACAGATTTCAACAAGTGACTAGGTACAGAGCAAAATGAGTGAAGTGAGCGTAGAGGCATAGGGATACTGTAGAAAGGAAGTCCTCGCGATCCATTTATTCCCCATCTCGGTTAGAGAGAACTATTCAACTAGTCTCTTCTTCCTCCTCCTCTCTTCCCCATCGTCGGCCGCACACCATTTACCCCCGCTCACTGCTCGCCCGCCCGCGCCACCTTCCTTGGTAGCCCGCGCGTACCATATCCCGCCGCTCACTACTCGGCCACACGAGGAGAAGCTTCTTCGCTCGCCCGCCCGAATCCACTGCCCCACTGGCTCGCAGGCACCGAAAACCCCAATGGCATAACCGACTGACACGCAGAGCTGCGATTGGAATTGCCTCCCCGATGTTCTCTTGGAGCAGATCTGTAGTCGTATGGACCTACTCAGCACCGTCCGTCTGGCCGCATGCTCGGTGCCTTTGTACCATCTACTCGTCTGCAACCGGCTGGCTCTTTTCAAGACACTCTGCTTGCTGATGCCCAATCCTCGCAGGTGGCCCAGACACCGACTTGACGATCCTACGGAGGTTGCCGTGGTGCCCCTCGACATGCTACCACTACCCGTCCACCTGTCCTTCATGCGTGGCCACTACTGGGCGGGCATGAAGGCCAACTAGATCGTCCTCATCCACCACACTGGTAGTCCGTGGCGTCTCGTGGATATCTACACCCAGTGAGAGATCACCCTTCCATCGTTGGATACCGCCGTCATCGAGCCTCGCGGCCCGCCGGACACTCCTGCCTACTACGCACGAGATGCGTCAAGCTTTTGGCTCGACCTCTGTTTGCAGAAAGTTGTAATCTGTGAAGTGCCCACACCATCAGAAGACTACATGGATTACAAGCTCATTGCCTTGTTCAACAAGGGATTAGTCTATCTGGAATCCGGTCGCCATACATGGTTATGGCTCATCATCAATCCTGTTGAGGAAACATTTCTGTCTGATGCTATAGTGCACGATGGCATCGTTTACGCGGTTGACTCACAGATTGGCTACCTATATTGGTGGAATCTATCGTTGTGTAATTGTTCTATCTCATCTCATCTTTACCTTATGAATACGACTGCCTGTTCATTTGTTACAAATTTAGAATCCATAGCATGTCTATAACCACATCATTGCTATATGTTCTTCTCATTTCCTAGATTTTTATGACCACACATGTTATTGTTAGAGTTGATATGAGAACAATTGGCATCTAATGATTGTTAGAATACATATTATGAGCATAACATCATGATTGCTATATGTTACTCTCGTTTACAAGATTTTTATAACAACACATGTTATTGCTTAGAGTTGATATGAGAACAGTAGTAGTAAGTGCTATGGTAGAATATGAGTAGGCGCTGTCATAGCTGTTTTCCTCTCATTGTTTAAACCATGACATATTGCTAGAATATGAAAGCCATTGGCTTATTTTTTAACTCGGGGTATGATTATGACCACGGCATTGCAATTCTCTGTCTATGATATGTGTCACTATTATAATAATATTAATTCCACACATACTCTGAACATGATTGTTTATTTTTGTTCTTTTGGTTTCCAATTTGAATTGTTGCAGCAGACGCAAATGCGCTGGCCTTCATGATTCCAGGATCTAGAATCATACCAGCCGATGGGTGGTGATTTATCGCTCATTCAGCTGACGGCCGTCATTTGATGCTCATTCGCACGTACCAAATTGACCAAACCATTACATCAAACCATATGCAGTACAATGCGTGGGGTGTTCGTGACATTGATGGCTATGGCTGCTTCGTGTTCGATTAAGATCCCAGCTCCGTTGGGCCAGGCGTATTCAACTCGAGGCGGGTTTACAGCCTCGACAACCACTCCTTGTTCCTCGGGCTCAATTATCCGATCATCCAACCAATCATCGATCATATCACCGGCGATGATTACTGTGCTATGCAACTTCCATTCGCGAGGGGGGGGGGCTGTGTTTACACATCATACCATGGGTTTCATGAATCACCATATCCAGAGATTCGTCGACACAACTTGTTGCCAGATAATCCTCAGTGTGTGAGAGGCATGAAGCTTCCATGCGATGGATGGCTTTTGCAAACCCGACATGCGGCGATGTGGTTCATGCCAACAGCAAATATGCACAACTTGATTCGTGTTGATATCTAGACTGAGCCATGTATTCTGCTACTGTAGCACGACCCTCTTTTGTTGGATATTATGTATTGTTGTTAGTTTGAAGCACTCCTCTGGTTTGAAGGATAGATACCTTCCTGGGATCAAGTACATCCTAACTCACCTGCGTAGGATGTACTGATAGTGATGATGGAGATGCTGTGCAGAAGCCATATATATATCAGTTAGGCTTCAAGTGTGTACTTGTTAGTTAAACCTATGTATAAATTGTGACACTAAATACGACTAGTAAGTAGTACAGTAGCAGTACTAGTATACGTCGGTCAAATTATTCATCATGTCCACACATTGAATTGACGTGACAACACGCTGCGCGTGTGGAGACACAAGAATCCCAACGGCGTGTTCGGGTATTCTGGACTTCAGATTTGGAGTACCACTTATCTGTCCAAATCTTTCATCATTCACTTAAAACAGTCGATTGATCATACATTGAGTACCATATAACTGGAATTACCGATGCAAGTCGAAGAAGGATTGGCCCGTGCTGCCGGCTGGCGTCAAGTTCGATCCCATGGATCAGGAGGAGCTAATTGAGCACCTTGAGGCCAAAGTGAGTGCTGACAGCGCGAGATTTCAGTCTCTCATCGATTTGTTTATACCAACCATCGACAGCGAGCACGGCATATGTTACACCCAACCTGAGAAACTTCCAGGTAAGACACCGATCGGCCGTCTACTTGCACAAACATATTCCTTTGTTTATAGCTCTATTTTTCTTTTTAGACGCAGACCTGGTGAAGCAATTACAATTTGACTGTTAATAAAAAGTGAAACAAGTGACTGCAACATGCCAAAGATGTTATGAAAATACCAACTAGGTACACTAAAACCTGTATTCCACAATACTGCAGGTATCACACTGAGTGGCCTAAGGAAGCATTTCTTCCAGCGCAATTCCAGGGCATTCAAAAGGGGCGCGTGGACGCGTCGCAAGATACAGTCAGAGTGCGGCATGCATGCGATGTGGCACAAGACCGGCAATACCTTGCCGGTGATGGTCAACGGCCGGCAGACGGGCAGCAAAAAAGGTTCTGGTGCTGCACACCAACAAGAACTTCGACCAGCAGAGGACCAACTGGGTGATGCACCAGTACCACCTTGGGGACCTGGAGCAAGAGAAGGAGCGGGAGCAGGTCCTCTGCATGATTTTCTACCAGATGAACACTAAGGCCAGGAGTAAAAAGATTATAAGTTAGTTTGGTATTGGTAGTTGTACTACCTTGTCGTCTGCAAGTTGGTATTGTTGTTAACTATCTTTTGGTATGAACTTGCATTTGCTTCCAACCATCCTGCTGAGGCTCGACGTGGATATAAAGCTGAATCATTTGTTTCGAAACGAATTTTTAGGCACCTGATTTTTATTTGATGGGTAGCATAAGCACCCGCCGTTCGAATTCCCAGTTCTCCATTTTTTTCAAAACAAGTGCATGCACTTATTATCACGATAAAAAAACAATATCCGTGCTGCATCCTAGTTATCAGTCTGTACTTGCAGAATTATCTCGTTTATTGAGCACGTATATTGTTTTTTCAGGTCGAGCAAGTTTCAACTGGGTTGTAGATTGCCCAGGGTTGTTTTGTTTTTAACAGGCCCATCCCATGACGACAACGGGGCACAAAGGTCCAGCAGGTATCTACTGGCCTCTGGCCCGCCAGCGTTAGTTATATTTTGTCTTACAACATCCGCAGGCAGTTTTTTTACTGAATCAAACACACAGCCCGGTTCTATTTTCCTCTTGAAACGCATGTCCTACATCCGTTTTCTAATCTCTACCTATAGTTTTACTAGTTCATATACACGTATCATTATATTGAAAACACATAAAATTCCCTTTTCATATTTACATCCTTATTTTTGTTGTTTTTTCCCACCCAGCGCCGATTTTTTTACCACTGGTTTTCCCTTCAACCAACTAAATTGTCCCACGTCTTATTTGCTTACAAAAACAAAACGATTTTTTTGGCAAATCAATAGGTTCTTAAAAAAATGTTTATCATTTCGGGATTACAACAGTTCGGACTCCACCGAAATATGCAAAATAAGGTTGGACTTTTGACCGTGGTCCTGGGCAGAAAATGGGCTGTAATAAATTACTTAAGAATTAGCAAATGGGTTGCAAATTATAAAAAATAGCAAATGGGCTTTATGTTGTCTGCCACAGATTTGGAGGCTGACTTGTGGGCCTACTAAGTTCATGCGTACACAAGGTTTCTCAAAAAAAAACTTAGTCAACAATCAACTGTACCAGCGTCAGACCGTTAGATGTCAATCTAACGGCAATCATGCTTCTTCAGTCTCTGATCTTCCTGCCCCAGCCACCCAAACCAGCGCCGTCGGAACCGCCTGCTCCCACCTCCCGTGGCCGGCAGTGCTGCCGGGAAGGCCTCACGGCCCCATCATACTCGCATCCTTGGCCTGTCTATCCGTCTACTCACCCACACCTCCTGTTATTTTCCAGCGACGGCAGCCGAACCAGTCAACCCTCGTACTCTCCACCGCGTGGGCAGCCACTATCGTGTCTTCCCCGGCTCCGTGTCGTTCCCTTCGTAGGCTTTGCCGTCGTCCACCGCCCTGGTGCTCTCGTCGCGGCGTGGTCAACGATGTCCATCCAACGGCCGTAGTGCTTCTTCAACCTCTGGTCTTCTTGCCCCAGCCGCCCAAAGCAGCGCCGGTCGTGCCGCATGCTCCTGCCTCCTGTGGTCGGCTGTGCTGCCGCGGAGGCCTCACCGTCCCCATACTACTCCCAGCGCTGGACAGGCCATCCCTCCACTCACCCACTCCCCTTGTTATTCTACGGCGACGGCAGCCTCACACCGCAGCCGGACCAGTGAACCCTCGTACTCCTCTCCGCGTGGGCATCCACTGCCGCGTCTTCCCCGGCTCCGCGTCGTCCCCTTCCTAGGCCTTGCCGTCGTCCACCGCCGTGGTGCTCTCGGCGCGGTGTGGTCAATGTAGTGAACGACCGACTTCCATCGGAAGAGTACTGTACGTGGAGAGGCTGACAGCTGGGTCCAGGGCAGCCACAAGGAAGTGCCTCCTTATTACACGCAAAATAATTATTCCTCCACCTGACAGCAGGGACCCACCAGATGGGCCACCAGTATTTCATAGAAAAAACGTTTCCCCCCTGACTGCTGGGACCCACCGGACGGGCCACCGTATTTCACGAAAAAAACGTTTGCCCCTGACAGCTGGGACCCACCGAACGGACCACCGTATTTCCCAAAAAAAACGTTCCCCCTCGCTGTCAGCTCAGACCCACCGGAAGTGCCTCCTTATTACGCACAGAAAAATGAATACTCCCCCTGCTAGCTGGGACCCACCATGGTGGGAGGCTGACTTGTGGGCCTACTAAGTTTACGAGGATGGAGGGCTTTGTCAACTTAGTCAATATGAACGATTCTAGCTCCAATGACTGTACGATGTCCATCCAACGACCGTAGTGCTTCTTCAACCTCTGGTCTTCTTGCCCCAGCCGCCCAAAGCTGCGCCGGTCGTGCCGCGTGCTCCTGCATATCGTGGCCAGCTGTGATGCCACGGAGGCCTCACCGCCCCCTACTACTCCCACCGCCGGCCCATGCTATCCATCTACTCACCCACACCCCCTGTTATTCTGTGGCGACGATAGCCTCACGCCGCAGCCGAACCAGTGAACCCTCGTACTCCTCTCTGCATGGCATCCAC
The DNA here is from genome assembly GCF_056163025.1 of Triticum urartu. Lineage (NCBI taxonomy): Eukaryota > Viridiplantae > Streptophyta > Magnoliopsida > Poales > Poaceae > Triticum > Triticum urartu. Next base: position 649,163,556 of record NC_141879.1, read on the forward strand.
TGCCGCGTCTTCCCCGGCTCTGCGTCGTCCCCTTCCTAGGCCTCTCCATCGTCCACCGCCTTGGTGCTCTCGGCGCGGCGTGGTCAATGTGGTCAACGACCGACTTCCATTGGAAGAGTACTGTACGTGGAGAGCACTACTAGGAAAAGGGCTATAGATGGAATTGACACTAATGACGCACCAGACATGTGGTGCGCCATTACTATATACTAATGGCGCACCATCTGTTGGTGCGCCATTAGTGTGGAAGACACTAATGGCGCACCAGGCACACGGTGCGCCACTAGTAACAAAATGTTTTTTTTTTCATTTTTTCAAACATACTAATGGCGCATTCGGGCAGAGTGCGCCATTAGTAGTTAGAACTACTAATGGCGCACCAGCCATAGAGTGCACCACTACTGTATTCTTTTTTTTTACTTTTTTGCAAAACTACTAATGGCGCACCGTTGCATAGTGCGCCATTACTAGTTTAAACTAGTAATGGCGCAATGTGCCACGGTGCGCCATTAGTATAATTTTTTTTTACTTTTTTGCAAAACTACTAATGGCGCATGCTTGTGTGGTGCGCCATTACTATGTTGGGTTACTAATGGCGCATGTCTCTGTGGTGCGCCATTAGCACCCCCCGCACCCTTCCCCCGCTCCACCGCCGCCGACGACCCCCCGCACCCTCTCCCCCGCTCCACCGCCGCCGACGACCCACCGCACCCTCCCCCGCTCCACCGCCGCCGACGACCCACCGCACCCTCCCCCGCTCCACCGCCGCCGACAACCCACCGTACCCTCCCCCGCTCCACCACCGCCGACGACCCCCCGCACCCTCCCCCGCTCCACTGCCGCCGACGACCCACCGCACCCTCCCCCGCTCCACCGCCGTCGACGACCCACCGCACCCTCCCCCGCTCCACCGCCGCCGCCGACACCCCGCACCGTCCCCCACTTTTTGATGATATTTTTAAATAACAAATTTGATGATATTTTAAAATAAGAATTTTGATGATATTTTGAAATAACAAATTGGATGATATTTTCAATTAGAAATAAAAAAACAAATTTGATGATATTTTCAAAAAAATTGATGATATTTGATGACATCTTCTGTTCTAGTCCTCCTGAAAATAACAAATTTGATAAAAAAAACTAATTATTAGATGCAACAAGAAATAATGAAAAAAAGTTACTAATGGCGCACCAGAGGAGGGTGCGCCATTGCTATCAGAAAAAAAACTACTAATGGCGTACTAGAGGGTGGTGCGCCATTGCTATAGTGTCTAGCTGGATACCCCTTCGCCCGATCCCCCCTTCCCTCTCCCTTGCCAGATCCCCCTTCCCTCCCCCGCCACAACCGCTCCGACGACCCCCGCGCCCGCTCCACACCCGCTCCGGCTCCCCCGCGCCCGCTCCGACGACCCCCGCGCCCGCTCCACACCCTAGCACCTCCCCACTCCCCCTGCCCTCGCGCTGCTTCACCCGACTAGGTCGTCCCCGTCGACACCGCATCGTCCCCGCGACCACCGTCGTCCCCGCACCCCATCAAGGAGTCCATGAGCTTTGCAGTGTTCTTCTACGTCATCTACGGCCAGCCGTTCGAGCTCGACGACTCTGCATCATGCGGATCGAGGTCTTCTTCCACCTCTGGCCACTGCGGCCTCACCGTCGATCCGCGCCACCTCGTCAACCCCGGCCCCGCATGAGCTCGCCATCGTCTTCCTCTCGGTGAGCTGCACCAGTTCCCCTCCCCCCACTCGGTGACCTGGCTGTCTGGCTTAAGTTGGAGGCTGCAACGGAAGAGTTCATTCAGAAAAAAATACAGGCTTTAAACATGATTTTTTCTTACTATTGCCATGTTTTTTCAATTTATCAAGCTCCAGCACAAATATCCAATAGTATTTGGGCTGCAGTTAGTGTACTATTTAGTTGGATATTTGAGTAGTATTGTCAACAGTAATAACTTTTACATGTTTGCATTGCTTCCAAGAGTAACAACAGGTGCTTAGGACACCTTTAGGAGATCTACTCATCTCTAACCATGCTACTCAAGGATAGGAACCGTAGGCTTCTCTAATCTGCTTGTGCTAGGTTGTTCTACAGTTCAAGATTTACCCCTTAACTGAATTCTGTAACTAACAAACCTAGCTCTTGCAAGTAACAACATGTTCAAGATCAAGGTTGACAGTATGTTCTGACAGTATAAGAGTAGGAATTCTGTGTTGTTTCTAAAAGCTTTACAATATCCAGATTTTATGATATTTGTACATCTAGTTTTTGTGGTTAGATATATGACAGTATAAGAGTATGTTCTGACAGTATAAGAGTAGTATAAGAGTATAAGAGTAGTATATCCAGTTTTTGTGGTTAGATATCTGAATTGAGAAAAAACATAGCTTTTGCGGTCTCCATATACTACTAATACTACTACTGTATTTCATTTCAAAGTTCAAAATGCTGGTATTGAGATTTTCATTTCCAATGAGTGATGTTTTTCCTAGAAGTAGAAAAATAGCAGTAGCCATGTACTAGGAGTGCATTTTTTTCTAGGGTGATGGATAGATCTAGTGAGTACTGCATTGCTTTTGTCCAACTTTTGATAGGACCAAGGAAATGAGTGCTCGAAAGCATGCCCATGCGTTTGCCCCCCTTCTCTTGGGCCTGGTCTTCTCCCCCTCTTTATGCCCTTTTCTTTTGATCAGGAAAAGAGGGTCATAACCCTTGTAATTATGCACAAGCTCTTTGCTTTATACCCACAAAAAATGTTGGTTCATGGCTGGCTAACTTCAGGTCCAGCCAACTGGTAGGTGGGTGTAGATGCTTGAATTGCATAGGGCGAACTAACTGCCCCTTGAAGGGTGCAAACAAGATGTTGTTGATACATAAATGTAGTTTTCAGTATTCTGTCCAAACTGAAAACTGTTAAAAAGACCATGTGTTTTTTGGTCAAAATCTGCATGTAAAACTGAAATAATCTCCTAGTAGTTAACTATTATGGACAATTGTCAATTTTCTGTAATGATGATGGAACATTATAAAGCATTGTACTCTAGTGTATATGAAGGATACAAAAACTTTAGCAACTTCTCTGATTTTATAAAGTTGTTCTTATATGGGTGAAACTTCACTTGTTTTTAGGCTAGTGCAGGGTGTTGCTTCTTCTGTATGGGCCAACTATGTCATAAATAAATTGTTCCTTCTTCTGAATTAGACAAGTAATGACTTGCAAAGATGATGATCATCTTGCTAGTTTGCTGGGTTTTGTCTCCGACCATTGTGTCGTGATGAATTTGCAGGTACCCCGAGAGGCCCTTGAGTTTGCCGGAATGTCGATTAACTTCTGTTCCGGCAAATTCGGGTACTCCATATGTCCTATTTTTAGCAAAGGTCATGCTGAAATTTTCCGTGAATTTTAGCATGACTTTGCTAAAAATAGGACATATGGGGTACTTGCGACTAATGCATGGGCCGGGGTATCTTAGTACTTAATTAAGTAGGATCAACTGCCCCGCCATTCTTGTTGCATTAAACCATAGGTGGCAATAGAGCCAAGTGATTAGGCCCAACTTAGAATTCTCCTTAGCATCGATAAACCCTAGATGATAAACCCAACATAGGTGGCAATAGAGCCAAGTGATTAGTGCCAAGTGATTAGGCCCAACCTAGGGTGCCTCGGCATCGATAAACCCTAAATGATGAAAACTTAACTTGGCTTCTATAGGGTGCCTCGGTGTCGATGAGAACCTAAATGATGTACGCTTAGGCTTTTAGGGTGCCTCGGTGTCGACAAACCCTAAATGATAAAAGCTTAGCTTTTAGGATGCCTCGGTGTCGACAAACCCTAAATAATGAGACCATGATCTTGTTCCTTGACAATAACCAACTTTTTGACCAAACTTTTTTCCTATTTAGAGCGAAACATGGCCCACAACAATGAGGCCGGCGGTTCGGGCGGCAAGCCATTCTGGGAGCTGTCCTAGGAGTTGGAGGAAGAACCTCACCTCTATGAGGACGCCATGGAAGACACCGATCCTGACTACACAACCCCTAGTGGCGTCGGGGATGACACCACTGATGACGGCGCCGCGGATGCCACCACTGATGATGGCGGCGCACGCACAGATGGCAGCCAACCAAAGAGGCAATGGAAGGACCGGCGCCCGAACATGCTCGGCACCGTCAGGGAGGAATTTACTTAAGTGAACTCCGACGGGCATCCGACGGCGCCCATACACGTAGTCAAGGGGTACTCGATTCAGCTCGGGTGCATTCTCCGGAGCACCGCCTCGATCAACACCGAGAACCTAAGGCATAAGGACCGAGGGAATTTGCGCAACCTCCTCTTCACGAAGCTGCACGAACGATACAAGTTCCCTGCTGGGTTCGCAAACACATGCCTCTTGGGTAATAAAGTGAACGGTGCCGCCCTCACGACGATGAGCATGGCCCTGTCTACTTGGAAAAGCACGGTGAAGGCAATGATTGACAAAGGTGATAGTTATGAGAAGATCAAGGCGAAATATCCTTTGATTAGCGAAGATGACTACAAGGAGTTCAAGATCAAGTGCAATAGCCCCGCAACCTCCGAATCAAGTCAGTGGGGGAAAGAAATGCGGTAGTTGAACATAGGGGTCCACCAACTCGGTCCCGGCGGCTACAGAGTGGCGGAGCCTGTATGGGACAAGGAGGACGCGAAGCGTGCCGAGCAAAGCCTACCGCCCCGCTTCGAGAAATACAGTGACAAGCAGACCAAGAACTTTCTCAGGGCCCGGTACAAGGAGGACCCGGTAACAAAGGAGCTTACCACAGATCCGAAGACCAAGGAGCTTGAGCTTGTTCTGGTAAGGAATACACCCCGCATAATTAGCTCCATATGGTTGCATTCTAATTAATCCCCAATATTTCTAAATGGTTCACGTTCCTTCCGTAGGACAAAGAAAGCAGTAGCGCGGGGTCGTCTCAGAGCTCCCCTTTCGACACCCCTTTGAATAGGGCGTTGAACATAATGAAAAATAGGGATAAGCTCAATAAGCCGACGTCAGCTGGTCATGTGGCCGGCAAAGGCTTGTCCACAAAATGGTCGTCATACTATGCCGCTGGTGGGCGCAGGAGAAAAAGACCAGCTCGGAAAGCCAGTCGCGCGAGGTTGAAGCACTCAAGGTGCAAGTGGCGCGGATTCCGGAGATGGTCCAAGAGCAAGTGCAACAACAACTGGGATCGACGCTCACCGGCATTATGCCTACCTTGATTCATGGGATAACGACGTGGATTGCGGGTGGCCAACAGGGGCCGCCCCCGATTCCCAGCTTCACGGCCAGCAACTCGCACAACGCGCAGGCGGCGCCATTGGTGTCTCCGGCGGCGGCTGTATTGGTGTCTACGGCGGCTGCGCCATTGGTGCCTCCGGCGGCGGCTGTATTGGTGTCTCCGACGCCGGCATTGGAGCTTAATGCACCCGGGTGTACGCTGGCCGGCACCTCGCCAGCAAGCGGCCCCTCCGTCAGTTGCACGCCCGCCATTGGCGGTGCCTCGACATTAGCCGAGCTCGACGGCATCATGGTAACTAAGCCTCTCGGCCAAGGACTTCATCTCCTTGCCTTTGACTGGGCATCCTTGACGCCCTACATGTTTTCGCAGGCGCCGACGACGTTCCTCGCACTCTCCTGCACTTCGTGGGCGGCGAGTTGGTCGATGTCGCCAAGGGCAAAATCGTTCAACCGGGCAACCCCGTGTTCCACGGTAATCCGATGCCACCCACAACGTATTAGGGTTGAAGTGGTTCGGGTGCTGCCAGGCTGCGATGAGCTGTTACCACCGATTCGACCCGCTGGGGCCGACGAAGAAGATGAGATGACTCTCAGCGCCTGCGTAAGCTGGCCCCTGCTTTGGCCGAAGAGCCAGATTCGTTTGGGGGCGGGGGACACCACCCCACAGACAAGACCGCTAGTCGTGCCGGCGCCAAGCCACGGCAAGAACGCCGCAACGCTACCGGACATGCCGGACATCCCTATGGCACAGGATCCGGACATGCATATGGCACAGGATCCGGACGACGACGACAACGACGATGGTACATTTACCAACGTCGATAAGTACTTTGCCGAACATGGGTATGGTGACGAGTTCTGTGGGCCTCCTTCTCAAGAACCCAAACAAGACGATCACGATCTAGCTGGTACGGCGGAGAAACCCAATTGCAACAGGCGTCGTCTGGCGTTCAGTTCTGAGGAGACGCCTCCAGCTGCCGCCTTCACTGAGCCTCAGATAGCGGAGGTGCCAAATATTATCAGCCCCAACACGCTCAAGAAGGCGGTCTGTGAGCGAAACTCGGTCCCATTACAGCAGATCAAGAAGAAGGGCCGGAAACGGCAGACTAAAAAGGCCGCCGGTGCGAGCCAGCCGGCACCGAGTACGATCCGTGCTCAGGACGGGACACCTTCACCTAAGGATATCTCGAGGAGGGTGCATGTGGCGGGTAGGGCGATGCTACCGACAAATATGCTGAATGCTGCAACCGGTGCTATGCGGAGTCTGCGCGACAGTGTTCTTTCTTTGGAGAAGCGGCGTCTCAGAGAGAATGATGTGGCATACCTGGTTTCATGGCCAAGGTGCCAGAGGGCAAGGGCATTGTGGATGGCGCCATCGGGGGTACGATCGTCCTACGATTTGATGACATCTTTGCTATGTTCAACCTTCATCCGCTGCACTACACCTTCGTTCGGCTATTTTCGCTGAGTATGGAGATGCGGATCATTAGAGACAAGACCCTGGACATCGTGATCGTCGACCCCTTCTACATGCGTGCCAAGCTCTTGAGCAGCGCTGGGGACCGCCAAGTCGCGAGTTCACACCTCGAAGACGTCATTCTGGCAAACCCAGATAAGGATAACTTCCTTGTGGCTTACTTTCTCGAGTAAGTCATCCCTTAACCGCCCCGTAACATATGATTTCTTAGATTTCGATCGTTCTTTTTTTTCTAACATTCTGTGTTCTGTGCAGTGACACACATTGCACACTCATCCTCTTAAGCCCGAAATATTCCATGGCCACGTATTTTGACCCGAACCGTAACTCCAAGATAGACTACACAAATATCAAGAAAGTTCTTGATGATGTTCTCCCCGGCTACGCCAAATCTGGAGGCACCTTCACCAGGGCAGTTCGTAAGTACGGCAAGCACGTGTTCGCCCACAATACGACGTTCTGCTGCATCAAGCAGCCGCCTGGCGGTCAGAAGGATGCCTACTACACCCTCCATCACATGCGGGCGATCGTAAGGGACCATCATCACCTTCTGCTACCAAATAATCTCAAATATTGGGTCGCGAGCTTGTCGGCAATCCAGGACGCGGACATCAGACAAGAATTCTTTCGCATCCAATCGGAGTTTGCAGACATCATCCATCAAGATGTCCTTCATACCTCGGGGCAGTTCTTCCTCAGATATCAATCGTCCAACATTGAGATAGACGGAATGCTACAAATGCAGGCTGAGAACACCCGCGATTTCATGACCATCACGACAGACGGCGGCTTCATCCACGCTCCTGTCCATGAGTCGAGTCAAAAGTAGTGATGTGTAGTTCTGAAACATTGATTGGCTCATGTTGTAATTAAACTTTAATGAATTGTATGTCTCTTTGGTTTGGACAGTCGTTCAACTTAGATGTAATCGATGCTATTTATTAGTAGGACCATGAATCGTGCTATTAATGTCTTGCTTTTCTCTTCCGATCCTTTTGTTGCATACTTATATATTGCTCATGTATGTATTGTCTGTTGTTTGGCTTGTGCATAGAGATGACGTCGTATGTCGTGTACAAGGGTAAGGTTCCCGGAGTCTACGATGACTGGGAGGAGTGTCGGAGACAGGTTCACCGTTTCAGCGGTAACAGTTACAAAGGGTACACCACTAGGGCGGAGGCGGAATCTAGATACGCCCGCTATCTAGCGGGAGAGAGGAGGGAGCGTTGGAGGAACTGGATGAAGACCAGTTTCGTCACGATGATGCTCATCGTGATGACCGCAACTCTCTTCTATGTGATGGTAGTTTAGATGATCGATATCGACTTGTAATGTGAAGGCAAACTCGATACTCGCGATCTCGAGACTTGTAATGTTTTATCTTTGTTCGGTCTTTTGAATTCAGAGACTAATATGATGAATTTCATTCGGAGACTAATCTTCTATTGTATTCGATGAATCTGCTGTTACTGTGTGCTACTGTCTATATTCTGCCACATAATATATTTTGTAACCTGTGTAAAAATCAGAAAAGTAAAAAAAACCTAATATTCATACTAATGGCGCATCACTACCGAGTGCGCCATTAGTATGCCAAAGTATACTAATGGCGCATCACCAAAGAGTGCGCCATTAGTATGCCAAGTATACTAATGGCGCATCCATCCGCAGTGCACCATTAGTGTGCCAAAGCACATGGTTAAATATGGCCCCTGGGAGGCATACTAATGGTGCATGGTGTTATATACTAATGGCGCACTGGGTGGTGCACCATTAGTATACCAGATACTAATGACGCGCCAGTGGTGTGCCATTAGTAATAAATACTAGTGGCGTGATACTAATGGCGCACCAGTGATGCGCCATTAGTAGGCAAAACTGGTGCGTCATTAGTAGGCCTTTTCCTAGTAGTGGAGGCTGACAGCTGGGTGCACAGCCACAGCCCAGTTTTTTTGTGATTTCCCAAGTAAGTCACTTTGTCAGGCCTATTGGGCTGCAAATCTTTCAAGACGAGCAGAGCTTCATTCGGCTGGCCGAGAAAATGGCCCATCAGTAATGAGAAATGGGATGTACATTTTTAAAACACATCAAACCGGCAATTAGTTTAAAATATATTTTTTCATTTTGAGATTTTAAATTACATTAATTTTTGTGCGTGGAGAATTTGTTGGATTTTATATTGATATACATTTATTTTTAAAATCAGTTTGAATGTGAGTCGAAATTTTGGGATTAAAAACACTTCGGACTGTACCGAAATATGCAAAATTTCGTTAATTTTTTAACCGTGGCCACAATATGGGTTGTAATGCTAATAAAAAGAATATGGGCTCCAAAACAAACCTTAAGAATTAGCAAATGCGCTGTAAATTATTAGAAATAATGGCAGATGGGCTGTATGCTGTTTTCCACAGATTTGAGGATTTCCTAAAAAAAGGTTGACGCACAAGCAGTGACTGTTGGATGTCCATAGAACGGCCGTCGTGCTTCTTCAATCTCTGCTCTTCCTGCTCCAGCCGCTCAAACAAGAGCCGGCGGGACTGCTTGCTCCCTCCTCCCTGCGGCCGGCTGTGCTGCCGCGCAGGCCTCACCGCCCCACCGTACTACCATCGCTGGCCTAGCCATCCCTCTACTCACCCACACCTGCTGTTATTCTCCGGCGACGGCAGACGAACCAGTAAACCCTCGGACAGTCATACTCCCCTCCGCGTGGGAAACAACAGCCGAGTCTTCCCTGTCTTCGTGTCGTTCCCTTCCTAGTCCTCGCCGTCGTCCACCGCCTTGGTGCTCTCGGCGCGGCCTGGTCAACATGGTCAACGACCGACATGCATCTGAAGTGGACTGTACATGGAGAGGCCGACAGCTGGGTCCACGGTCGCACGCAAGGAAATGCCTCCTTATTACGCGCAAAATAATGATTCCTCCACCTGACATCAGGGACCCACCGAAAGGGCCTCTGTATTTCACGAAAAAACGTTACCGCCGCTGACAGCTCGGACCCACCAGCTATATCTTCGCACGCAAGGAAGTGCCTCCTTATTACGCTCAAAAAAATGAATACCCCGTGCTAGCTGGGACCCACCTTGGTGGGAGGCTGACTTGTGGGCCTACTAAGTTGACGGGGACGGAGGGCTTTGTCAACTTAGTCAATCTGCACGATTCTAGCTCCAGTGACCGTACGATGTCCATCCAACATCCGTAGTGCTTATTCAACCTCTGGTCTTCTTGCTCCACCCGCCCAAACCAGCGCCGATCGTGCCTCATGCTCCTGCCTCCCGTGGCCGGCTGCGATGCGGCGGAGGCCTCACCGCCCCCTACTACTCCCATCGCTGGCCAGGCCATCCCTCTACTCACCCACACCCCCTGTTATTCTGCGGCGACGACAGCCTCACACCGCAGCGAACCAGTGAACCCTCGTACTCCTCTACGCGTGGGCATCCACTATCGCGTCTTCCCCGGCTCCGCGTCGTCCCCTTCCTAGGCCTCGCCGTCATCCACTGCCCTGGTGCTCTCGGCGTGGCATGGTCAACGTGGTCAAGGAACGGCTTCCATCAGACGTGGACTATACGTGGAGAGGCTGACAGCTGGGTCCACGGCCGCAGCAAGGAAGTACCTCCTTATTACGTGCAAAATAATTATTCCTCCACCTGACAGCGGGGACCCACCGGACGGGCCACCGTATTTCGCCCCCCTGACTACTGGGACCCACCAGCTACATCTCCGCACGCAAGGAAGTGCCTGACAGTCGGGACCCACCTGGTCGAAGCGTACGTAGCGTTGTCATTCTGGTCGCGAACGTGTACGTACATATATACTGGTCGATGTAGAGGCGTGCACGTGTCGTAGTAGAGGCATGCACGTAGCATGTACACGTATGTAGAGCGGCCAGGGTGCAAGAAAGAAAATACGGCCATGTATGTGTACATACGGGCGGGGTCTCGAACGCCTACTCACGCATACGTACGGCCAGGGCTCGTGTACATGGCTGGGTCGGAACAGAGAAACAACGTCGTCGTCGTGTTCATGGGAAGGCAACGGAATGTGTCGTGTTCATGGGGGCAACGGAATGCGTCGTGTTCATGGGGAGGCAACGGAATGCGTCGTGTTCATCGGGAGGGCTTGGACGGAACAGGCGATGGAAATGAGGCTTGGCGTACCGCAGAACGGAGGAAACGGCCTTGTGTTCGATCGGCCACGTTCGAAATGGGATCCTGTTCATCGGGAGGGGTCTGGCGTACCGCAAAACGGAGGAAACAGACCTCCTACGGTCGAAACGGGGGTCCTGTTGATCGGGAGGGGTGTGGCGTACCGCAAAACGGACGAAACGGACTTGTGTTGGAGTGCTACGGTCGAAACGGGGGTCCTGTTCATCGGGAGGGGTGTGGCGTACCGCAAAATAGGACTCCACGGGATACTGTTCATCTCCACTGTCGACCTCCTCCAGCCTTCATGGGCTGCTGTTCATCCAGCCTCCATGGGCTCATGTTCATCCAGCCTCCACCGCGCGCTACTCCACCGGCTACTATTCAACCACCCCTCCACCGTCTACTGTTTATCCAGCCCTCCACACCACGGGGTCCTGTTCAACCACCCCTCCATGGGCACCCCTCCACCGTCTACTGTTCATCCAGCCCTCCACACCACGGGGTCCTGTTCATACAGAGGCAACGCCACCGCTGACTGTTCATCCACCCCCCCCGCAACGCTCACTGTTCATTCCATCGATCGGCTTCAGTTAGCAGCAGTAGCGAAGGAATTGCTCGATCGGGTTCAGTTAACAGCCATCGATCGATCGCTCGGGTTCATTAACGCGTAGCCTGCAGTGCAATCGCTCGGGTTCAGTTAGAGCCCAACGCCTCACTCGGGTTCAGTTAGAGCCAATGCCTCGCACACACGTGCGTACGTGTACGAGAGAAACGCGCATCGCTCGGCCCCCGACCTCCCACCGTAACCTGGAACTCCCCGAAATTTTCCTCCCCCTCGCTTCTACCACGGTGTCTTCCGTCATGGATGGCCCAAAGAATGTCATGCAGCCGCGTCTCCGGCCCGCCCAGGACGAAAAGCCCATTTTCTGTCATGATTTTTTGTCATAGAAGTAGGAGCCCACCACATCTATTTTGATACCGGGTTTTGTCACAATTATCGTCATAGAAGTGTCATATGTATGACAGAAAAAATTTCGTTCGGCCCAAAATGTCACGGATGTGTCTTTTTTTGTAGTGTTCTCTTATGAGTGTGTTGAATACTATGAGAAGTTTGATACTTGATAATTGTTTTGAGATATGGAGATGGTGATATTAGAGTCATGCTAGTTGAGTAGTTGTGAATTTGAGAAATACTTGTGTTGAAGCTTGTGATTCCCGTAGCATGCATGTATGGTGAACCGTTGTGTGATGAAGTCGGAGCATGATTTATTTATTGATTGTCTTCCTCATGAGTGGCGGTCGGGGACGAGCGATGGTCTTTTCCTACCAATCTATCCCCCTAGGAGCATGCGCGTAATACTTTGCTTTGATAACTTGTAGATTTTTGCAATAAGTATATGAGTTCTTTATGACTAATGTTGAGTCCATGGATCATATGCACTCTCAGCCTTCCACCATTGCTAGCCTCTCTAATACCGCGCACCTTTCATCGATATCATACACCCACCATATACCTTCCTCAAAACAGCCACCATACCTACCTATTATGGCATTTCCATAGCCATTCCGAGATATATTGCCATGCAACTTTCCACCGTTCCGTTATTATGACACACTCCATCATTGTCATATTGCTTAGCATGATCATGTAGTTGACATCGTATTTGTGGCAAAGCCACCATTCATAATTCTTTCATACATGTCACTCATGCATTATTGCATATCCCGATACACCGCCGGAGGCATTCATATAGATTCATATTTTGTTCTAAGTATCGAGTTGTAATTCTTGAGTTGTAAGAAAAATAAAAGTGTGATGATCATCATTATTAGAGCATTGTCCCAGTGAAGAAAGGATGATGGAGACTGTGATTCCCCCACAAGTCGGGATGAGACTCCGGATGAAAAAAAGGAAGAGAAATAAAAGAGGCCATAAAAAAGAAAAAGGCCCAAATAAAAAAATGAGAGAAAAATAGAGAAGGGAAAATGTTACTATCCTTTTACCACACTTGTGCTTCAAAGTAGCACCATGATATTCATGATAGAGAGTCTCCTATGTTATCACTTTCAAATACTAGTGGGAAATTTTCATTATACTACTTGGCTTGTATATTCCAATGATGGGCTTCCTCAAAATGCCCTAGGTCTTCATGAGCAAGCAAGTTGGATGCACACCCACTTAGATTCTTTTGTTGAGCTTTCATATACTTGTAGCTCTAGTGCATCCGTTGCATGGCAATCCCTACTCACTCACATTGATATCTATTGATGGGCATCTCCATAGCCCGTTAATATGCCTAGTTGATGTGAGACTATCTTCTCCCTTTTTGTCTTCCCCACAACCACCACTCTATTCCACCTATAGTGTTATATCCATCGCTCACGCTAATGTATTGCGTGAAGATTGAAAAAGTTTGAGAACATCAAAAGTATGAAACAATTGCTTGGCTTATCATCGGGGTTGTGCATGATTTAAATATTTTGTGTGGTGAAGATAGAGCATAGCCAGACTATATGATTTTGTAGGGATAGCTTTCTTTAGCCATGTTATTTTGAGAAGACATGATTGCTTAGTTAGTATGCTTGAAGTATTATTGTTTTTATGTAAATGTTAAACTTTTGTCTTGAATCTTTCGGATCTGAATATTCATACCAAAATTAAGAAGAATTACATTGAAATTATGCCAAGTAGCACTCTGCATCAAAAAATCTGTTTTTATCATTTACCTACTCGAGGACAAGCAGGAATTAAGCTTGGGGATGCTTGATACGTCTCAAACGTATCTATAATTTTTGATTGATCCATGCTATGTTATCTAGTGTTTTGGGAAATATTGGGCTTTATTATCCACTTTTATATTATTTTTGGGACTAACCTATTAACCGGAGGCCCAGCCCAGAATTGCTGTATTTTTGCCTATTTCAGTGTTTTGAAGAAAAGGAATATCAAACGGAGTCGAAAAGGAACGAAATCAACTAGAGAAGGGATTTGTTGAAGGAAAGCTACTGGATGGACTTGGACCCCATGTCAGGATCCAAGGGAGGTGCTCACGAGGGTGGGGGCGCCCCCCCTAGGGCACGCCCCCTGCCTTGTGGGGCTCCCGAAGCTCCACCGACATACTTCCTGCACCCATATATACCTACGTATCCTAAAACTTCCAAAACAGACAATAGATTGGGAGTTCTGCCGCCAGAAGCCTTCGTAGCCACCGAAAGCCAATCTAGACCCATTCCGGCACCCTGCCGGAGGGGGCAATCCCTCTCCGGTGGCCATCTTCATCATCTCGGTGCTCTCCATGACAAGGAGGGAGTAGTTCTCCCTCAGGGCTCAGGGTATGTACTAGTAGCTATGTGTTTGATCTCTCTCTCTCTCTCTCGTGTTCTTGAGGTGGTACGATCTTGATGTATCGCGAGCTTTGCTATTATAGTTGGATCTTATGTTTCTCATCCCCCTCTTCTCTCTTGTAATGAATTGAGTTTCCCCTTTGGAGTTATCTTATCGGATTGAGTCTTTAAAGATTTGAGAACACTTGATGTATGTCTTATCGTGGATATCTGTGGTGACAACGGGATATCATGTGATTCACTTGATGTATGTTTTGGTGATCAACTTGCGGGTTCCACCCATGCACCTATGCATAGGGGTTGGCACACGTTTTCGTCGTGATTCTCCGGTAGAAACTTTGGGCCACTCTTTGAGGTTCTATGTGTTGGTTGAATAGATGAATCTGAGATTGTGTGACGCATATCGTATAATCATACCCACGGATACTTGAGGTGACATTGGAGTATCTAGGTGACATTAGGGTTTTGGTTGATTTGTGTCTTAAGGTGTTATTCTAGTACGAACTCTAGGGCTGTTTGTGACACTTATAGGAATAGCCCAACGGATTGATTGGAAAGAATAACTTTGATGTGGTTTCGTACCCTACCATAATCTCTTCGTTCGTTCTCCGCTATTAGTGACTTTGGAGTGACTCTTTGTTGCATGTTGAGGGATAGTTATGTGATCCAATTATGTTAGTATTGTTGAGGGAACTTACACTAGCGAAAGTATGAACCCTAGGCCTTGTTTCCTAGCATTGCAATACCGTTTACGCTCACTTTTATTATTTTAGATTACAAATACATTTATCTACTATCCATATACCACTTGTATCACCATCTCTTCGCCGAACTAGTGCAGCTATACAATTTACCATTGTATTGGGTGTGTTGGGGACACAAGAGACTCTTTGTTATTTGGTTGCAGGGTTGTTTGAGAGAGACCATCTTCATCCTACGCCTCCTACGGATTGATAAACCTTAGGTCATCCACTTGAGGGAAATTTGCTACTGTCCTACAAACCTCTGCACTTGGAGGCCCAACAACATCTACAAGAAGAAGGTTGTGTAGTAGACATCACTTGGCCTTCATCTCAGAGTCGTAGCCCCGGTCCGCCCTGGTGATGCGGTTGCTCCGTCGTGGCATGAAGTTGAGGGGCACCTCGTTTCGGCGTCGGCGCGGCGGTGGCGGAGGGACAGAATGGGCGCTGGGGCGGGCTGGATAGGGGAGACGAAACGCTCCAGGGCGGACCCAGCCGTCCGATCGGGCTGCACATCGATCTGTAGGGCGAGGGTGCTGCATGGCGTGGCGGTTGGCGCGAGCGCTGATTGGTCCTTCACGGATGGGTGGGCCCTGATGGGGGTGGATCCGCATCCTCCCCGCTGATTGGCTCGTTGATCACAAGGGCGGGCGAGGCGGTCGCTGTGGTCACAGCAGCAGGCGACCCGACAGGAACAGGAGTAGGCGAGCAGGGCGTGGTGGGCCTGGGGCATGCAGACGGGCTGGGATTGGCGCAGCCAGTCGTGCATGGGCCAACGGTGACGGCTGCGGGCGCGGCTTTGTCGGGCCGTGCGACAGGCGGGATGGACAAGGCCGCAGGGGATCCAAAGATCGGGTGGGAGGTGCAGGTGTCGGTCGCCAGTTGGCGGCAGCTGGCCGCGCTAGGGGTGGGGCAGGGCGTGGCATTGTCCTGGGGCGGTGACTGCGTCAAGGGTGACGGCTGGGGTGGGGGCGCCGGCGGGTCCCCGGCGCGCCTGTCGGAGAGCTGTTGTGCCAGGGGGGCAGCAGCAGGTGCGGTTCGCGCGGGCGGGTGGGCCCCCAGGATGCGATGCCAGCCGCGGAACGGAGGATGCATTCCACGGCAGTGGTGCTGGGGGCCGATGTTCCCCAGCGTGGGAGGGGTGCCGGAGGAGAGGCATGACAGACGTCGGGGAAACGTGTGACGCTGCGGCCACTTTGGAGGAAGGGGTGGGGAAGGGCGGTCAGGGCCGCCATCGCCGTTGGTGTCAGAGGGGGAAGGCGCGGCCGGCGCAGGCACCGGGCGGCGGTAGTCTTCGGAGAGGGTAACGAAGATCTCGACGGGCTTGCGCAACATATGGCGGGAGAACCGCTCGGCACGGTTAGGGTCGACGCCGTCGTCGACGACGTCCGGCTCTGGGAGCAGCAGATTAGAGGAGCGGGGGATGGCGTCGGGGTTGGCCGTCCAGGCCGAGAACCTGAAGCGGGACATGTCCGAGCAGTCGTGTGTGGCGGGGTGGAGATGCTCGACGTCGAGGAACGGCACTAGCATGGTTTCCACGACGGAGCGGTGCCATGCCTGACCGAGAACCCCGGCGATCTCGACCTCCACGCGGAACCGAAGCTGGATGGGGTTGCAGCCGGCGGTGTGGAAAAAAGGTCTTTTGTCGTTACTAATGCCCTGTTCAAACAGGAACCGGGACAGATGGGCCTCCATGTGGCCGGTGCGCCGAGCCCAGGCAGGAGGGCCTTTGGTCCCGGTTGGTGGCACCAACCGGGACCAATAGGCATCCACGCATCAGCCTTTCAGGGGCTGAGGTTTTTGTTTTTTTTTTGAAAGGGGGGGGATGGGGGTTTTGGGAGGTTAATTTAGGTGTTTCATATCTTGTGTTAGCTAGCTAATTAATAGAGAGAAGTGTCCTCTCTTATGTCCGTGCTTGGTCGACGCTACGTACTATACATACGTATAGAGAGGACAAGACACGCTAGCTAGCTAGTAAGCAAATGAAGGAAACAGAAGATCGTCATAAACATATATGCATACAGAGATAAGTGATATCGACCACCTCTCCTTCTCCGAGAGATTGGTCGAACAACAAGTTCTCGTATATCTATCCGACACTACCGGCTACATATATACAATAATTATCTCTTACAATATAATCTCCTAATTATATACAAACACAGGATCCACATAGTATTCTTCGTCTTCAGCGATCACGTGGTCAAGGAGGAATGCCGCCAATTCCTCTTGAATTTCTCGCATACGATCTAGTGCTAGGAGTTCATCCCGCATCCAAAAGATCTAATTTGAAGAAGGGGGTCAATACATATATATATATATATGTGAACAATTGAAACTCAACACAAATGATGGTAATAAAATAAAATTGTGAATATTATTCCTACGCACTTCATATTGTTCGTCAGAGTACCCCCGTTCACAGGTCATGTGGCGGATGGACTCGCAAACGTAGTATCCACAGAAATCATTCCCTTGTTCCTGCCACAACCACTTTACAAGAAATAGAGGTCAATCAAACTGATAAGCAAGCATGCCAAATGGTATTGATGAAACTAGCACTTGAATCACTAGGAGATGCGGGAACATGTTACTATAGTACTTACTTTCGGGTGTCTAAATTGCAGCTTCTTCGGCAGTCCCGGAGCTTTTTTGGTGAATTTTCTCCAAACCCTGCCAGACAAAGAAAACAATTACTTGATATGAGGAAATGAACAAAGTTGCTGATATGGTGGATAATGATCGATTTAACTTACTTCTCGAGCATTTGAGTCATGTCCGCATAGTCCTGGGGATCTTTTCGTCTCGAGTCTAAGACGGTTACTAGTCCCTGCTCAAGCTTAATCTCTAGGAGAATATAGTGGAACCTGTGCACGCATGCATAACTCATCAATTACATTACTATAACCTGGACTAATAAGGGAAACCGAATATGCACAACACAGTAACACTCACTTGAAGTTGTAAGGAAAGAGTATTATATCTTTGTTTTCATTTATTGCCAACGATCATAGCAAGTTGGCCTCGATATCTTCGGCACGATATTTAACCTCAGTTGCATCTATGAGATTTGTGTTAATGAACCCAATATCACCGATTTGTCTTTTCTTCAATTCGACGATCTTCAATCTGCATAATATAGTGAGGATAATTATAAATACATGCAATGAATGAGCTGACCTATATAGAGCGACTAATTAATGACAGAAGTAGTACTACTTACAGACAGTAGCAAGTGACCGTTGCTTTATCGAGGGCCTTTTGATTGAAAAACTGGAAGAACTCCTCAAATGGAACATTCAACAGTTCAATTCCAACGAGGTCATGCTCCTCTCTAACTCTCAGCGTCAAAGTATTCCTCCCCCCAAACTCTCTGCAGGTTTTCATGTACCAATCATGGAATCTTCGCATCATCGTTGTTAGAGATGTTTCATCTTTGACGAGAGGCTTCCCGTACTCATATTTGTGTTCCTCCACCTCCAAGAACTCATAATGTACATCGTCGGGCAGGTAATCTCCAAGATTGCTATAACCGGGCACCATCCTCGGATCATTACTAGGCACCTTGAGCGGGGGCACGATTGGTTCGCTTGTTCGCCGAGCCGGGCAATTTTTTTCCCATCTCGTCGTTCTTTTAAGCTTTGATCACTGACAGTACTTCCCGACCGCTCCGCTTCGACAAATGACTTTTCAATAATGCGCTCATAGTTGCCTTTCGGCGGAGACTTTGCTAGTTTTTTCAGGGCAGCCAGATTGCGCTTCGCTTTCACCGGATCTACCTTCTCCTCCGGAGGTGGATGTTTCTTTGCTTTCACCCCTTCAAAGAAGTTCCTCACTTCGGCTCGCGTGATCTTGGCATTCTCCTCCGGGATCCTCTCGTATGGTAACTTCTCTGGAGTCTTTAGAAAAGGACCGAATATGTATTGCCTCCCGCCTCTGGCTGTACTGCTAGACGCCGGCAGAGCAGACGGAGCGGCTGCGGCTGTCTTCTTTCCTTGCTTACAAGGTGGAGGAGAAGGACTACGACGCGCCGGAGCAGCCGGAGCGACGGAGGGTCTCTTCCGCCCTTGCTGACGAGGCGGAGAAGGAGGAGACTGACTGCTCGGGCGCGCCGGCGCAGGCGGAGAAGGAGGCGGAGTGCTGCCACGCGCCGGAGAAGGAGGCCGAGTGCCCTGATCGTCACTCGCCGGAGGAGGAGGCGGAGTGCCCTGACTCTCCGGACGAGGAGGAGGAAGCGGAGGCGTCCAGTTCGGAAGGTTGATGACCTCCTTCCGCCATAGGCATGGAGTCTTCAGAGCAGAACCCAGCCGAGTCTCCCCTTCACCAATAGGGTGGTCAAGCTGGAGGTCCTCAAATCCCTCCGTTATTTCATCCACCATCACCCTAGCATATCCTTCTGGAATCGGCCGGCAGTGAAAAGTTGCGCCGGGTTCAGTAGGAAAAACAGAGCCAACAGCCGCCTTGACCTGCAAATTCATCCATTGCGTCATAAGGTGGCAATTTTGAGACTCTGTGATAGCATCCACAGGATACCTGGCAGGAGCCGTCAAGACATGCTTCGGCTGAAGCATCTCGGTGGAAGCCACGCTGCTTCTCCGCTGAGATGGCGGGGTAGCTTCGAGGGAAGCTTCCGCAGTTCGTTTGCTGCAATTTGCTTCTCGTTCCTCTATCGCTTGTACCCTTGTGTGCAGCGCCTGCATTTGGGTCTGCTGCACTTTTTTCCTCCTCTCCTGGCATTTGTAACCGCCTGCGTCCGGAAAACCAGCCTTCCATGGAACGGAGCCTGGCGTGCCTCGTGTCCGTCCAGGGTGCTCAGGATTCCCGAGGGCCATTGTGAGCTCGTCGTTCTCTCTGTCTGGAACGAACGTCCCTTGCTGCACTGCATCGATATAGTGCTTTAGCTTCTTGACTGGTATGTTCATTTGCTCGTCCGTCTAAACGCATTTCCCTGATACAGGGTCCACGGTTCCTCCAGCCCCAAAGAACCAAGTCCGGCAACGGTCTAGCCAGTTCATTGTCTCTGGTTCAATCCCTTTATCATGCAGATCATTCTCAGCCTTGGCCCACTTAGGCCGGGCTTTGAGGTAGTAACCTGACCCCGTGCGATGGTGAAGCTTCTTCTTTTTAACATTTTTCTTGTTTGTCGCCGACATCTTTTTACTCTTTTCTGATGTCTTGTAGGCCACAAATGCGGGCCAGTGATCTCTAATCTTCTCATATCTGCCGATGAATTCTGGTGTCTCCTCATTGTCGACAAATGTTTTCAGCTCTTTCTTCCACCTCCTGAATAGCTCTGCCATATTCTTAAGAGCACGAGGCTTGATTAATTGCTCTTTAACTGGCTTCTCCGAATCCTCCTCTGGCGGTAGGGTGAAATTTGCCTTCAGCTCAGTCCAAAGATCATCTTTCTGCATATCATTGACATAAGACACCTCAGGGTCTTCGTTCTTAGGCTTATACCATTGCTGGGTGCTGATCGGGATCTTGTCCCTAACAAAAACCCCACACTGAGCAGAAAATGCTTCCTTTGTCCGGATGGGTTCAATCGGCATGCCATCGTGCGCGATTTCTGTGATCTCAAACCTTTCATCTGAGCGCAACTTTTTCTTTGGGCCTCATCTCTTTACCAAAGTTGTGCTCAATCCGGAGGGCTAAAAAAATAAGAATTAGACGAGAGTTAATTAATATGTGTACCTACCAAAACAATGAATGCATCAATTAGCTAGTCATCACAGGCTTAACTAATATATTTACTTGGCTGGACTCTGTTCGGTCACCGGAGCCGTCACCACGGGCTCCTTCTTGCACCAGCGTTGGGTCACTGGAGCCATCATAATCATGTGTTTCCTCCTCCATTCTTCGATCACCGTAGCCTGCTTCTTCTTCACCCTGTTCTGCTTCCAGACCATCATTGTCGTTAAGATACGACATGACATCACCTCCGGCTAAGATTATGTCCCCCAACACTTGTTCTTGTTCCTCGACTCGTCCGAACTCCATTGTTTCCGCAAATATTACAACATGGCAATTATTACACAAACATGACAGCATGTGGATATATTAGTGGAAAATGTAGACCTAGCTTATTCCGGGTTTGGGGTGGCCTCGGCAACGCTTCAAGGGTAGGGGCGCGGCGGGAGGGAGTAGGAGACCGACATCATTTTTTTCTAGGGTTTGGGTGTCCTCGAGAGTTTTGGTCGAGCGAGAGGGCCGGGGGGGGGTGCTCCCGTGGTATAAGTTATCACGGTCGAAGTTATCCGGGAGGGGGTTATATCGACAACAACGACATACATACATGGGAAAATAATGTTATCGGGGAGGGGGTAGGTCGACCCCCCTCGTGTTGAAGTTATTGGGACACGGGGTATATCGAACCCCCCTCGTGTTGAAGTTATCGGGAGGGGGTATATCGACCCCCCCCCACGTGTTGAAGTTATCGGGAGTTTATATCGACACGACATGCGTACATGGGAAAATAATATTATCGGGGAGGGGGTATATCGACCCCCCCTCATGTTGAAGTTATCGGGAGGGGTTTATATCGACAACGACGACATATGTACATGGGAAAATAATATTATCGGGGAGGTGGTATATCGACCCCCCCACATGTTGAAGTTATCGGGAGGGGGTATATCGACCCCCCCCCCCCACGTGTTGAAGTTATCGGGAGGGGTTTATATCGACAACGACGACATACGTACATGGGAAAATAATATTATCGGGGAGGGGGTATATCGACCCCTCCCCCCACGTGTTGAAGTTATCGGGAGGGGGTATATCAACCCCCCCCCCCCCCACGTGTTGAAGTTATCGGGAGGGGTTTATATCGACAACGATGACATACGTACATGGGAAAATAATATTATCGGGGAGGGGGTATATCGACCCCCCCACGTGTTGAAGTTATCGGGAGGGGGTATATCGACCCCCACCCCTCGTGTTGAAGTTATCGGGAGAGGGTATATCGACCCCCCCCCCCACGTGTTGAAGTTATCGGGAGTTTATATCCACACGACATACGTACATGGGAAAATAATATTATCGGGGAGGGGGTATATCGACCCCCCCACGTTTTGAAGTTATCGGGAGGGGTATATCGACGACGACAGACCCGATAAAACATAAGGAAATGAAGAAGAAATAAAAAAGGAGAAGAAGAAAGGAATAGAGGAGAAGATCGAAGAGAAAAAGAGGAGAAGAAGAAAGGAATAGAGGAGAAGAAGAAAAAATAGAAAAATTTCTATTTTTTCTTCTTCTCCTCTATTCCTTTATTTTTCTCCTCTATTTTTTTTTCTTTTTTTCCTCTTCTTATTTATTTCTCCTCTTCTTCCTCTCCTCTTATTCTTTCTTCCTCTTCTTATTTTCCTTTTTCCTATCCTTCTTTTTCTTCTTCTTCCTTCTTAATATCACTTAGCAACTTTTGCAACGATAGGGATGGGGTGCTCCCGTGGTCTAAAATCCGTCTATACGCGATAGAAAATTCTGAAAAAATACATCTATGATCCCTCGACGTCCCCGCCTCTCTCATGAACAAAAAAAATCTGTGAATAAAAAAACATCATGTTCTATGAACAAAAAACATCATATTTCATCCACATCCGTGCATACATGATATATGTGATCATCTATGAAAAAAACATCATATTCTATAAGAAAATCATTACATATATATATGAACAAAAACAATTATGATAACAAGCATATATATCACCATATATATAAAAACAAGCATATATATGAAAAAAACAAGCATATATATGAAAAAAAATGCTAGGGAGGGCGCCGGCCGGACCAAGGTGAGGAGGACCGCGGGGTCGGCGGCGGGGCAGTGGGCGCGCGCTCGGGGTAGGGGCGACGGCGACGAAGAGCCTTGCGCTGGCGCGGTGCGGTGGGAAGTTTAGTCCCACCTCGCTAGCTGAGAGAGCTCAGCACCTGTTTATAAGCTGCGTTGCGGCTCAGGTGCTGAGCTCCTCTCTAATATGCAGGCAGTACTTGCCTACCCTTGTCACTGCCTTGTTGGGCCTATTGGGCCTGCGGGCCTGCATCCTGGCCCATGTACAGATGGGTTTCTAGTCGTATGCAGGCCGTGTGGCCCAATAGGTGGCATTTTTATTTTTTCCAGTATTTGTTTTGTTTTTTGAATTATTTATTTTCTTTTGATTCTTGCTTTATTTTTTTTCTTTTTGCTTTTAGTTTTAGAAAAATTATAAACTTTCTCATAGTACCATTAGTTTTCAAATTTGAATAGTTAAAATTTAAATTCTTTGAAATTTATGTGAATCACAAGTTTGTGATTAACTTTACTAGAAAAATAGTTTTTTCCAGTTTTTTTGTTTTGTTTTCTGCATTATTTATTTTCTTTTGTTTTTGCTTTATTTTTTAATTCTTTTTGTTTTTAGGTCGGCAAAATTATAAACTTTCTGTTAGTGCCATTAGTTTTAGAAAAATTATAAACTTTTTGTTAGTGCCATTAGTTTTCAAATTTGAATAGTTAAAATTTGAATTCTTTGAAATTTGTGTGAATCACAAGTTTGTGATTAACTTTACTATAAAAATAGTTTTTTTCTTGTTTTCTTGTTTTTTTTGCATTATTTATTTTCTTTTGTTTTTTGCTTTAATTTTTAATTCCTTTTGCTTTTAGGTTAGCAAAATTATAAACTTTCTGTTAGTGCCATTAGTCTTAGAAAAAATATAAACTTTCTGTTAGTGCCATTAGTTTTCAAATTTGATAGTTAAAATTTGAATTCTTTGAAATTTGTGTGAATCACAAGTTTGTGATTAACTTACTAAAAATGAGCATAGATGCGCTTATAGAGAAAATTCAACCTAAATTCATAGTAAATTTGTATGAATTTCAAAGAAATTCACTCTGAATGTAGGTTAAACTTTTCTCTATAAGGGCATCTATTTTCACTTTGAGAGGAGCTCAACAAGGCAGAGAGGGAAGGGCTTATAAATTGGTGTGAGCCCCCTTCGATTGGTGAGGTGGGACTAAACTCTGCTCGCAACGAGGACCAACCCTTTAGTCCCGGTTTTTGGCACAAACCGGGACTAATGGTCATGGCCCAGGGGCGAGGAGCATTGGTCCCAGTTGGTGCCACGAACCGGGACCAATGCCCTCTTTAGTCCCGGTTGGTGGTACCAACCGGGACCAAAGGCCTTGTGCTGCCCGGCGTCAAAAGTTTTGTACCACCTCGCTAGCTGAGAGAGCTCGAGAGTGGTTTATAAGCGCTGCTGCGCCCGCCCTCTCGAGCTCCTCTCAATTGTAGGCTTTCGGGCCTAACCAGACGATGTGTGCCTGTGGGCCTACTGGGCCACCTGCGGGCCTGAATCCTGGCCCATGGTAGGTTTCTAGTCGTATTCAGGCCGTGGGGGCCCAGTAGGTGGCACTTTTTTTGTTTTCTTTGTTGCTTTATTTATTTTATTTTATTTCTACTTACAAGAAAATACTTATTGTTTTATTTTTATTTATTTTGTTAAAGTTTATTTTTAATTATTTTTCTTTTAGGTCACAAATTTTTTAAATTTTCTGTTAGTGCCATTAGTTTTCAAATTTAAGTAGTTAAAATTTGAATTCTTTGAAATTTGTGTGAATCACAAGTTTGTGATTAACTTTACTATAAAAATAGTTTTTTCTAGTTTTTTTGTTTTGTATTTTGCTTTATTTATTTTCTTTTGTTTTTTGCTTTATTTTTTAATTATTTTTGCTTTTAGGTCAGAAAAATTATAAACTTTCTGTTAGTGCCATTAGTTTTAGAAAAATTATAAACTTTCTGTTAGTGCCATTAGTTTTAGAAAATTTATAAAGTTTCTGTTAGTGTCATTAGTTTTCAAATTTAAGTAGTTAAAATTTGAATTCTTTCACATTAGTGTGAATCACAAGTTTGTGATTAACTTTACTATAAAATAGTTTTTTTCCAGTTTTTTTTTGTTTTTTGCATTATTTATTTTCTTTTGTTTTTTGCTTTATTTTTTAATTCTTTTTTCTTTTTGGTCAGAAAAATTATAAACTTTCTGTTAGTGCCATTAGTTTTAGAAAAAATTATAAACTTTCTGTTAGTGCCATTAGTTTTCAAATTTGAATATTTAAAATTTGAATAATGGTATTACGAGGGCCGAACCATAAAACATTAAAGCATTTCAAATGAACTCTGAAAAAGTTGAAAGTTGGCGTGGTATCATAATTTCACCCACATAGCATGTGCATGTACAAAACAGACAATGGTATCATACTCGTCTATTACAAAGTTGCGGGAGAAAGTCTTCACTTTTTCTTCGTTTGTGTCATTTGCTTATTGCGCCGTAACCATGGATAATCTTCATCGTTTATCAGGATGCTTGGGTCAGCCTTGACTTTGAAGGGAGAAATTTCATGAAACTTTTCATAATCTTCAGACATGTCTATCTTGCCCTCCACTCCCACGATGGCCCTTTTTCCTGAAAGAACTATGTGGCGCTTTGGCTCATCGTATGATGTATTCGCTGCCTTATCTTTTCTTTTTCTCGGTTTGGTAGACATGTCCTTCACATAGATAACCTGTGCCACATCATTGGCTAGGATGAACGATTCGTCTGCATACGCAAGATTGTTGAGATCCACTGTTGTCATTCCGTACTGTGGGTCTACCTATACCCCGCCTCCTAACAGATTGACCCATTTGCACTTGAACAAAGGGACCTTAAAATCATGTCCCCTCTCGGTTGCTGCATCAAAGCGGACACCGCTGTTTTGGTTGGTGCTCTTTTGATCTTGGGAGATCATGTAAAATGTATTCCCATTTATCTCGTATCCTTTGTAAGTCAATACAGTCAAAGATGGTCCCCTGGACAACAAGTACAGCTCATCACAAACAGTGTTGTCACCTCTGAGACGTGTTTCCAACCAACTACTGAAAGTCCTGATGTGTTCACATGTAATCCAGTCGTCGCACTGCTCCAGGTGTTTGGAGCGCAGACTGTTCTTGTGTTCATCGACATACGGGGTCACCAAGGTAGAGTTCTATAGAACTGTGTAGTTTGCTTGAGACCAAGAATATCTATCCCTGCATATTATTGAGGCCCCTGCCAGCGTGCCTTTTCCAGTCAGTCTCCCCTCATACCGCGATTTAGGGAGACCTATCTTATTAAGGCCAGGAATGAAGTCAACACAAAACCCAATGACATCCTCTGTTTGATGGCCCATGGAGATGCTTCCTTCTGGCCTAGCGCGGTTACAGAAATATTTCTTTAGGACTCCCATGAACCTCTCAAAGGGGAACATACTGTGTAGAAATACGGGCCCCAGAGTGACAATCTCATCGACTAGATGAACTAGGACGTGCGTCATGATATTGAAGAAGGATGGTGGGAACACCAGCTCGAAATTGACAAGACATTGCACCACATCACTCCTTAGCCTTGGTACGATTTCTGGATCGATCACCTTTTGAGAGATTGCATTGAGGAATGCACATAGCTTCACAATGGCTAATCGGACGTTTTCCGATAGAAGCCCCCTCAATGCAACCGGAAGCAATTGCGTCATAATCACGTGGCAGTCATGAGACTTTAGGTTCTGGAACTTTTTCTCTGGCATATTTATTATTGCCTTTATATTCAACGAGAAGCCAGTCGTGACCTTCATACTAAGCAGGCATTCAAAGAAGATTTCTTTCTCTTCTTTCGTAAGAGCGTAGCTGGTAGGACCTTTATACTGCTTTGGAGGCATGCCGTCTTTTTCGTGCAAACGTTGCAGGTCCTCCCGTGCCTCAGGTGTATCTTTTGTCTTCCATACACGCCCAAGAAGCCTAGCAGGTTCACGCAAAGGTTCTTCGTCACGTGCATCACGTCGATTGAAGAGCAAACCTCTAGGTCTTTCCAGTAGGGTAGGTCCCAAAATATAGATTTCTTCTTCCACATGGGTGCGTGTCCCTCAGCGTCATTCGGAACAGCTAGTCCACCGGGACCCTTTCCAAAGATTACGTGTAAATCATTGACCATAGCAAGTACGTGATCACCGGTACGCATGGCGGGCTTCTTCCGGTGATCTGCCTCGCCTTTGAAATGCTTGCCTTTCTTTCGACATTGATGGTTGGTCGGAAGAAATCGACGATGGCCCAGGTACACATTCTTCCTGCATTTGTCCAGGTATATACTTTCAGTTTCTTCTAAACAGTGCGTGCATGCATGGTATCCCTTGTTTGTTTGTCCTGAAAGGTTAGTGAGAGCGGGCCAATCGTTGATGGTTACAAACAGCAACGCGTGCAGGTTAAATTCCTCCTGTTTGTGCTCATCCCACATACGTACACTGTTTCCATTCCACAACTGTAAAATTTCTTCAACTAATGGCCTTAGGAACACATCAATGTCGTTGCCGGGTTGCTTAGGGCCTTGGATGAGAATTGGCCTCATAATGAACTTCCGCTTCATGCACATCCAAGGAGGAAGGTTATACATACATAGAGTCACGTGCCAGGTGCTGTGATTGCTGCTCTGCTCCCCGAAAGGATTAATGCCATCCGCGCTTAAACCAAACCATACGTTCCTTGGGTCACTTGCAAACTCATCCCAGTACTTTCTCTCAATTTTTCTCCACTGCGACCCGTCAGTGGGTGCTCTCAACTTCCCGTCTTTCTTACGGTCCGCACTGTGCCATCGCATCAACTTGGCATGCCCTTCGTTTCTGAATAGACGTTTCAACCGTGGTATTATAGGAGCATACCACATCACCTTCGCAGGAACCCTCTTCCTGGGGGGCTCGCCGTCAACATCACCAGGGTCATCTCGTCTGATCTTATACCGCAATGCACCGCATACCGGGCATGCGTTCAGATCCTTGTACGCACCGCGGTAGAGGATGCAGTCATTAGGGCATGCATGTATCTTCTGCACCTCCAATCCTAGAGGGCATACGACCTTCTTTGCTGCGTATGTACTGTCGGACAATTCGTTATCCTTTGGAAGCTTCTTCTTCAGTATTTTCAGTAGCTTCTCAAATCCTTTGTCAGGCACAGCATTCTCTGCCTTCCACTGCAGCAATTCCAGTACGGTACCGAGCTTTGCGTTGCCATCTTCGCAATTGGGGTACAGCCCTTGTTTGTGATCCTCTAACATGCGATCGAACTTCAGCTTCTCCTTTTGACTTTCGCATTGCGTCCTTGTATCGACAATTAACCGGCGGAGATCATCATCATCGGGCACATCGTCTGGTTCCTCATGATCTTCAGCAGCTTCCCCCGTTGCAGCATCATTGGGCACATCGTCTGGTTCCTCTTGATCTTCAGCAGCTTCCCCCGTTGCAGCATCACCGTATTCAGGGGCACATAGTTGTCATCGTCCTCTTCTTCTTCACCGTCTTCCATCATAACCCCTATTTCTCGGTGCCTCGTCCAAACATTATAGTGTGGCATGAAACCATTGTAAAGCAGGTGGGTGTGAAGGATTTTCCAGTCAGAGTAAGACTTCATATTCCCACATTTAGGGCATGGACAACACATAAAACCATTATGCTTATTTGCCTCAGCCACTTCGAGAAAATCATGCACGCCCTTAATGTACTCGGAGGTGTGTCTGTCACCGTACATCCATTGCCGGTTCATCTACGTGCATTATATATAATTAAGTGTGTCAAAAACCATTACAGAACATCATGAATAGATAATTAAGTGACCAAATTAATAGAAGTTCATCATCACATTAAAACCAAAGTACATACATAGTTCTCATCTAACAACATATAGCTCTCCAGAGCATCTAATTAATTAAACCATACATTGAAACTGTGTAAAACATTTCAATGCAAAAACAAATGCGATCATAATCGCAACCGAGGTAACAATTGATCCAACGGCATAATGATACCAAGCCTCGGTATGAATGGCATATTTTCTAATCTTTCTGATCTTCAACCGCATTGCATCCATCTTGATCTTGTGATCATCGACGACATCCGCAACATGCAACTCCAATATCATCTTCTCCTCCTCAATTTTTTTATTTTTTTCCTTCAAGTAATTGTTTTCTTCTTCAACTAAATTTAACCTCTCGACAATAGGGTCGGTTGGAATTTCTGGTTCAACTACCTCCTAGGCAAATAAAATCTATGTCACGTTGGTCGGCATAATTGTCATAAACAATAAATGAACCAAATAGTTATAAAAAGATAATATATACCACATCCAAATCATAGCCAGGACGAGGGCCGACGGGGGTGGATACCAAAACCATGGCACTATATAATAACAAGCAATAATAAAAGTAAGAAAATTAGACAAGAATTTTTTCTATCAGAAAGAAGATAAGAACAAGAGGCCCACCACGGTGGTGCCGACGACGAGATCGGTGCGGGCGATCAACGGCGGTGAAGACAGGAGTGGGACGTGACGGGCCGCTAAACCTAGACAAATCTCGAGGAAAATGGAGCTTTGAGGTCGAGCTTCGAGAGGAGAAAGCTTAACTAGTGTGGCTCGGGCATTTCATTAAACACCTCATGTGCATAGGAGGTGAGCTAGAGCACCACAAAGCCCTCCCCTCGCGGTCCAGAGAAAAATAGAGCACTGCAGTGCTCTCCTCGCGGGCGAGGGGTATATATAGGCACCTCATTGGTCCCGGTTCGTGGCATGACCCAGGACTAAAGGGAAGCCTGTGGTCCCGGTTCAAGCCACCAACCGGGACCAATGGTTGTGGGCCAGGAGGGAGCCCGTGCAATGCCGGTGGCGGCGGGGTCTCTCCCGGGCGCTCCCCCCTCCCCTCTAGCGGCGGCGTGGAGCTCCACCGACGGGGCTCTTGGCGGCTTGGTGCGATGAACCTCCGGCGGCGACTCGGTGCGTTGGCTGCGGTGGTGGGGCGTGCTTCGTCCGGTGGTGTGACCTGCGGTAGCGGCGGCCCAGGGTCCCTGCCCTATTCCGGTCCAATCTGATCTGGATCTGGTTCTGGCCGGTAGGGTCTCGGCCATGGCTGCCGGCAGGCGTGGTGGCGCCGGTTCTCGGCGGCTGCTGAGCACCGTGGTGGTGCTGGCGGTTGTGCTGGTGGCTCGGTGTGGTGGATGAGGCTCCGAGGCGGCGGCCTCGGACCGATCTCCCGGCGTGGCCTGGGCGTGGACGACGGGCGTGGACGACGTACATGCGCGCGGAGGCTCTGGATGTGTGCGTGGGGCGCAGATCGACTACCCGGCGCGGCGGCGGCCGGCGCATGTCGGGCGCAGCGACTGGCTGGTTTCTCCGAGGCGCGAGGTGTGCTGCGGGTGGACGGCCTGCTCCTGCTCAGCTGCTTCGCTCGAGCGGCTCTGATCTGGGTGCTGCTCCTGGCGATGCGGCGTTGGTTGCTGCGGTGGTGGTGGCTACGGTGGTGCTGCGGTGGTGGACTGCGGCTTCGGCCAGGGGGTGGTGCGTGTCTGGTCACGGTGGATCGTGGGATCCCGTGGCCAGAAGAGGTCGGCCTCAGCAGGTGGTGGCCGGTGGGCGGCGGTCGGTGGTGGAAGGTGGTCGGAGCATCTCCGGGAGAAATCTTTGCTCCGACCTTCTTCAGAGCCGGCGACGGCGGCACCCGCGGGTGCCGTGATCTTTCTTGGAAGCGTCGCCGTGGAGGTGTGCTCCTCCTCCCCACGGCTTTAGCTCCGGAGGGAAACCTCAGATCCGTTGGGTCGGGCGATGGAGGCGTCTTCGCGTCTTTCTCCTTCTTGGGGGCATCGTCTCGGAGCAGGCTACGACCGAAAGACTGGTGGATTGCGGCGCTGGTTTCTGTTTGGCAACGATGATGTCGTCGAGAGGAGCTCGGGTCGTGGCGTGGACTTCGGTAGCCGGTTCTTCCTGACGTGTCCGAGGTGCTCTTCTGTGGGCACGGTCGGCGCAAGTCCTGCATATTTCCTTGGTGAGGCTCGTCGTCAAAGTCGGAGCTGTCGGTTGCTTGCGCGTGTGGCCTTCTGGTGGCATGTGCCGTCGTGGCTTCTATGCAGCTGTTTGCGGGTTGGCTTCGAGGTTGGAGCTCTATGGTGAAGTCGGAGTCACCCATTCGAGGCAGCCGGTGATGACGATGACGCTTGCGACTTCTCGGCGAATGCCTTTCTTCTTTGCAGCTTTGTGTCCCATGTCGGTGGCCAGGTTGGCCGGTGGTGCCCATATCATGTGGGTTGAGTTGTATCGGTTTTAGCCCGGTTTTCCGCCAATTAACCGGGCAATTCTCTTCTTCTTAAGCAATGAAAATGGCAAATCTTTTACCTCATTTCAAAAAAAAATTATGCACATGTAAATAGCTCGGAGTAAACTTTGCCAAGGATGTCCATGCCCATAAGGATAATGAATTCCCATCCGATTTCTTCACCTTCCAGCTATCTATTATGAACTGGAGCAACCTGGCCCCATCTGCACAGAGGAATTCAGGTTTGTCCTCCTAGTACGACTCGGGGCAGAAGCACCTGGGGCATAGAAAACGAATCAGAAGAACTACACCGTGCCTCAAAGAATAAATTATGTAGGTAGCCCAAATAACACACAACGGTGCGCTACTTCCTTCCGTGGCCTCCGATGCCTCGCGCCATACACCAACTCTTTTACACAAATAACAAGGCATGGCGTATTATCATCGGACCAACGAGAATAACCAAAGAAGTACAACATTGTGTTCATCTCGGCAATAAATAGGAAAGATGATGCATATGATATCGTGATATCACCTGGCCCAAAAATCCTCGACACAAACAGAGAACTTCAAAATCTTCAACAAGTGACCCAAAGAAAAGGACCCACATCTCCATCCCCACCTTGTTCCCATCGTGTGCGGAATTCAGATCGACGCAAACGGTGTCATGGGGCGGGGGTAGGCGACCATGTGTTGGGACTGCAGGGGCAGTGGGACTTGGTGTCGCGGGCAAGGGCGCGGAGCTAAGGATGCCTGGGTTGTGCTCGTCCACCTCTGGCCTCCTCGGGACGAGAATGCGCAGCGCCGCACACCTTGTAGCTCTTGCTATCGGTGCATTGGGGAGGAGCAACGCCGCACCTTACTATCGCCGCCACCGCACGTGAGCTCAGATATGGAGGCGTGGGAAACAGCGAGCGGAGTATTCGAGCCCGAGTTCTGGCTTCCATTCAAGCAGTGTACACCTCGGGGAGACTCACCGCGTTGCTTCACCTGGAGCAAAGATGAGGGGGAGGGAGGGGAGGAGTGGGGAGGCCGTGCAGAACAGGAGAGTGTGGTTGTGGCGAGGGAAGGGATGAGGTTTTCCTCCGCGGGGAAGGCAAATCCTTCTGGGGGGAGGTGTTATCTTGCTGCGACACACAAAGAATGTTTTTCTCCCATCAATATGTGATAGATGGGCCAACGGGAATGACCAAAACGAGGCACTCTTGCCTAACCCATTAGCTAGCTCGATCCGATTTTTTTGCCATGCCTATGATGACATGGACATCGCGAGGAGGCGTCATTCTCCCGTAGCTTATTTTGTTGATATGCTGCACTGTGTGTGTGTGTGCGTGCGTGCGTGCGCGCGCGCGTGTGTGTGTTTGTGTGTGTGTGTGTGCACGCGCGCGCTTCTTGGCATGTCACGCAGAAAGGCGTGACATCGTGTGCAATTTGTGCCATGTGACATGTGTCAAAACAACAAGAAAAGTCTCTCATAAAGTGCGACGGGAATCACAACTTGTTATCTTCGTGAGCATATTTTTATTACATAACTTTAAATTAACTAGACATGATTGTATTCCAAGTATCGCCAATAGCAGCACACATCACCCTCGGAAGTGGCTATCGGTAGTAGATCTCACCACTCTACACCACCACACACCGCCCTTCCTCAACCGTCCTCAGCTATGAAGGTAGCTCACCGGACGACCAACATGCTCGTGAGGTGTACATGGCCGCCACCGTGTGTGGCCCTTCTCGGTAGTGATGGTAGGGGTTTCCGATGATCGTATTGTTATGTTGTATTTTACTACAAATGGATCTTTATGAATGCTTTATTGGATTAAGATATGTTCCGTAGAAATTTCATTTTCTTACTACCGCCATGTTTGTATGCTATCCATAGTTAGTATTTTTCATTTACTTCCTTCGTTGATGGAAGTAGTGTAACTTAAACAGAAAACTTTTAGTATTCATGTCACATGACACATATACAACAATTAATAAAATCAAAGTTTGAATCATAATGTAGGTCCCCTTCCCCTTACAACATATATGTACACACCGGTGAAGGAAGAAACTAGTTCCCAAGAGAAGTGAAATTGTAATTTTAAACTATTCATATAAATAAACCGCGAGTATAATAACACCAACATCTAATATAGTTGGCGACCGATGATCTCCATGTCATCAAATTTCGCGTCTTTATTATGGAAATTTCATGCCCAACTACCACCTACTTATTTACATAACCTGCACTAGTAGAAAAAGGGCCTGTTGTCCCGGTTCGTAAGGGCCTTTTGTCCCGGTTCCTGAACCGGGACTAAAGGGTCGGTACTAATGCCCTATCTCTTTAGTCCCGGTTTAATCTAGAACCGGGACTGATGGGCCTCCACGTGGCCTGTGCACGGAGCCCAGGCAGGAGACCCTTTGGTCCCGGTTGGTGGCACCAACAGGGACCAATAGGCATCCACGCGTCAGCATTTCTGTGGCTGGGGTTTTTGTTTTTTTAAGGGGGGGGTTTGGGGGTTTTGGGGGGTTAATTTAGGTGTTTCATATATTGTGTTAGCTAGCTATAATTAATAGAGAGAAGTGTCCTCTCTTATGTCCGTGCTTGGTCGATGCTACGTACTATACATACGTATAGAGAGGACTAGACACGCTAGCTAGCTAGTAAGCAAACGAAGGAAACAGAAGATCGTCATGAACATATATGCATACAGAGAGAAGTGATATCGACCACCTCTCCTTCTCCGAGAGATTGGTCGAACAACAAGTTCTCGTATATCTATCCGACACTACCGGCTACATATATACAATAATTATCTCTCACAAATATAATCATACGGACTCATGGTCCACATAGTATTCTCCGTCTTCAGCGATCACGTGGTCAAGAAAGAATGCCGCCAATTCCTCTTGAATTGCTCGCAAGCGAGCTGGTGCTAGGAGTTCATCCCGCTTCTGAAACATCTAATTTGAAGAAGGGGGTCAATACATATATATATGAATGAATGAAACTCAACACAAATGATGGTAATAAAATAAAATTGTGAATGTTGTTATTTACGTACTTCATATTGTTCGTCAGTGTAGCCCCGCTCACAGGTCGTGTGGCGGATGGACTCGCAAACGTAGTATCCACAGAAATCATTCCCTTGTTCCTGCCACAACCACTTTACAAGAAATAGAGGTCAATCAAACTAATAAGCAAGACTGCCAAATGGTATTGATGAAATTAGCGCTTGAATCAATAGGAGATGCACGGAACATGCTACTATAGTACTTACTTTCGGGTGTCTAAATTGCAGCTTCTTCGGGAGTCCTGGAGCTTTTTTGGAGATTTTTTTCCAAACCCTGCCAGACAAAGAAAACAATTACTTGATATATCAGGATATGAACAAAGTTGCTGATGTGGTGGATAATGATCGATTTAGCTTACTTCTCGAGCCTTTGAGTCAAGTCTGCATAGTCATGGGGATCTTTTCGTCTTGAGTCTAAGACGGTTACTAGTCCCTGCTCAAGCTTAATCTCTAGGAGAAAATAGTGGTAACTGCACACGCATGCATAACTCATCAATTACATTACTATAACCTTGACTAATATATAAGGGAAACCGAATACGCACAGGACAGTAACACTCACTTGAAGTTGTAAGGAAAGAGTATTATATCTTTGTTTTCATTTATTACCAACGATCGTAGCAAGTTGGCCTCGGTATCTGCAGCATGAAATTTAACCTGAGTTGCATCTATGAGATATGTGTTAATGAACCCAATATCACCGACTTGTCTTTTCTTCAATTCGGCGATCTTCAATCTGCATAATATATTGAGGATGATTATAAATACATGCAATGAAAGAGCTGAGCTATATAGAGAGACTTAATGACAGAAGTAGTACTACTTACAGACAGTAGCAGGCGATCGTTGTTTTATCGAGGGCCAATTGATTGAAAAACTGAAAGAACTCCTCGAATGGAATAGGCAACAGTTCAATTCCAACGAGGTCATGCTCCTTTTTAACTTTCACATACAAAGTACTCCTCCCCCCAGAGTCTCTGCAGATTTTCAAGTACCAATCATGCAATCTTCGCATCATCGTTGATAGAGATCTTTCATCTTTGACGAGAGGCTTCCCGTACTCGTATCTTTGTATCTGCACCTCCATGAAATCATAATGTACATTGTCGGGCAGGTAATCGCCAAGATTGCTATAACCGGGCACCATCCTCGGATCATTAGCGACGTTGTCTCTAGGCACCTTGAGCAGGGGGCACGATTGCTTCGCTTGTTCGCCGAGCTGGGCAATTTGTTTCCCAGCTCATCGTTCTTTCAGCCTTTCATCACTGACAGTACTTCCCGACCGCTCCGCTTCGGCAAATTCCTTTCCAATAATGTGCTCATAGTTTCCTTTCGGCGGAGACTTGGGTGGTTTTGTCAGGGCAACCAGAGTGCGCTTCGCTTTCACTGGATCTACCTTCTCCTCCGGAGGTGGATGTTTCTTTGCTTTCACCCCTTCAAAGTAGTTCCTCACTTCTTCTCGTGCGATCTCGGCGTTCTCCTCCAGGGTCCTCTCGTATGGTAACTTCTCTGGAGTCTTCAGAGAAGGACCAAATCTATATATCCTCCCACCTCTGGCTGTACTGCTAGACGCCGGCAGAGCAGACGGAGTGGTTGTCTTCTTTACTTGCTTACGAGGCGGAGGAGAAGGACTACGACGCGCCGGAGCAGCCGGAGCGGCGGCAGGTCTCTTCCGCCCTTGCTGACGAGGCGGAGAAGGAGGAAGCTGGCTGCTCGGGTGCGTCGGCGCAGGCGGAGAAGGAGGCGGAGTGCCGCCACGCGCTGGAGAAGGAGCCGGTCGAGTGCCCTGATCGTCACTCGCCGGAGGAGGAGGCGGTGGAGGAGGCGGAGTGCCATGACTCGCCGGAGGAGGAGGCGGTGGAGGAGGCGGAGTGCCCTGACTTGCCGGAGGAGGAGGAGGAGGCGGATGATGAAGCTATGTACCTAGGGTAGGGGCACGGACCTGTCCAAAGAGCCCTACCCAAGGACATCCCTAGAAGAAGTCACCTTTCAATCGACTTGAAGCTATCCCACTCGACGGGTTCAAGACACTCGACCAAGAAGATATCACTCGACCATGAAGCCAACCACTCGACTGTCAGGAGATCTAAAGTCACTCCGCAGGCAAACGGTCGGCTATTAAGTAGTCTTTATGGTCATTATAGCACTTTATTAGGGACGTTACCAGTAACGCCCAACCTTAAATGTACCTTAAACCCTGCATCACTGAGGGCAGGAGAGGGCCGGCGAACTCTATATAAGCCACCACCTCCTCAGTATGAAAGGTTCGCACCCCTGTTATTCATACACACATAATCCAATCGACCGCCTCCGGGCACCGAGACGTAGGGCTGTTACTTCCTCCGAGAAGGGCCTGAACTCGTAATCCTCGTGTGTTTACAACTTCCCAATAGCTGAGATCTAGCCTCTCCATACACACACCCCTACATCACTGTCAGAGTTAGAACCACGACAGTTGGCGCCCACCGTGGGGCAGGAATCTTAGCGCCTGATTGGAGAAGTTGCGATTTTTCCGATCCCGTTGATCATGGTTTCGTGCGGAGTTTTGGTGGAGGGCCGCGAGATCTGCCTTGGCGCGCTCACGTCCATCGCCGACGACTTCAGGAGGCACCACTCGACATCGACGCGCTCCCCGTCCGCGGTGCGACGCACTTCCGCGCATGCGATCGTGGCATCCTCCTGCGGCAGCCGTCGACCCAGTATCGGTCGGCCCCCGTGTCGTCTCCCCGCTCTGTCTCCCACCGGCGCAAGCGCTCCGGTCGGTCGAGACTTCAGAGGTGGGTGAGGCGTGCCGTGGCTCGCCAGTCGGCCGCCCCACAAGTCGCGGCAATCGAGCCCGATGAATCCCTATGTGGCCTGTTCGACCTGTTGACTGGCTCCGCGGAGACCGCATCTGAGTGCGACAGCAGCGACCCAGCGGCTGAGGTTCTGGCGGTCGATGGAACGCACAGTCCTCCCGGTTTCCCTCGCGCTGATGGAGGCGCAGGTGGGGGTGACCCGTCGCATCCCCACGATGAGTATCTCCCCGAACCTCTCACGTCGATACAGCGAGAGGAGCTTTGCC
The DNA here is from genome assembly GCF_056163025.1 of Triticum urartu. Classification (NCBI taxonomy): domain Eukaryota; kingdom Viridiplantae; phylum Streptophyta; class Magnoliopsida; order Poales; family Poaceae; genus Triticum; species Triticum urartu. Next base: position 649,200,763 of record NC_141879.1, read on the forward strand.
GCCGGAACATGGACGCACTTCACACTCCTACCGTTGGAGAGACCCCCGAGGCCCGGGCCTTGGAGGACGCGCGCTTGGCTAACTTGGCCAAGCGCACTCGACTGGAGAATCTCCAGCGAGCACTCGACGAGCAAGCGCGTCAGCGGGCTCCTGAGTCTAGTTGACGTCAGCTCTTCCCGCCAACGCAGGTATACCAAACCCCAGTTCAGAATTTGGCCGCCGCGGCCCGTATAGCAGAATCGATTCAGCCCTCCCAGTCGGAGGCTGGCAGGGGCTTGTTGCAGATCAGAGCGTTGCTCCGGGCGGCGGAAAACCAGAATTCCGCTGTTTCTCAGTCGCAGAATAGGATCCACAGTCGATCCGTTGTAACAGATACAGTCCAGTCGGCTCACAGCCCGAGATCGCCCCCGAGGCGTGAGGGACGTGGTGACCGGCATGATCAGTACAGAAGGAATGAGCAGTATGATCACCGATCCGATCGTGATGATCGACGTCGAGTGCCAACCCCTCCCCCGAGGAGTGGGTCATATGCACCTCGACATCGAGATGACAGGCGCCCTCATAGTGTTGGGCAGAGGATTCCAGTCGACCCCAGGGACCCAGGCTTTGACGCGAGATCTATCCTCGTTCAAGATTTGGTTGACAGGAACAAAGCTCATCGGGGAGGCCACAACAGAGATGCGCCTGCTGGCAGCAGAGTACATGTTTCGGGGCCAGAGTGTTTCAGTCGAGCCATCAGAGCCGCAGTGATTCCTCCCAACTTCAGGTTGGCGACTGGGGTCAGCAAGTTCACCGATGAGTCTAAGCCTGACACTTGGCTCGAAGATTACCGAGTGGCTGTTCAGATTGGCGGTGGCAATGATGAGGTGGCCATGAAGCATTTGCCTCTCATGTTAGAGGGCTCAGCCAGAGCGTGGCTAAATCAGTTGGCACCCAGCAGCATCTACACTTGGGAGGACCTCTCCCGAGTGTTTGTCACAACCTTTGAGGGAACATGCAAGCAACCCGCAGGCCTTACAGAATTGCGTTCTTGCGTACAGAAACCGAATGAAACTCTGAGGGATTACATCCAGAGGTGGATCACGTTGCATCACACAGTTGAGAATGTGCCTGACCAGCAAGCAGTTTGTGCCTTTAAAGAAGGCGTTAAATACAGAGAATTGAATCTGAAGTTCGGTCGAACTGGAGAGATGTCTCTGAACCAGATGATGAAGATTGCCACCAAATACGCTAATGGTGAGGACGAAGATCGACTCCGGAGTGGCAAGCACAAGGCAGTCGCCCAAGAAACCGGAGGAAACTCCAGTCGGAAACAGAAGCGGAAGGCCGAGCCAGCCGCCCCTGGGGAGGCCCTGGCCGCAACCCAGGGAAATTTCAAGGGAAAACCCAAAGGCCCCTGGAAGCCCAAGAAAGTCAAGGATCAAGATGGAAATGATGTTTTGGATCTGCCATGTCACATCCACACCAATAAAGATGAGGAGGGTAATTTTATTTACCCAAAGCATACCACTCGACAGTGCCGGCTCCTGATCCAGCAGTTTCAGGGCAAACAGTCCAAACATAAGGAAAAAGAGTCGGACAGAGTTGAGGACAAGGAAGATAGTGACGATGGATACCCCCAAATCAATTCCACCCTGATGATTTTTGCTAATGTCGAAAGCAAAAGTCGACTGAAAGTCATTAACCGTGAGGTGAATATGGTTGCTCCGGCAACACCCAGTTATCTGAAGTGGTCTCAGACTGCCATCACATTCGACCAGTCTGATCACCCTACGCACATTGCCACCCCTAGGAGGCAAGCATTGGTGGTCGACCCAGTTGTCGAAGGCACTCGACTAACCAAAGTCCTGATGGATGGTGGCAGTGGCCTGAACATATTGTATGCTGAAACATTGAAAGGAATGGGCATTCCGATGTCTAGGCTCAGTACCAGTAACATGAGCTTCCACGGAGTCATTCCTGGGAAGAAAGTCGAATCACTCGGCCAGATCGCTCTCGATGTGGTTTTCGGTGATTCAAAGAATTACCGCAAGGAAAAGTTGACATTCGAGGTTGTGGACTTCCAAACTGCTTATCATGCCATTTTGGGCAGGCCAGCTTACGCACGCTTCATGGCTCGACCATGTTTTGTGTATCTCAAGTTGAAGATGCCTAGTCCCAAAGGTGTGATCACTGTTACAGGCAATCGGAAGAAGGCAGAAGAGTGTTTTCAGAAAGGCTCAAAGATTGTTGACGCTCAGATGGCAGTTGTTGAGCTGCAAGAGTACCAGAAGACTGCAGATCCGAGTGAATTGCTACGAGCCAAGAAGCCTGCTTCAGAATCTGCTTTTCAGTCGTTCGGTGAAACTAAGCCAGTTCACATTCACCCGACCGACCCCAATGCTGCCCCGACTCACATCTCAACGACGCTCGACTCCAAATAGGAAGAAGCGCTCATCCAGTTCCTCCATGAGAACTGGGACATCTTCGCATGGAAGCCTTCTGACATGCCTGGGGTTCCCAGGGGGCTGGCTGAGCACCGTCTACGAGTCAACCCGAAGTTCAAGCCTGTGAAAGAACATCTTCGACGGTCCGCCGTCCAGAAGAGGAAAGCTATTGGCGAGGAGGTGTCTCGGCTCTTAGCAGCGGAGTTCATCCGAGAGATTTACCACTCCGAGTGGCTCGCCAATGTTGTCATGGTCCCCAAGAAGGACAAGTCACTTCGCATGTGCATTGACTTTAAACATATCAATCGGGCCTGCCCGAAAGATCATTTCCCTCTCCCCCGCATCGACCAGGTAGTCGACTCGACCGCGGGGTGTGAGCGTTTCTCTTTTCTAGATGCTTATTCAGGGTACCATCAGATCCGTCTGTATGGACCCGACGAGATCAAAACGGCTTTCATCACCCCATTCGGGTGCTTCTGTTATGTCACCATGCCCTTCGGCCTCAAGAATGCTGGAGCCACGTTCATGAGGATGATTCAGAAGTGTTTGCTCACTCAGATCAGTCGGAACGTAGAGGCATACATGGATGATATTGTGGTTAAGTCACGGAAAGGTTCCGACCTACTGACTGACCTTGCTGAAACCTTTGCTAATCTCAAGAGATATGATATCAAGCTCAATCCATCAAAGTGCACATTCGGAGTTCCAGGTGGAAAGTTACTCGGTTTTCTTGTTTCCGAACGAGGAATCGACGCCAATCCCGAGAAAGTTGGCACCATACTCCGGATGAAGCGCCCTGTGCGTGTACACGATGTCCAGAAGCTTACAGGTTGATTGGCCGCTCTAAGTCGATTCATTTCTCGTCTCGGTGAAAAGGCGTTGCCTCTTTACCGACTGATGAAGAAGTCTGACAAGTTCGAGTGGACTCCAGAAGCTGACGCAGCGTTTGCAGAGCTCAAAGCTCTGCTCTCCACCCAGCCGGTGCTTGCCGCCCCAATCAGTAAAGAGCCTCTGCTGCTGTACATTGCGGCCACGGGACAAGTTGTCAGTACAGTACTTACGGTCGAGCGGGAAGAAGAAGGAAAGGCCTTCAGAGTTCAGCGCCCAGTATATTATGTGTCTGAAGTTTTGACCCCATCGAAGCAAAGATATCCCCATTACCAGAAGCTCGTATATGGGATCTACATGACCACGAAGAAGGTTGCACACTACTTCTCTGACCATTCCATTACAGTCGTCAGCGACGCTCCACTGTCAGAGATCTTGCACAACAGAGATGCAACTGGTCGAGTGGCGAAGTGGGCGATTGAAATCCTTCCCCTAGATATCAAGTTTGAAGCAAAGAAGGCTATCAAGTCCCAAGCAATTGCAGATTTCGTCGCCGAATGGATTGAACAGCAGCTTCCGACTCAAGTTCAGTCGGAGCACTGGACCATGTTCTTCGATGGATCTAAGATGCTGAATGGTTCCGGTGCTGGGGTAGTCTTGGTCTCCCCCCAAGGAGACATGCTCAGATATGTTCTCCAGATTCACTTTGATTCCTCCAATAATGAAGCAGAATATGAAGCACTCTTGTATGGGTTGCGCATGGCCGTTTCACTCGGCGTCCGGGGCCTCATGGTCTATGGCGACTCAGACTTGGTGGTTAATCAGGTGATGAAGGAGTGGGACGTCAGAAGCCCAGCTATGACTGGCTACTGCAACGCAGTAAGAAAGCTAGAAAAGAAATTCGAGGGGCTAGAGCTTCATCACATCCCCCGACTGAAAAATCAAGCAGCTGATGATCTGGCAAAGATAGGCTCCAAGAGAGAAGCCATTCCCAGCAATGTGTTTTTGGAGCACATCCGCTCGCCGTCAGTCCAGGAGGATCCTTTTACAGAAGAAGCCCCGCAACCGAAAAGTGCCACAGATCCGACTGAAGTCGAAATTCCTGCTGTGGTCGACCAAGTCATGGAGGTCTTGGCAATCACTCCCGACTGGACGATACCATACATCGCATATATCTTGAGGAAAGAACTTCCAGAGGACGAAGACGAGGCTCGACAGATCGTCCGTCGATCTAAAGCTTTCACGGTCATTAAAGGACAGTTGTATAGAGAAAGCCCAACTGGAATCGGTCAGAAATGCATAACGCCAGAAGAAGGTCAGATAATCCTTGATGATATCCACTCGGGGACCTGTGGTCACCATGCGTCCTCTCGGACCATTGTGGCTAAAGCATACCGAGCGGGTTTTTACTGGCCCAGGGAAAACGAAATGGCGAAAGAGATAGTCGACAAGTGTGAAGGCTGCCAGTTCTACTCCAACATGTCGCACAAGCCAGCATCAGCTCTGAAGACCATTCCGCTCATCTGGCCCTTCGCTGTTTGGGGACTGGACATGGTTGGTCCACTGAGAACAGGCAGGAGCGGATTCACACATGTGCTTGTGGCAGTCGACAAGTTTACCAAATGGATTGAAGCCAAGCCTATCAAAAATCTTGATGCTAGCACTGCTATCAGTTTCGCCAGAGAGTTGATATTCAGATATGGGGTCCCGCATAGCATCATCACTGACAATGGGTCAAACTTCGATTCAGACAAGTTCAGAGCTTTTTGCGCCTCTCAAGGCACACGAGTCGACTACGCGTCGGTCGCGCATCCCCAGTCGAATGGACAAGCTGAAAGAGCAAATGGTCTAATTCTCAAAGGACTGAAGCCTCGACTGATGCGTGATCTCAAGCACGCAGCAGGCGCTTGGGTCGACGAGCTTCCGTCAGTTTTGTGGGGACTGAGGACCACCCCGAACCGGTCGACTGGAAGAACGCCATTCTTTCTGGTTTACGGAGCCGAAGCCGTCCTGCCGAGTGATCTACTTCACAGTGCCCCCAGAGTCGAGCTTTACAACGAAGACGAAGCAGAGCAAGCCTAGCAAGACGCAGTCGACCTCCTAGAGGAGGAGAGGGAAATGGCTATGATCAGATCGACCATCTATCAGCAAGACTTGCGTCGATTCCATGCCAGAAATGTGAAGAGCTGAGCCTTCCAAGAAGGAGATTTGGTCCTCCGAGTGGATCAGCAGAAACCACACAAACTTGCTCCTACTTGGGAAGGCCCCTTCATCGTCACCAGAGTCCTCCACAATGGAGCATATCACCTCTACAATGTTGATCGCCAGATCGACGAACCACGAGCTTGGAATGCGGAACTGCTCCGCCCATTTTACACTTGAACGAGATGTAATAAGGAAAAAATTTCCTGCAGTACATTTTTATCAAAGACAAGACTGTTCCAATAACTGCTGTCACTATTGTTTGCACACGAAATCCCCCAGTGGGTGACTTAGCTGCGAATCCGTTTCGCCTAAGTTTGAAAAATCCTACCGAGTGGAGAGCAATCCTCCCACTCGGGGGCTTAGCTACAGCCCAGTGCTCGCCTAAGTTTGAAAAAATCCTACCGAATGGAGAGCAATCCTCCCACTCGGGGGCTTAGCTGCAGTCCAGTACTCGCCTAAGTTATCCCACTTAGAGACTTAGCTGCAGTCAAGCACTCGCCTAAGTTTAAAAAATCCTACCGAGTGGAGAGCAATCCTCCCACTCGGGGGCTTAGCTGCAGCCCAGTGCTCGCCTAAGTTTGAAAAAATCCTACCGAATGGAGAGCAATCCTCCCACTCGGGGGCTTAGCTGCAGTCTAGTACTCGCCTAAGTTCTCCCACTTAGAGACTTAGCTGCAGTCAAGCACTCGCCTAAGTTTGAAAAATCCTACCGAGTGGAGAGCAATCCTCCCACTCAGGGGCTTAGCTGCAGCCCAGTGCTCGCCTAAGTTTGAAAAAATCCTACCGAATGGAGAGCAATCCTCCCACTCGGGGGCTTAGCTGCAGTCCAGTACTCGCCTAAGTTCTCCCACCTAGAGACTTAGCTGCAGTCAGGCACTCACCTAAGTTTGAAAAAATCCTACCGAGTGAGAGCAAACCTCCCACTCGGAGGCTTAGCTGCAGCCCAGCGCTCGCCTAAGTGTTTAAAAATCCTACCGAGTGGGAGCAAACCTCCCACTCGGGGGCTTAGCTGCAGCCCAGCGCTCGCCTAAGTGTTTAAAAACCGTATCGTGTGAGAGCAAACCTCCCACTCGGGGACTTAGCTGCGGCCCAGTGCTCGCCTAAGTACAGGACACAACACAATCTGCAAGGACGACGAGGCGCAAGTCGACTGCTACCTTCTCCTTCGGAGTTGCGTCGCAAATACAAGGTTATTCCGAGTGAAGATCGAATTCCACTCGACGGATCAAACCATGAAGATATTCAAAGAGAAATCAAGTTCAGATAAAGCCTAAAAGGTCCCAGACCTCAGATCAAAGTACTCGAGCCCTCGGCTCGGCGGAGTTTAACGGTTACAAATCCACTCGGCATTCCGAGTCAAATTTAAAGTGAAGCATAAAAGTTTTTCATTCCTCAGGAGGACGACTGGAAGGGGCGACGAACTCGTCCAAGTCAATCCCGTCTGCAATACGAGTGGCGGCAGCAATGAAAGTCTCCATGAAGTCTTGAAAGTTGTGCTTCCTGGTATTGGCAACTTGGATGGTGGCCAGCTTTTCCTCTCGCGCTTCCTTGCAATGGACGCGGACCAGAGACAGAGCGACATCAGCACCACATCTAGCAGAAGATTTCTTCCATTCCTCCACTCGACCTGGGACTTCATTAAGTTGAGCCATTAGGGACTCGAGGTCGTTCTGAAGCGTCGTCCCAGGCCAGAGTGATGTGTCGATCCGCGACATCGCAACCTTCAGTCGAGCAAGATAGTCAACCACGCTGGCAATACGAGACTCGAGACGGAGCACGTTCATTGCAGCCTCGTCCTTCACAAGGGAGTTAGCAGGGTCCAAGCCTGGCTCCACTCGACTGGTCTCCTCTTCAAAGTTCTGAAAGAATTTTGCAAACACGATTCAAGAATAAGACAGTGACCCTACACAGACTTGGTAACTGCAAGACAGTCGGGGCAGAGTAATTACCTTCGAGCACGACGAACAGCTTCTTGGCGAGTCCACCGAGATAAGCCTCCAGATCGTTCCTCTTCCCCGCCAGCTCACCTGCCTTGTCGTGCAGAGCCACGTCGTCGTTCTTCAGTCGGCTGACCTCTTGATTGGCTACCTCGAGAGCAGCTTTCAGTCTGGAGTTCTCCTGCTCAAGAGCTCCGACCGAGGCCATTTTCTCTTCAGCAAGCCTCGTTTTGTCCAAGACCTCCTTCTGTGCCTCTGCAAGATCTTGATCCTTCTTCTTTAGAGCTTCCTCCAGTTTATCTGCGGCACGTCGAGTGAAATCAACATCAAAAATGGACAAGAAAGAAAAGCCACTCGTCAAGAATGGAGAACCTCACCAGCCATACCTTTTGCTTCTTCTTGCGCCTTCTTCAAATTCTCCTGAGCAAGCTTCAAGTTAAGGTTGAGCTGGATCTGCTAATTCTCCAACTCAGCATAGCGAGCTACAAGTTCGCAGGATTTCTGTAAAAAGAAAAATCAGTCGACAGACGTCCAAAATAAGTTGCTTCCGAGTAACTAAGAGACAATGATGACGTTTCTAAGACTACAGCCGAATTAAGAAGATTCGACAGTAGTCTCGGGGACTACACCCAGTGGGTGCACTTAGCGTGCCCCCACTGTAAAAAAAATTCGACTGCCCGCAGTCGACCAGATATAGTCCCATTCGACATGGCCTAACCAGACCGAGTGAAGAAATACAGCTACAGCAACACAATATAAAGACTACAGTCGACTGCCAGCAGTCCACCGTAGTCTCGGGGACTACACCCAGTGGGTGCACTTAGCGTGCCCCCACTCGTCCAAGAATTGGCAGACACACCCAGTAGGTGTACAGATACAAAGATCTTCGGAAAAGAGATTCTTCAAACAGCATATCATAACAGACCAAGTGTTGAGTCGACTGACCTGGACGTTGCTCTGAAGAGTCGAGCTCGCGTCATAAGCTGCTTGGCTGGCCTCCCGAGCCACCTTCACTTGCTCCATCATGATCCCCGCCTGGCGTATAGCCTCTTTTGCGGTAGCCGCTTGGTCCTCAGGGACAGGGTACGCGGCAAAAAGCGAAGGCGGATCCGCAGTCGACGTCGAAGGCCGCACACTTGTCAGAGGAATGGCGAAAGTCACAGAAGCCCGAGCGGTGTCACCACCATCCCGAGCTATGGCCTCAGACGCCGGAGCAGATTGGGGGATCTTGTCAGCCGACGCCCTCTTGTTCCTCCTCACTCTCAGCGGTTCGTTGTCGTCGTCATCCGGGAGGTCGATAACATGAGGAGGGGCTACAAGGGAAACATTCAATCGACCAGAGTTGCAATAAATGTTCAGTTGACTCAAAACGGAACGTCACTAATCGTACCAAGGTTGGAGGTAATAGCATCCTCCATCTCTTGGTCGTCGTCCTTGGTGGAGATCTCAGAAGTAGCAGCGCTGCAAATTTCGAAAATCAGTCAGTTGGCTCAATGAATCGACCAAGGATCTGTCCACGGTCAACAAAGGAAAACAAGTTTTATTATTACCCAGAAATGGTGGGGACGGCCATCTTAATCTTGGGCAGAGCCTTGGGCGGCTTGGACGGCATCGCGCGTGGGTGCTTGGGAGCCTTTCCAGTCGGCGTAGGAGAAGATGTCCGAGGGCGTTTCAACGACTGCCCAACAGGAGCAGTCGCCCTACCACGCTCCCATGCTGGGTCGTGTGTGAGCTTGGATCGCCCCTCCGGGCGGGGGGGTTCAACCTCCTCCTCCTCCTCTTCGCTGGAGTCAATGTCGTCGCCTCCCTCTCCTTCACCGTCGGACTCCCACTCGCCTTGATCGTCTCCGCTCTCACCTCCGCTCGCCTCCCCTTCCTCAGTTGGCCCCTGTGCCCCGTTGGGCGTCGAGTACATCTCGGTAGTCGCCTGGAAAACAACAGACAAGACGAAAGTCAATCGACCTACTCAAAGAAGACCAATGAAGAAAACAAGATCTCAGTCAGGAGCATAAAGACATACCTGGTCCACGTCATACGAGTTGTCGAGTGGAATTACCCTCCTGGCTCCTCGGGGGTTGTCTTTGTTCCCCGTGATGCTCGACAGCCACCCCTCCAGCATCTCGTCAGTAACCTCCTCTGGGTGGACCCGAGTGGTGTCGTCGAGACCCGAGTACAGCCACATCGGGTGATCACAAGCCTGGAGCGGTTGGATGCGCCTCCGGAGGAAGACCTCCAGCAAGTCCATACCAGTCACGCCCTCACGGACAAGCTCAACCACTCGACCAGCCAGTACTTTGACTTGGGCCTTTTCCTCCGGTGTCACTTTCAGAGAAGCAGGTTTTTCAGCTCGGTCGAGAGAGAAAGGGGGAAGTCCGGTCAACTGCCCTGGGGTCGCCTGGTCTTGACAGTAAACCAGGTCGCCTGCCAACCGCGGACCGACTCCGGGAAAATGATAGATGGAAAACAACTCTTTCCCCTCGTCTGGATCGCCAGGCCCCCGCACAGCTGAATCACCTGCGTCCTTTCGTCACTCGACTTGGCCTTCTTGACCGATTGAGAGCGGCAGGTAAAGATGTGCTTGAAGAGTCCCCAATGGGGGCGGCAACCCAAGAAACCCTCACACATGGAAATGAAAGCGGCAAGATATACGATGGAGTTGGGAGTGAAGTGGTGGAGCTGCGCTCCGAAGAAGTTCAGAAAGCTCCGAAAAAAAGGATGGGGCGGCAGAGAAAACCCTCGGTCGATATGGGTGGCTAGGAGCAGACACTCACCGTTGCGAGGCTGAGGTTCGATCTCTCTCCTCGGGAGACGCGCAGCTTCGTGGGGAATGACTCCCCCCTCGACCATGTCATCGAGGTCTTCTTGCCGGATCACCGACGGCATCCAGTCGCCCTAGATCCAGCCGCGGGGCAGAGCAGACCTTGAGGAAGATCCACCCCGAGCAGATCTCCTCCCTTTCCCCTGCGCCGCCGCCTTCTTCGCGCGCTCCAGAGCGGATGTCTTGTCCTTCGCCATCGTCGCCGGCAAATCTCGCACGGGTCTGCGGCGCTAGGGTGAGAGCGGAGGTGGCGGAGGAGCTTGCGAAGGGAGAGAGGAAGAAGAGAGCACACTGTTTGGAAACCCCGAGCCGGCTACTTATAAGAGGCCGCTCCCAAGTGGCTGACTAGTAGGCCCAGGCAATCCAGTCAAATCCCATAGCGGACGCGCGCGCAGTACGTGGCAAAAAAGGTGGCACGGAAATCGAGGAGCTTCCGCTTTATCGCTTCCGATTACTGCGGCCGCCCCCGTCCCGCGCGCTTCCTGAAATCCGAATCCCACGACATCCGCGGGCTGCAAAACAACTTGTCAAAACAAAAGACCCCACTCGCGCCGACACTCGGTATGGCACAGGTAAAGAAATCACTCGACGAAAGGCCTGGAATGGATCAAGGCGACTACGAGAGGTTGATGACGTCATCCGTGACGATTGACCCAAAACGAGGCACTCATGTAGCTCAAAGAACCAGTCGGAAGGATCTCCAACTCTTTCCCCACTCAAACCTCGATCCATTCGGGGGCTAATGATGAAGCTATGTACCTAGGGTAGGGGCACGGACCTGTCCAAAGAGCCCTACCCAAGGACATCCCTAGAAGAAGTCACCTTTCAATAAACTTGAAGGTATCCCACTCGACGGGTTCAAGACACTCGACCAAGAAGCTATCACTCGACCATGAAGCCAACCACTCGACTGCCAGGAGACCTAAAGTCACTCTGCAGGCAAACGGTCGGCTATTAAGTAGTCTTTATGGTCATTATAGCACTTTATTAGGGACGTTACCAGTAACGCCCAACCTTAAATGTACCTTAAACCCTGCATCACTGAGGGCAGGAGAGGGCCGGCGAACTCTATATAAGCCACCCCCCTCCTAAGTATGAAAGGTTCGCACCCCTGTTATTCATACACACATAATCCAATCGACCGCCTCCGGGCACCGAGACGTAGGGCTGTTACTTCCTCCGAGAAGGGCCTGAACTCGTAATCCTTGTGTGTTTACAACTTCCCAATAGCTGAGATCTAGCCTCTCCATACACACCCCCCTACATCACTGTCAGAGTTAGAACCACGATAGCGGAGGCGTCCAGTTCGGAAGGTTGATGAGCTCCTTCCGCCATAGGCATGGAGTCTTCAAAGCAGACCCCAGCCTAGTCTCCCCTTCACCGGTAGGGTGGTTGTCGGTGTCAAAACCGGCGGATCTCGGGTAGGGGGTCCCGAACTGTGCGTCTAGGCCGGATGGTAACAGGAGGCAAGGAACACGATGTTTTACCCAGGTTCGGGCCCTCTTGATGGAGGTAAAACCCTACGTCCTGCTTGATTAATATTGATGATATGGGTAGTACAAGTGTAGATCTACCACGAGATCAAGGAGGCTAAACCCTAAACGCTAGCCTATGGCATGATTGTTGTATGATGAAGTTGTCCTACGAACTAAAACCCTCCGGTTTATATAGACACCGGAGAGGGTTAGGGTTACACAAAGTCGGTTACAATGGTAGGAGATCTAAATATCCGCATCGCCAAGCTTGTCTTCCACGCCAAGGAAAGTCCCATCCGGACACGGGACGAAGTCTTCATGTTACTCCCCCGACTTGACCGTACACTAATCATGCACGCAAATGTGTACGATCAAGATCAAGGACTCACGGGAAGATATCACAACACAACTCTACAAATAAAATAAGTCATACAAGCATCATATTACAAGCCAGGGGCCTCGAGGGCTCGAATACAAGAGCTCGATCATAGACGAGTCAGCGGAAGCAACAATATCTGAGTACAGACATAAGTTAAACAAGTTTGCCTTAAGAAGGCTAGCACAAACTGGGATACACATCGAAAGAGGCGCAGGCCTCCTGCCTGGGATCCTCGTAACTACTCCTGGTCGTCGTCAGCGGGCAGCACGTAGTATTAGGCACCTCCGGTGTAGTAGGAGTCGTCGTCGACGGTGGCGTCTGGCTCCTGGGCCCCAGCATCTGGTTGCGACAACCAGGTAGAAGGGATAGAGGGAAAAGAAGGAGAAAGCAACCGTGAGTACTCATCCAAAGTACTCGCAAGCAAGGAGCTACACTACATATGTATGCATTGGTATCAACTGGAATAAGGCTATTATATGTGGACTGGACTGCAGAAAGCCGGAATAAGAGGGGGATGGCTAGTCCTTTCGAAGACTACGCTTCTGGCAGCCTCCGTCTTGCAGCATGTAGAAGAGAGTAGACTGAAGCCCTCCAAGTAGCATCGCATAGCATAATCCTAACCGATGATCCTCCCCTCGTCGCCCTGTGAGAGAGCGATCACCGGTTGTATCTGGCACTTGGAAGGGTGTGTTTTATTGAGTATCCGGTTCTAGTTGTCATAAGGTCAAGGTACAACTCCAAGTCGTCTTGTTACCGAAGATCACGGCTATTCGAATAGATTAACTTCCCTGCAGGGGTGCACCACATACCCCAACACGCTTGATCCCATTTGGCCGGACACACTTTTCGGGGTCATGCCCGGCCGCGAAAGATCAACACGGCGCAGCCCCACCTAGGCACAACAGAGAGGTCAGCACGCCGGTCTAAACCTAAGCACACAGGGGTCTGGGCCCATCGCCCTTAGCACACCTGCATGTTGCGAACGCGGCCGGAAGCAGAACTAGCCCCCTTAATACAAGAGCAGGCTTACGTTCCAATCCGGCGCGCGCCACTCAGTCACTGACGTCACGAAGGCTTCGGCTGATACCACGACGCCGGGATACCCATAACTACTCCCGCGTAGATGGTTAGTGCGTATAGACCAAATGGCCAAACTCAGATCAAATACCCAGATCTCGTTAAGCGTGTTAAGTATCCGCGAACGCCGACCAGGGCCAGGCCCACTTCTCTCCTAGGTGGTCTCAACCTGCCATGTCGCTCCGCCTCAAAGTAACAGTCGGGGGCCGTCGGGAACCCAGGCCCACCTCTACCGGGATGGAGCCACCTGCCCCTTCAGCCCCCATCTCCGAACAGTATCACAAGTAAGGTAACTGTGTAAAGTATATTGTATATGCCCGTGATCACCTCCCGAAGTGATCACGGCCTAGTAGTATAGCATGGCAGACGGACAAGAGTATAAGGCCACTGATGGAACACTAGCATCCTATACTAAGCAGTAGGATAGCAGGTAATGGTATCAACAGTAGTAGTAAGGATAGGCTATGCATCAGGATAGGAATAATGGAAAGCAGTAACATACTACACTACTCTAATGCAAGCAGTATAGAGAAGAGTAGGCGATATCTGGTGATCAAGGGGGGGGGGCTTGCCTGGTTGCTCAGACAAGGAGGGGTCGTCAACACCGTAGTCGATCGGGGTACCAGCAGCAGCGTCAGTCTCGTAGTCTACCGGAAAAAAGTAACGGAGGGGGAACAAAATAAATAACAGAGCAATCAAATGTAACAAAAGCAAGACGCGGCAATACGTTGCTAGGGGTGACCTAACGCAGGGATAGGTGATATCGGCGAAGGGGGGAAACATCCGGGAAAGTATTCCCAGTGTTTCGCGTTTTCGGACAGATGAACCGGAGGGGGAAAGTTGCGTGTTCGATAGGTTAGGGGGGTGTGGCAGACGAACGGGTTGCGTATCCGAAATCGTCTCGTTGTTCTGAGCAACTTTCATGTTGAAAATAATTTAATCCGAGTTACGGATTAAAAGATATGATTTTCTAAAGATTATATTAATTTCTGAAATTTAACTAATTATTTAATTAATTCAAAAATAGATTTATGACATCATCATGATGTCATGCTGACATCAGCAGTCAACAGGGGTTGACTGGGTCAAACTGACGCGTGGGTCCAGTGGGACCCACCTGTATACTCTGTTAGGTTAATTAGGGTTTAGTTAAACTAATTACTGTTTAATTAAGCTAACAGGTTAATTAGATTAATTAATTAAGGTTAATTAACTTAATTAATTTAGTTAATTAATTAATTAATTAAATTTATTATTTTTTTAATTATTGTTTTATTTATTTTTTATATACTTTTTTTTAACGTTCTGGGCGTGGGCCCCCTGTGTCATTGGCAGGGGGCTGATGCGGGTTAGCGGGCATTGGGCGTTGAGCGTTGCGGGCGCTCGACCCAGGAGAGGGCCGAGCGAGCGCTGAGGGGCGCCGGCACCGGGGATGGCAGCGGCGAGGCCACGACGAGGCGGCGCCGGGACCGGCCTAGCGCGTGCGCGGCCAGGGCAGGAAGCGGGCGAGGGAGTGGGGCGATGCAAGGGCCGACGGGTGCGGCAAGGCGCCGTGGGGGGGACCGGTGGCCAGGGACGGCCGGAGTGGCGGGGCTGTAAGGGCGGGGCGAGCGGGGGCCCACAGCAGCAGAAGACAGGGGCGGCGGCGAGCGGGGAAAGGCTGAAGGCGGCGGCACGGGGAGCAGCGAGCAACACCGGGCACGGCCAGGATGCGGCCGGCAAGCGCAACACGCGGGGAGGCGAGGCCATGGCCTGAGCGGGACGGCGCGGGGCGCGGCTGTGCTAGCAGGGAGGCGCGGGCGCGCGTCTGGGCGCAGGGCGACGTCGGCCGTGGTGCGGGCGCGGTGAGCACGGACGCGCGCGTTCGGGCGTCTGGACAGGGACAGAGGAGAGGGCTCACGTGGGGGGCGTAGGGCACGGGCAGCGGGGGGTCGTGGAGGGGGACGGTGACGACGGCGTTGTGGAGGAGGCAGGCCGGTGGGGAGGCGGCACGCGTCGGGGTTGCTCCGGCGACAGGAATCGACGGCGACCGCGTCGTTGGGAGGAGACGAGGTCGAGGTGGCGTTGGGCGACTGCAGAGAAGTGGCGGCCCGGTGACGAGGGGGCGACAGAGAGAAGAAGGGGATGCGGCGGTCCGGTGGGGAGGCGGCGCTGGCGAGGTGGCTTCGGGCGGCGGCGGCGGGGTTCCGCGGTGACGAGGGCGTCCTCCCTCGATCCCGATCCAGTCGGGAGAGAGGGGGAGATATTTTTGGGGAGAGGGGGGAAAGTGTCGGTGGCGGGATGGTTACGGTAGTGGGGGTGGTTATAGGCGCGGTGGGCCGGCCTGGTTGGCCCGATGGCCAACTGGGCCGAGGCCTAGTGGGGGGGTCCTTCTTTTGTTCTCTTTTTTTTGTGTATTCTTTTCTGTTTTTATTTTATTTTACTTTTCTGTTTTCTATTATAGTTTTTAATAGTTTTTTTAGTTTTGTAAAATTATAGGACTAGTACCTAAATGGAGGTTGTAACTTAGCCCACTTCCATAATATATTTTGGTAATTTTAAAATATTTAGTTCGCATTTTTATAAGTTTCAAAAGTGCATTTATAATAGGTTTAGCTGCTGTTTTATTTATTTTAGTGCATTTGAATAATTTACAGAGTTGTGGTTTCTTCACCATAGTTACCTACGCATTATTTGGCACAACCCAAACATTTTAGTTTTAATATTAGAAAAGTTTTATTGTTTGCTTGATTTTGAATTTGAATTTGAATCGGTTTCGAACCATCGCGAGATCGACAATAGTAACCGTGGTGACGTGGCATCATTAGTAGGGAATTACTGTAGCTTAATTATCCGGGCGTCACACTTCAATCTTGTATCTTCATAGTCCAGGAGTCCGGCTGAAGGTATAGTCCGCCTACCCGGACACCCCCTAATCCAGGACTCCCTCAGTAGCCCCCGAACCAGGCTTCAATGACGACGAGTCCGGCGCGCAGATTGTCTTCGGCATTGCAAGGCAGGTTCTTCTCCAAATTCCGTGTACCTGCTGAATAATGTCCGATTTTCGTAATGTAGCGCACCTTGGCTTCCACGCCCAATAATGGCCGTCTTCCACGTGTTAAACGAATGCGAAAAGTCGGGGTGTTTTTACATTCACACCCCTAGCCGCATAAACGAGCCGCCTATTTGATGGGATGGGGATTCAGATCCAAACCACACCTTCTCCCCTCCGCAAGTAATCATCAGAGCGCCTCCAGCAAAGGTCCATTCCAACATGGCCAGCCGTCGCAGCTCCTCCTCTCGCCCTTCCAGTCCTAAACCTGGAGACTGGGAGAGGTGCTCCGTCCCGCACAGCGAGCTAGTGTCGCTTCAGGCCAAGGGATTTCTCCCTCGGGCCTATATGGTCCCGGTCCGAGCCGGACTCGCCACCTATAATGGCGGATGTCTTGTCCTTCGCCATCGTCGCCGGCAAATCTCGCACGGGTCTGCGGCGCTAGGGTGAGAGCGGAGGTGGCGGAGGAGCTTGCGAAGGGAGAGAGGAAGAAGAGAGCACACCGTTTGGAAACCCCGAGCCGGCTACTTATAAGAGGCCGCTCCCGAGTGGCTGACTAGTAGGCCCAGGCAATCCAGTCAAATCCCGCAGCGGACGCGCGCGCAGTACGTGGCGAAAAAGGTGGCGCGGAAATCGAGGAGCTTCCGCTTTATCGCTTCCGATTACTGCGGCCGCCCCCGTCCCGCGCGCTTCCCGAAATCCGAATCCCACGACATCCGCGGGCTGCAAAACAACTTGTCAAAACAGAAGACCCCACTCGCGCCGACACTCGGTATGTCACAAGTAAAGAAATCACTCGACGAAAGCCCTGGAATGGATCAAGGCGACTACGAGAGGTTGATGACGTCATCCGTGACGATTGACCCAAAACGAGGCACTCATGTAGCTCAAAGAACCAGTCGGAAGGATCTCCAACTCTTTCCCCACTCAAACCTCGATCCATTCGGGGGCTAATGATGAAGCTATGTACCTAGGGTAGGGGCACGGACCTGTCCAAAGAGCCCTACCCAAGGACATCCCTAGAAGAAGTCACCTTTCAATTGACTTGAAGGTATCCCACTCGACGGGTTCAAGACACTCGACCAAGAAGCTATCACTCGACCATGAAGCCAACCACTCGACTGCCAGGAGACCTAAAGTCACTCTGGTGCACCTCCTGGCAGTCGAGTGGTTTCTACTAGTGCACCTCTGGTGCACCTCCTCTCACACCTCCCCTAGTTCACAACTTCCGTGCTCGGCCTTGCCCCCGCCTAATCGCTACTCCCCTGATGGGTACGGTCTCTCTGTTATTGCTGAGCCCACTTCCTATCGAACTGCCATGACTCAGCCTGGGTGGCAGCTTGCGATGGCCAAAGAGCTTGCTGCTCTTGAGTGCTCTGGCACATGGGATCTGGTTCCCCTTCCTTCTAGTGTTCGTCCCATCACCTGCAAGTGGGTCTACAAGATTAAGACTCGCTCTGATGGTTCTCTTGAGTGCTACAAAGCTCGTCTTGTGGCCCGTGGTTTTCAGCAGGAGTAGGGGCGCGATTATGATGTGACATTCGCTCCTGTGGCCCACATGACCACTGTCCGCACTCTTCTTGTTGTGGCCTCTGTTCGCCAGTGGTCTATCTCTCAACTTGATGTTCAGAATGATTTTCTCAATGGCGAGTTGCGTGAGGAGGTTTATATGCAGCCAGCACCAGGGTACTATGCTCCTGATGGTATGATCTGTAGGCTTCGCCGCTCCCTCTATGGTCTCAAACAGGCCCCTCGCGCCTGGTTTGAGCGCTTTGCCTCTATAGTGACTGCCGCTGGTTTCTTGCCCAGTGATCATGATCCTGCGTTGTTTGTTCACACGTCTCCTCATGGTCGGACTCTTCTCCTTCTCTATGTTGATGACATGATCATCACTGGTGACGATTCTGATTACATTGCCATTGTTAAGGCTCGCCTTCGCGACCAATTTCTCATGACTGATCTTGGTCCACTCCGCTATTTTATTGGGATTGAGATCTCCTCCACCTCTGATGACTTCTACATCTCCCAAGAAAAATATATTCAGGATCTTCTTACTCACGCTGCTCTAGGTGATGAGCGCAGTGACTCCCATGGAGCTCAACATTCAGCTTCGTGCCTATGATGGTGACCCTCTTCCTAATCCCACTCGCTATCGTCACCTTGTTGGCAGTCTTGTCTATCTTGCTGTTACGCATCCTGACATCTCCTATCATGTCCACATTCTGAGTCAGTTCGTTTCAGCCCCCACCTCTGTCCACTATAGTCATCTCTTCCGTGTTCTACGATATCTTCATGGCACGATCTCTCAGCGCCTTTTCTTTCCCCGCTCCAGCTCTATTGAGCTCCCGGCCTACTCTGATACTACCTGGGCTAGTGATCCCTCTGATCCACGTTCGCCGTCTGCTTATTGTGTCTTTCTTGGTGGCTCTCTTATTTCCTGGAAGACAAAGAAATAGACTGCAGTTTCTCGCTCGAGTACAGAAGCTGAGTTGTGAGCCATGGCTATGCTGACGGCAGAGGTGATCTGGTTACAGTGGCTACTTGAGGATTTTGGTGTGTCTGCTACTACCTCGACTCCCTTATTGTCAGACAGTACTGGTGCTATCAGTATTGCGCGTGACCCGGTGAAGCATAAGCTCACCAAGCACATTGGTGTGGTTTCCCACTTTGTGTGTGCTGCTGTGCGGGATCAGACTCTTGCTCTTCACTATGTGCCCTCTGAGTTACAGTTGGCGGACATCTTCACGAAGGCACAGACTCGAGCGCAGCATAGTTTTCTTCTCTCCAAACTCAGTGTTGTCGATCCACCATGAGTTTGAGGGGGGTGTTAGATGTGTATAGCCCTTTTCGGTTTATCCTCATTGTATAAGAAGTCTCTTGCACTTTACCATACACATGTATATGTATTAGCCTTTGGCCCTCTTGTGAATGCAGTTGATGTTTATCCAACAGTATAATGGTTATTCTTTGACGGACGGGAGCTCAATGATGACCATGGTCCCGCCTCCCAGGGTGATTCTGCACCATCGTCGGCTAGAGTAGGGTAGCTACATTTTCATGCACAAGCGAAATATCATCAAGGCGTAGTTCACGGCCTAGTAGCACAAGCAACTAAGAGGCTAATTAGTTTGATGCCAAATTTTGGAAATTGCCCAGTGTTGGCTAGAGATTAGTTGCATACCAATTTTCGTTGACAAACTCACAAAAGGTTGTCAAATGTTGGCAACTTTTGATTTTGCCAAATATTGGCAATGCCAAATGTTGATAGCAAACCAATCAGCCTCTAATTCTCATGAGAAGTGAAGTTGTTCCATAGGGAGGTCTTTGAAAGTGTTCATATTGTGTGACAGCTCTCACATATGAAAACTCTGAATCTGTCACCTACACAAAGACATGTATGTTATTTTGTTGTTCAGTATATGCTCAGAAGATCAAATATAAGATTATCCAATCAAATTTTGTAACTAGGTAATATCTTGGCATCTACAATTTATTTGTATGTATCAAACATTTTGGGGAACTACCCTCGAAAACAAAAGAACCAACCACTTCATGATAGCTCGCAAGAAGTTAATGTAAATTTACAGTCCAAATTTCTTCCCATTATCAGTCGGACAACTACAGAGAAGTGGCGCACATGCCTTTTTACACTGGAAACTACGGGAAAAGGATTCAAAACAATAAAGACTCATAATATACAAGCACATGTGACATGGCGAATGCATGGTGCTCAACAATAGCACAAAGACTGGCTTTCAGATTCCAAAACTCAAGCAAGAAAAAATCGCAAAGGTATCTACTAGTACATCTTACCAAGCACACAAAAATTGCAAACAAATTAAATCCATTGCCAACTTTCAGCAACTTGGTGCACACACCATCCATTCCCTGTCAAACCAACTAGAACCGCCTAGTTTCAGAACATTTCAACGGTTGCCCAAAAATCAGGCAGGGGAATGGAAGAAGGGGTGCAGACCTAGTTGATTCGTGGGGTCGATGGAGGTGACCGAGCCAAGGACGCGGCGGACATCCCTGTCCAGCTCCGCTGCAGTTCATCTCCTTTGGCAGCGTGAAGCACGGCGAGGGCGCAGCGGCCTCACGCAGCTCTTGTGCCGCCTCTGCAGCCACGGGCACCTGCTACACCCCCAGGGAAGTGGATCCTCTAACTTACAAGAGGGAAGTCAGGGTGCTACAATATCAACTTTGAGCACTCAGGAATTACTGTAGACTAGAAGAACGCCCGTGCGTTGCAACGGGGCCACATTAATTTTAAGAGTTCAATATCAGTTATGTTAATATTACATTTAATATTCTCATACATATCAAGTGATATTGGCGACATTTTTTACCATCAAATTCTCACACACACTCTCTCACTCCCTCTTCCTCACTCTCTCTCCCCCTCTCCCCCTCTCCCCCTCTTTCTCTCTAACACACACACATATCTATTTTATTGGGTACGGGATCATAATCCATCTATTTCATACGCACACGCGCTAGTGCATAACAATATGGATTATGTGTATTATATTTTCCACCACAACTTATATTTCTCCGAGCCGCGTCGCTACAGAGCCGAGCTCCCGCCCGACCACCTCGCCGGCATCGAAGGGGAATGGATAAGGGTGACGCCCTGCCTCCCCTGCCCCCATGGCCTCACTCCTCGACGCCCCCTCCCAGATCCACTGCTCCTCGCTCGCTCGATCCCGTCGATCTGGACGAAGTCAGACGCCACGGCCATCATGACCGACCCCGTCCACACAGCCACTACTCTCCCTGCAGGCTAGGAGCTTGTTGAGGAGCTCCGAACTCCTCCGCTACCTCGTCTGCGCCAACGAGATCAAGTCCAGCACCCCCGCATCGATGTCGCTGCCGTCTTCCTCAACCTTCGGCCACCGTAACATTGTCGTTCGATCCGTGCCACCCCGAGCTCCCCTGTCTTCCCCTAGGGCGCCATTGACACCGTCATGATCTCCTCTTTCCTTTTCCCTGTTTCCCCTCTCGTTTGCTCTCGTTAGGTATTTCGCCGTGGCCGAGAACCGCCGTCCGCCATGGCCATTGCAGGGGTAGCCACCGAGCTCCTCGGATTGACCCCGTGGCACATGCCCGCTCCTATGCGCGTCCATGCCCGAGCCTGCTGCTCTTCTTCCGCGCCCGCGGGGCCACTCCCTCTCCATGCACACGCCTGTGCCACACCGCGTCGATCGCGCCCGCCACTGTCGTCGCGCTCGCCGCAGCCACCGCACCACTGTGACCCGCACGACGCACACCCTGGCCACGCGCCACACTCTCGCTAGCTGCGCTCGCCCCGTCTGCTGCCGCCTATCCCTTCGCTCGCCCCGCAGTCGCGCCCCTGCCTCGTGCCCCTCCTGTCACGGCCATCTTCTGCCGGCCGCCCCCTCAGCCACGCCGACCGCTTGCCTCACCAGCTGTGTGCTGCTTCCTGCTGCTATGCGCTACTCTATCGCTGGTACGCTGCTGCGCCATGTCCTCGACACCGCCGTGGACAAACATGGCGGAGGGATTGTCAACGGAGTACGAGGAGGAGGTGGCGGAGAAGGTGTGGAGAGGTAGGAGGTCTGGGTTGGCATCAGCTGGTTGTGGTGGAGGTGTTTATGCGAGAAGGAGCCGGAGCGGAAGGAGAGGTCACAATTGGAAAGAATCGCAAAAAAAAATCATAACCTGGAGATCTCTTTCCAAGAAAAATGCTAATATCGATGGAGGGGTGATTTCCTTCTATAGGTGGAAAACATAGAAAAATATTGATTGTTATCAAGGGAAGGTAAAAATTTAGGAAAGTTAAGATTTTGAACTGATTTCTATGCAAATGGGATTTTATTGTTTGGTAACGTGATATCAGTAGCTGCCCGTTTGTGTCGTGTCTGGTTAGGAAAGTTTGCAAATGTTAAGAAACTATTTATTGGGAGGAAAGTTTGTGACGTGTTTGTTATTTGTTTCCTAAAACAAATTTCACTAATGAGAGAAATCGATTGATTTAGATAAGTTAGGAAAGTTAGATTAAAATATATTATTTGTTTCCTGAAAATCTGGTATTTTGTTTCCTAAGACAAATTGAACCAATAAAAGGAATCGATTGATTTGCATAATTTAAGGAAGTTAGATCGGTGATTTGTTATACGTTAGGAAAGTTCTGATGGTAATAAAGAGTGGAGAGAAAAATAAATCGATGGACCAGGGTGGGAGGGGGTGGTGGGAGGAGAGATAAAAAAAATAGCAAAAATAAACCGTGGAGACTATTCACCAACTGCTCCATTAGGAGTAAAGATGAGAGAAATCGATTGATTTAGATAAGTTAGGAAAGTTAGATTAAAATATATTATTTGTTTCCTAAAAGTATGTTATTTGTTTCCTAAGATAAATTGAACAAATAAAAGAAATCGATTGATTTACATAATTTAAGAAAGTTAGATCCGTGATTTGTTATACGTTAGGAAAGTTCTGGTTGTAATAAAGAGTGGAGAGAAAAATAAACCGATGAACCAGGGTTGGAGGGGTGGTGGAAGGAGAGACGAAAATAAATCAACGAAAATAAACTGTGAAAACTATTCACCAACTGCTCCATTAGGAGTAGAGATTACGGATTACTATACACAAATTACTGTTGTAAATTAGGCGGTTTCTCCTGGCGCTCCTATTCGGCGCCGCCGAGCACCCCGGCGCGTACCCCCTCCCCTCAGATGGTGGATGTCATATGGCTGGCCCATTTTATGTTTTTTTTCTTTCTTTTATTATTTTTTTCTTTTTTCTTTTGTTTTCTCTTTTATTCCTTTTTTGTATCTTTTCTTTTTTTCATTCCTTATTTTTTACTTTTTTGTGAATTTTATTTTCTCAAATTTGTGAACATTGTTTTGTTCATCAATTCAAAAAATGTTTGTCCAATTCATTTTTTGTTCATCGGGATTTAAAAAATGATCAACAAATTCAAAATGTGTTCATCTTTAAAAAAATTGTTCATCAAATAAGAAATTGGTTCATTGATTTCTAAAAATGTTCGTCAAGTTCAAAAAAAAAATCATCTAATAAAAAATGTTCATTTGATAAATTATGTTCACAAATATCCAAATTCACTAACATTTTTTTAAATCACGAGTTTTTTTGAACTCAAGAACATTTTTTGAAATTCGTGAACATTATTCAAATTTAGGGACATTTTTGGTGCCACAAAGTTTTTAAAATCCGTTTCTTTAAATTTTGGAACTATTTCAAAATCTCGAATTATTAAAATAAGAAGAAAAAATAAAAAAGAAATATAGGGGGTGCCCCACCGCCGCTCATAGGCCGACCCAAGGGCGCGCGCGAGGCGAAGCAGGTGCGCGCTGGCGGGTTCGCCAGCGTGACACGAACGAAATAGGAGCTCACGTTTCTCCTTTCGTGTGTCTCGCTCATAGGTCCCAGCTGGCTCAGAGCAACATGTAAGCCAAGGAAAGTAGCCCAACCCGTCCAGTCCATTTCGTCCACCCAATGAAAACATAGGCCCACTCGCTCCTCAAGCACTCGACTAGCCAGGAAGCTCCATTTTCTGGGAGCTTAGACCCTGTTTGTTTGGGCTGCAGCGAAACAAGAAGCAGCTGGAGCTGGTAGAAGCTGAGAAGCAAGTTGGACGTGCCTTTTCCTTCGTAATGCAATTTTGAGATGTGCTTCTCGAAAGCCCGTCACGAGAAATAGATGTTTGGTTGGGCTTCAGCTTTTAGAAGGCTAGAAGCAGCAAAAGCTTAAGTCCAAGCCTAAACAAATAGGGACTTAGTAACTCTACTAGGGACTACCGGGAAGAGGCGCGGCATGCCATCAGAAAGCCTGTGTGTGTGTGTGTGTGTCTATGTTGCTTATTTAATGAGGGAAACAGAAACCATGCGTTTAAAAGCCAGCTGATGGCATGAAAGTATCCGTGTATTTAGCGAGTTCATGCAGGTCCCCGTACTTTCTTAGTTATAGAATATAGGGAGGTCATATCAATATGCAAGCAAGTTATTTTCCACATGAAAAAGCATAGTGTCATGGCTAGCTATGCCAAGGATCCGGACAACATTGCTACCGCCAGTGGGAAGGAGTTGGGATAGGAAGATGGTTGGTTATGACATTGGAAGTCTGGTAGTGTGCTTGTCGTTTGTTTATCATGTGAAGTGAAAGAGCGCGAGAGGTGTGTTTTCAATCTTGGCCACTAGTAACTGTATTTATAGATAGATTTCCAATTCCATTCAATCATACGCCAGTTTGATAATTGATCTTGGCCACTGATATTTGTTTATGCACATAACATGACCATGTACATTCATACATGTAAGGGAAGAGTTTCATTAGCAAGAGATCGCAGAAAACTTTACTGCCAATCTACATGCACACAAATTTAGGAGTGTTATAGTCCATCTGAAATGTCTTATAGTCAAATAAAATAATAGTTCCATATATTCCAAGCGCCAATGTTTTTTCTAAGGAACTCACATTCCCTTTTACACAATCAAACTACCATTTAGCCCCCGTTGTACAAAAAAAACTAAGAAGAGCATGAAAGGGAGACAAATGAGAGGTAAAACATCACTGAGCATGAAACCGGGGCGGGGAGTGAGGCAACACCTGCATCAACAATGAACATTCTTAAGCGAAAGTTGACTGCTAGCAACTGTAGAACCTCCAAAGAAAACCAAGAATGGGTAAATAATGGAAATCTGAGATATAGTATTAACCTATAGAAGCAAGAAAAATTGTAGGATCAATGAATATCATGTGAACAAAATAGACCATGGTAATTATGCACATGTAACTGTGGTGACAGTGACACACATCCCGACCCCCGCGTCCCTCTCCGAGGCGGCACGGGGGGAACCCCAGACCCCGCTGCCGGCCACCCCCCCTCCCTCCCCTTCCCCTCGCCGCCGCCGTGGGCCGCTGTCGGGCAAAGCCCGTGCAGTGCCGGTGGCGGCGGGGTCTCTCCCGGGCGCGGCCCCCTCCCCTCTAGCAGCGGCGTGGAGCTCCACCGACAAGGCTCTTGGCGGCTTGGTGCGGTGAACCTCCGGCGGCGGCTCGGTGCGTTGGCTGCGGTGGTGGGGCGTGCTTCGTCCGGTGGTGTGACCTGCAGTAGCGGCGGCCCGGGGTCCCTGCCCTGTTCCGGTCCAGTCCGATCTGGATCTGGTTCTGGACGGTAGGGTCTCGGCCATGGCTGCCGGCAGGCGTGGTGGCGCCGGTCCTCGGCGGCTGCTGAGCACCGTGGTGGTGCTGGCGGTTGTGCTGGTGGCTCGGTGTGGTGGATGGGGCTTCGAGGCGGCGGCCTCGGACCGAGCTCCCGGTGTGGCCTGGGCGTGGACGACGGGCGTGGACGGCGTACGTGCGTGCGGAGGCTCTGGATGTGTGTGTGGGGCGCGGATTGACTGCCGGGCGGCGGCGGCCGGCGCACGTCCGGCGCAGCGACTGACTGAACGGGCGCGGCGACTGGCTGATTTCTCCGGGGCGCAAGGTGTGCTGCGGGTGGACGGCCTGCTCCTGCTCAGCTGCTTCGCTCGAGCGGCTCTGATCTGGGTGCTGCTCCTGACGATGCGGCGTTGGTTGCTGCGGTGGTGGTGGCTACGATGGTGCTGCGGTGGTGGACGGCGGCTTCGGCCAGGGGGTGGTGCGTGTCTGGTCACGGTGGATCGTGGGATCCCATGGCCAGAATGAGGTCGGCCTCAACAGGTGGTGGCCGGTGGGCGGCGGTCGGTGGTGGAAGGTGGTCGGCGCATCTCCGGGAGAAATCTTTGCTCCGACCTTCTTCGGAGCCGGCGACGGCGGCACCCGCGGGTGCCGTGATCTTTCTTGGAAGCGTCGCGGTGGAGGTGTGCTCCTCCTCCCCATGGCTTTAGCTCCGGAGGGAAACCTCAGATCCGTTGGGTCGGGCGATGGAGGCGTCTTCGCGTCTTTCTCCTTCTTGGGGGCATCGTCTCGGAGCAGGCTACGACCGAAAGACTGGTGGATTGCGGCATCTTCGCCGTGGATGGCGGCATCTTCGCCGCATGGTTTGCTGAGGCGGGGCGCTGGTTTCTGTTTGGCAACGATGATGTCGTCGAGAGGAGCTCGGGTCGCGGCGTGGACTTCGGTAGCCGGTTCTTCCCGACGTGTCCGAGGTGCTCTTCTGTGGGCACGGCCGGCGCAAGTCCTGGATATTTCCTTGGTGAGGCTCGTCGTCAAAGTCGGAGTTGTCAGTTGCTTGCGCGTGTGGCCTTCTGGTGGCATGTGCCCTCGTGGCTTCTATGCAGCTGTTTGCGGGTTGGCTTCGAGGTTGGAGCTCTATGGTGAAGTCGGAGTCGCCCGTTCGAGGCAGCTGGTGATGACGATGACGCTTGCGACTTCTCGGCGAATGCCTTTCTTCTTTGCAGCTTTGTGTCCCATGTCGGTGGCCAGGTTGGCCGATGGTGCCCATATCATGTGGGTTGAGTTGTATCGGTTTTAGCCCGGTTTTCCGCCAATTAACCGGGCAATTCTCTTCTTCTTAATCAATGAAAATAGCAAATCTTTTGCCTCGTTTAAAAAAAATATGCACATGTAAATAGCTTGGAGTAAACTTAGCCAAGGATGTCCATGCCCATAAGGATAATGAATTCCCATCCGATTTCTTCACCTTCCAGCTATCTATTATGAACTGGAGCAACCTGGCCCCATTTGCACAGAGGAATTCAGGTTTGTCCTCCTAGTACGACTCGGGGCAGAAGCACCTGGGGCATAGAAAACGAATCAGAAGAACTACACTCGGGGCAGAAGCACCTCGGTATCTGCGGCATGAAATTTAACCTGAGTTGCATCTATGAGATATGTGTTAATGAACCCAATATCATCGACTTGTCTTTTCTTCAATTCGGCGATCTTCAATCTACATAATATATTGAGGATGATTATAAATACATGCAATGAAAGAGCTGAGCTATATAGAGAGACTTAATGACAGAACTAGTACTACTTACAGACAGTAGCAGGCGACCGTTGTTTTATCGAGGGCCAATTGATTGAAAAACTGAAAGAACTCCTCGAATGGAACAGGCAACAGTTCAACTCCAACGAGGTCATGCTCATTTTTAACTTTCACATACAAAGTACTCCTCCCCCCAGAGTCTCTGCAGATTTTCAAGTACCAATCATGCAATCTTCGCATCATCCTTGATAGAGATCTTTCATCTTTGACGAGAGGCTTCCTGTACTCGTATCTTTGTATCTGCACCTCCATGAAATCATAATGTACATTGTCGGGCAGGTAATCGCTAAGATTGCTATAACCGGGCACCATCCTCGGATCATTAGCGACGTTGTCGCTAGGCACCTTGAGCAGGGGGCACGATTGCTTCGCTTGTTCGCCGAGCTGGGCAATTTGTTTCCCAGCTCGTCGTTCTTTCAGCCTTTCATCACTGACAGTACTTCCCGACCGCTCTGCTTCAGCAAATTCCTTTCCAATAATGTGCTCATAGTTTCCTTTCGGCGGAGACTTGGGTGGTTTTGTCAGGGCAGCCAGAGTGCGCTTCGCTTTCACTGGATCTACCTTCTCCTCCGGAGGTGGATGTTTCTTTGCTTTCACCCCTTCAAAGTAGTTCCTCACTTCTTCTCGTGCGATCTCGGCGTTCTCCTCCGGGGTCCTCTCGTATGGTAACTTCTCTGGAGTCTTCAGAGAAGGACCAAATCTGTATATCCTCCCGCCTCTGGCTGTACTGCTAGATGCCGGCAGAGCAGACGGAGTGGTTGTCTTCTTACTTGCTTACGAGGCAGAGGAGAAGGACTACGACGCGCCGGAGCAGCCGGAGCGGCGGCAGGTCTCTTCCGCCCTTGCTGACGAGGCGGAGAAGGAGGAAGCTGGCTGCTCGGGCGCGTCGGCGCAGGCGGAGAAGGAGGCGGAGTGCCGCCACGCGCTGGAGAAGGAGCCGGTCGAGTGCCCTGATCGTCACTCGCCGGAGGAGGAGGCGGTGGAGGAGGCGGAGTGCCATGACTCGCCGGAGGAGGAGGCGGTGGAGGAGGCGGAGTGCCCTGACTTGCCGGAGGAGGAGGAGGAGGAGGCGGATGATGAAGCTATGTACCTAGGGTAGGGGCACGGACCTGTCCAAAGAGCCCTACCCAAGGACATCCCTAGAAGAAGTCACCTTTCAATCGACTTGAAGGTATCCCACTCGACGGGTTCAAGACACTCGACCAAGAAGCTATCACTCGACCATGAAGCCAACCACTCGACTGCCAGGAGACCTAAAGTCACTCCGCAGGCAAACGGTCGGCTATTAAGTAGTCTTTATGGTCATTATAGCACTTTATTAGGGACGTTACCAGTAACGCCCAACCTTAAATGTACCTTAAACCCTGCATCACTGAGGGCAGGAGAGGGCCGGCGAACTCTATATAAGCCACCACCTCCTCAGTATGAAAGGTTCGCACCCCTGTTATTCATACACACATAATCCAATCGACCGCCTCCGGGCACCGAGACGTAGGGCTGTTACTTCCTCCGAGAAGGGCCTGAACTCGTAATCCTCGTGTGTTTACAACTTCCCAATAGCTGAGATCTAGCCTCTCCATACACACACCCCTACATCACAGTCAGAGTTAGAACCATGACAGTTGGCACCCACCGTGGGGCAGGAATCTTAGCGCCTGATTGGAGAAGTTGTGATTTTTCCGATCCCTTTGATCATGGTTTCGTGCGGAGTTTTGGTGGAGGGCCGCGAGATCTGCCTCGGCGCGCTCACGTTCATCGCCGACGACTCCGCCTGGCTTCAGGAGGCACCACTCGACATCGACGCGCTCCCCGTCCGCGGTGCGACGCACTTCCGCGCATGCGATCGTGGCATCCTCCTGCGGCAGCCGTCGACCCAGTATCGGTCGGCCCCCGTGTCGTCTCCCCGCTCTGTCTCCCACCGGCGCAAGCGCTCCGGTCGGTCGAGACTTCAGAGGTGGGTGAGGCGTGCCGTGGCTCGCCAGTCGGCCGCCCCACAAGTCGCGGCAATCGAGCCCGATGAATCCCTCTGTGGCCTGTTCGACCTGTTGACTGGCTCCGCGGAGACCGCATCTGAGTGCGACAGCAGCGACCCAGCGGCTGAGGTTCTGGCGGTCGATGGAACGCACAGTCCTCCCGGTTTCCCTCGCGCTGATGGAGGCGCAGGTGGGGGTGACCCGTCGCATCCCCACGATGAGTATCTCCCCGAACCTCTCACGTCGATACAGCGAGAGGAGCTTTGCCGCCGGAACATGGACGCACTTCACACTCCTACCGTTGGAGAGACCCCCGAGGCCCGGGCCTTGGAGGACGCGCGCTTGGCTAACTTGGCCGAGCGCACTCGACTGGAGAATCTCCAGCGAGCACTCGACGAGCAAGCGCGTCAGCGGGCTCCTGAGTCTAGTCGACGTCAGCTCTTCCCGCCAACGCAGGTATACCAAACCCCAGTTCAGAATTTGGCCGCCGCGGCCCGTATAGCAGAATCGATTCAGCCCTCCCAGTCGGAGGCTGGCAAGGGCTTGTTGCAGATCAGAGCGTTGCTCCGGGCGGCGGAAAACCAGAATTCCGATGTTTCTCAGTCGCAGAATAGGATCCACAGTCGATCCGTTGTAACAGATACAGTCCAGTCGGCTCACAGCCCGAGATCGCCCCCGAGGCGTGAGGGACGTGGTGACCGGCATGATCAGTACAGAAGGAATGAGCAGTATGATCACCGATCCGATCGTGATGATCGACGTCGAGTGCCAACCCCTCCCCCGAGGAGTGGGTCATATGCACCTCGACATCGAGATGACAGACGCCCTCATAGTGTTGGGCAGAGGATTCCAGTCGACCCCAGGGACCCAGGCTTTGACGCGAGATCTATCCTCGTTCAAGGTTTGGTTGACAGGAACAAAGCTCATCGGGGAGGCCACAACAGAGATGCGCCTGCCGGCAGCAGAGTACATGTTTCAGGGCCAGAGTGTTTCAGTCGAGCCATCAGAGCCGCAGTGATTCCTCCCAACTTCAGGTTGGCGACTGGGGTCAGCAAGTTCACCGATGAGTCTAAGCCTGACACTTGGCTCGAAGATTACCGAGTGGCTGTTCAGATTGGCGGTGGCAATGATGAGGTGGCCATGAAGCATTTGCCTCTCATGTTAGAGGGCTCAGCCAGAGCGTGGCTAAATCAGTTGGCACCCAGCAGCATCTACACTTGGGAGGACCTCTCCCGAGTGTTTGTCACAACCTTTGAGGGAACATGCAAGCAACCCGCAGGCCTTACAGAATTGCGTTCTTGCGTACAGAAACCGAATGAAACTCTGAGGGATTACATCCAGAGGTGGATCACGTTGCATCACACAGTTGAGAATGTGCCTGACCAGCAAGCAGTTTGTGCCTTTAAAGAAGGCGTTAAATACAGAGAATTGAATCTGAAGTTCGGTCGAACTGGAGAGATGTCTCTGAACCAGATGATGAAGATTGCCACCAAATACGCTAATGGTGAGGACGAAGATCGACTCCGGAGTGGGAAGCACAAGGCAGTCGCCCAAGAAACCGGAGGAAACTCCAGTCGGAAACAGAAGCGGAAGGCCGAGCCAGCCGCCCCTGGGGAGGCCCTGGCCGCAACCCAGGGAAATTTCAAGGGAAAACCCAAAGGCCCCTGGAAGCCCAAGAAAGTCAAGGATCAAGATGGAAATGATGTTTTGGATCTGCCATGTCACATCCACACCAAGAAAGATGAGGAGGGTAATTTTATTTACCCAAAGCATACCACTCGACAGTGCCGGCTCCTGATCCAGCAGTTTCAGGGCAAATAGTCCAAAGATAAGGAAAAAGAGTCGGGCAGAGTTGAGGACAAGGAAGATAGTGACGATGGATACCCCCAAATCAATTCCACCCTGATGATTTTTGCTAATGTCGAAAGCAAAAGTCGACTGAAAGTCATTAACCGTGAGGTGAATATGGTTGCTCCGGCAACACCCAGTTATCTGAAGTGGTCTCAGACTGCCATCACATTCGACCAGTCTGATCACCCTACGCACATTGCCACCCCTGGGAGGCAAGCTTTGGTGGTCGACCCAGTTGTCGAAGGCACTCGACTAACCAAAGTCCTGATGGATGGTGGTAGTGGCTTGAACATATTGTATGCTGAAACATTGAAAGGAATGGGCATTCCGATGTCCAGGCTCAGTACCAGTAACATGAGCTTCCACGGAGTCATTCCTGGGAAGAAAGCCGAATCACTCGGCCAGATCGCTCTCGATGTGGTTTTCGGTGATTCAAAGAATTACCGCAAGGAAAAGTTGACATTCGAGGTTGTGGACTTCCAAAGTGCTTATCATGCCATTTTGGGTAGGCCAGCTTACGCACGCTTCATGGCTCGACCATGTTTTGTGTATCTCAAGTTGAAGATGCCTGGTCCCAAAGGTGTGATCACTGTTACAGGCAATCGGAAGAAGGCAGAAGAGTGTTTTCAGAAAGGCTCAAAGATTGCTGACGCTCAGATGGCAGTTGTTGAGCTGCAAGAGTACCAGAAGACTGCAGATCCGAGTGAATTGCTACGAGCCAAGAAGCCTGCTTCAGAATCTGCTTTTCAGTCGTCCGGTGAAACTAAGCCAGTTCACATTCACCCGACCGACCCCAATGCTGCCCCGACTCACATCTCAACGACGCTCGACTCCAAATAGGAAGAAGCGCTCATCCAGTTCCTCCATGAGAACTGGGACATCTTCGCATGGAAGCCTTCTGACATGCCTGGGGTTCCCAGGGGGCTGGCTGAGCACCGTCTACAAGTCGACCCGAAGTTCAAGCCTGTGAAAGAACATCTTCGACGGTCCGCCGTCCAGAAGAGGAAAGCTATTGGCGAGGAGGTGTCTCGGCTCTTAGCAGCGGAGTTCATCCGAGAGATTTACCACTCCGAGTGGCTCGCCAATGTTGTCATGGTCCCCAAGAAGGACAAGTCACTTCGCATGTGCATTGACTTTAAACATATCAATCGGGCCTGCCCGAAAGATCATTTCCCTCTCCCCCGCATCGACCAGGTAGTCGACTCGACCGCGGGGTGTGAGCGTTTCTCTTTTCTAGATGCTTATTCAGGGTACCATCAGATCCGTCTGTATGGACCCGACGAGATCAAAACGGCTTTCATCACCCCATTCGGGTGCTTCTGTTATGTCACCATGCCCTTCGGCCTCAAGAATGCTGGAGCCACGTTCATGAGGATGATTCAGAAGTGTTTGCTCACTCAGATCAGTCGGAACGTAGAGGCATACATGGATGATATTGTGGTTAAGTCACGGAAAGGTTCCGACCTACTGACTGACCTTGCTGAAACCTTTGCTAATCTCAAGAGATATGATATCAAGCTCAATCCATCAAAGTGCACATTCGGAGTTCCAGGTGGAAAGTTACTCGGTTTTCTCGTTTCCGAACGAGGAATCGACGCCAATCCCGAGAAAGTTGGCACCATACTCCGGATGAAGCGCCCTGTGCGTGTACACGATGTCCAGAAGCTTACAGGTTGCTTGGCCGCTCTAAGTCGATTCATTTCTCGTCTCGGTGAAAAGGTTTTGCCTCTTTACCGACTGATGAAGAAGTCTGACAAGTTCGAGTGGACTCCAGAAGCTGACGCGGCGTTTGCAGAGCTCAAAGTTCTGCTCTCCACCCAGCCGGTGCTTGCCGCCCCAATCAGTAAAGAGCCTCTGCTGCTGTACATTGCGGCCACGGGACAAGTTGTCAGTACAGTACTTACGGTCGAGCGGGAAGAAGAAGGAAAGGCCTTCAGAGTTCAGCGCCCAGTATATTATGTGTCTGAAGTTTTGACCCCATCGAAGCAAAGATATCCCCATTACCAGAAGCTCGTATATGGGATCTACATGACCACGAAGAAGGTTGCACACTACTTCTCTGACCATTCCATTACATTCGTCAGCGACGCTCCACTGTCAGAGATCTTGCACAACAGAGATGCAACTGGTCGAGTGGCGAAGTGGGCGATTGAACTCCTTCCCCTAGATATCAAGTTTGAAGCAAAGAAGGCTATCAAGTCCCAATCAATTGCAGATTTCGTCGCCGAATGGATTGAACAGCAGCTTCCGACTCAAGTTCAGTCGGAGCACTGGACCATGTTCTTCGATGGATCTAAGATGCTGAATGGTTCCGGTGCTGGGGTAGTCTTGGTCTCCCCCCGAGGAGACATGCTCAGATATGTTCTCCAGATTCACTTCGATTCCTCCAATAATGAAGCAGAATATGAAGCACTCTTGTATGGGTTGCGCATGGCCGTTTCACTTGGCGTCCGGCGCCTCATGGTCTATGGCGACTCAGATTTGGTGGTTAATCAGGTGATGAAGGAGTGGGACGTCAGAAGCCCAGCTATGACTGGCTACTGCAACGCAGTAAGAAAGCTAGAAAAGAAATTCGAGGGGCTAGAGCTTCATCACATCCCCCGACTGAAAAATCAAGCAGCTGATGATCTGGCAAAGATAGGCTCCAAGAGAGAAGCCATTCCCAGCAATGTGTTTTTGGAGCACATCCGCTCGCCGTCAGTCCAGGAGGATCCTTTTACAAAAGAAGCTCCGCAACCGAAAAGTGCCACAGATCCGACTGAAGTCGAAATTCCTGCTGTGGTCGACCTAGTCATGGAGGTCTTGGCAATCACTCCCGACTGGACGATACCATACATCGCATATATCTTGAGGAAAGAACTTCCAGAGGACGAAGAAGAGGCTCGACAGATCGTCCGTCGATCCAAAGCTTTCACGGTCATTAAAGGACAGTTGTATAGAGAAAGCGCAACTGGAATCGGTCAGAAATGCATAACGCCAGAAGAAGGTCAGATAATCCTTGATGATATCCACTCGGGGACCTGTGGTCACCATGCGTCCTCTCGGACCATTGTGGCTAAAGCATACCGAGCGGGTTTTTACTGGCCCAGGGCAAACGAAATGGCGAAAGAGATAGTCGACAAGTGTGAAGGCTGCCAGTTCTACTCCAACATGTCGCACAAGCCAGCATCAGCTCTGAAGACCATTCCGCTCATCTGGCCCTTTGCTGTTTGGGGACTGGACATGGTTGGTCCACTGAGAACAGGCAGGAGCGGATTCACACATGTGCTTGTGGCAGTCGACAAGTTTACCAAATGGATTGAAGCCAAGCCTATCAAAAATCTTGATGCTAGCACTGCTACCAGTTTCGTCAGAGAGTTGATATTCAGATATGGGGTCCCGCATAGCATCATCACTGACAATGGGTCAAACTTCGATTCAGACAAGTTCAGAGCTTTTTGCGCCTCTCAAGGCACACGAGTCGACTACGCGTCGGTCGCGTATCCCCAGTCGAATGGACAAGCTGAAAGAGCAAATGGTCTAATTCTCAAAGGACTGAAGCCTCGACTGATGCGTGATCTCAAGCACGCAGCAGGCGCTTGGGTCGACGAGCTTCCGTCAGTTTTGTGGGGACTGAGGACCACCCCGAACCGGTCGACTGGAAGAACGCCATTCTTTCTGGTTTACGGAGCCGAAGCCGTCCTGCCGAGTGATCTACTTCACAATGCCCCCAGAGTCGAGCTTTACAACGAAGACGAAGTAGAGCAAGCCTAGCAAGACGCAGTCGACCTCCTAGAGGAGGAGAGGGAAATGGCTATGATCAGATCGACCATCTATCAGCAAGACTTGCGTCGATTCCATGCCAGAAATGTGAAGAGCCGAGCCTTCCAAGAAGAAGATTTGGTCCTCCGAGTGGATCAGCAGAAACCACACAAACTTGCTCCTACTTGGAAAGGCCCCTTCATCGTCACCAGAGTCCTCCACAATGGAGCATATCACCTCTACAATGTTGATCGCCAGATCGACGAACCACAAGCTTGGAATGCGGAACTGCTCCGCCCATTTTACACTTGAACGAGATGTAATAAGGAAAAAATTTCCAGTAGTACATTTTTATCAAAGACAAGAGTGTTCCAATAACTGCTGTCACTATTGTTTGCACACGAAACCCCCAGTGGGTGACTTAGCTGCGAATCCGTTTCGCCTAAGTTTGAAAAATCCTACCGAGTGGAGAGCAATCCTCCCACTCGGGGGCTTAGTTGCAGCCCAGTGCTCGCCTAAGTTTAAAAAATCCTACCGAATGGAGAGCAATCCTCCCATTCGGGGGCTTAGCTGCAGTCCAGTACTCGCCTAAGTTATCCCACTTAGAGACTTAGCTGCAGTCAAGCACTCGCCTAAGTTTGAAAAATCCTACCGAGTGGAGAGCAATCCTCCCACTCGGGGGCTTAGCTGCAGCCCAGTGCTCGCCTAAGTTTGAAAAAATCCTACCGAATGGAGAGCAATCCTCCCACTCGGGGGCTTAGCTGCAGTCCAGTACTCGCCTAAGTTCTCCCACTTAGAGACTTAGCTGCAATCAAGCACTCGCCTAAGTTTGAAAAATCCTACCGAGTGGAGAGCAATCCTCCCACTCGGGGGCTTAGCTGCAGCCCAGTGCTCGCCTAAGTTTGAAAAAATCCTACCGAATGGAGAGAAATCCTCCCACTCGGGGGCTTAGCTGCAGTCCAGTACTCGCCAAAGTTCTCCCACTTAGAGACTTAGCTGCAGTCAAGCACTCGCCTAAGTTTGAAAAAATCCTACCGAGTGGAGAGCAATCCTCCCACTCGGGAGCTTAGCTGCAGCCCAGTACTCGCCTAAGTTTGAAAAAATCCTACCGAGTGGAGAGCAATCCTCCCACTCGGGGGCTTAGCTGCAGTCCAGTACTCGCCTAAGTTCTCCCACTTAGAGACTTAGCTGCAGTCAAGCACTCGCCTAAGTTTGAAAAAATCCTACCGAGTGGAGAGCAATCCTCCCACTCGGGGGCTTAGCTGCAGTCCAGTACTTGCCTAAGTTCCCCCATTTAGAGACTTAGCTGCAGTCAGGCACTCGCCTAAGTTTGAAAAAATCCTACCGAGTGGAGAGCAATCCTCCCACTCGGGGGCTTAGCTGCAGTCCAGTACTCGCCTAAGTTCTCCCACCTAGAGACTTAGCTGCAGTCAGGCACTCACCTAAGTTTGAAAAAAATCCTACCGAGTGAGAGCAAACCTCCCACTCGGAGGCTTAGCTGCAGCCCAGCGCTCGCCTAAGTGTTTAAAAATCCTACCGAGTGGGAGCAAACCTCCCACTCGGGGGCTTAGCTGCAGCCCAGCGCTCGCCTAAGTGTTTAAAAACCCTATCGAGTGAGAGCAAACCTCCCACTCGGGGACTTAGCTGCGGCCCAGTGCTCGCCTAAGTACAGGACACAACACAATCCACAAGGACGACGAGGCGCAAGTCGACTACTACCTTCTCCTTCGGAGTTGCGTCGCAAATACAAGGTTATTCCGAGTGAAGATCGAATTCCACTCGACGGATCAAACCATGAAGATATTCAAAGAGAAATCAAGTTCAGATAAAGCCTAAAAGGTCCCAGACCTCAGATCAAAGTACTCGAGCCCTCGGCTCGGCAGAGTTTAACGGTTACAAATCCACTCGGCATTCCGAGTCAAATTTAAAGTGAAGCATAAAAGTCTTTCATTCCTCAGGAGGAGGCCTGGAAGGGGCGACGAACTCGTCCAAGTCGATCCCGTCTGCAATACGAGTGGCGGCAGCAATGAAAGTCTCCATGAAGTCTTGAAAGTTGTGCTTCCTGGTATTGGCAACTTGGATGGTGGCCAGCTTTTCCTCTCGCGCTTCCTTGCAATGGACGCGGACCAGAGACAGAGCGACATCAGCACCACATCTAGTAGAAGATTTCTTCCATTCCTCCACTCGACCTGGGACTTCATTAAGTCGAGCCATCAGGGACTCGAGGTCGTTCTGAAGCGTCGTCCCAGGCCAGAGTGATGTGTTGATCCGCGACATCGCAACCTTCAGTCGAGCAAGATAGTCAACCACGCTGGCAATACGAGACTCCAGACGAAGCACGTTCATTGCAGCCTCGTCCTTCACAAGGGAGTTAGCAGGGTCCAAGCCTGGCTCCACTCGACTGGTCTCCTCTTCAAAGTTCTGACAGAATTTTGCAAACACGATTCAAGAATAAGACAGTGACCCTACACAGACTTGGTAACTGCAAGACAGTCGGGGCAGAGTAATTACCTTCGAGCACGACGAACAGCTTCTTGGCGAGTCCACCGAGATAAGCCTCCAGATCGTTCCTCTTCCCCGCCAGCTCACCTGCCTTGTCGTGCAGAGCCACGTTGTCGTTCTTCAGTCGGCTGACCTCTTGATTGGCTACCTCGAGAGTAGCTTTCAGTCTGGAGTTCTCCTACTCAAGAGCTCCGACCGAGGCCATTTTCTCTTCAGCAAGCCTCGTTTTGTCCAAGACCTCCTTCTGTGCCTCTGCAAGATCTTGATCCTTCTTCTTTAGAGCTTCCTCCAGTTTATCTGTGGCACGTCGAGTGAAATCAACATAAAAAATGGACAAGAAAGAAAAGCCACTCGTCAAGAATGGAGAACCTCACCAGCCATACCTTTTGCTTCTTCTTGCGCCTTCTTCAAATTCTCCTGAGCAAGCTTCAAGTTAAGGTTGAGCTGGATCTGCTAATTCTCCAACTCAGCATAGCGAGCTACAAGTTCGCAGGATTTCTGTAAAAAGAAAAATCAGTCGACAGACGTCCAAAATAAGTTGCTTCCGAGTAACTAAGAGACAATGATGACGTTTCTAAGACTACAGCCGAATCAAGAACATTCGACAGTAGTCTCGGGGACTACACCCAGTGGGTGCACTCAGCGTGCCCCCACTGTAAAAAAAAAGTCGACTGCCCGCAGTCGACCAGATACAGTCCCATTCGACATGGCCTGACCAGACCGAGTGAAGAAATACAGCTACAGCAACACAATATAAAGACTACAGTCGACTGCCAGCAGTCCACCGTAGTCTCGGGGACTACACCCAGTGGGTGCACTTAGCGTGCCCCCACTCGTCCAAGAATTGGCAGACACACCCAGTGGGTGTACAGATACAAAGATCTTCAGAAAAGAGATTCTTCAAACAGCATATCATAACAGACCAAGTGTTGAGTCGACTGACCTGGACGTTGCTCTGAAGAGCCGAGCTCGCGTCATAAGCTGCTTGGCTGGCCTCCCGAGCCACCTTCACTTGCTCCATCATGATCCCCGCCTGGCGTATGGCCTCTTTTGCGGCAGCCGCTTGGTCCTCAGGGACAGGGTACGCGGCAAAAAGCGAAGGCGGATCCGCAGTCGACGTCGAAGGCCGCACACTTGTCAGAGGAATGGCGAAAGTCACAGAAGCCCGAGCGGTGTCACCACCATCCCGAGCTACGGCCTCAGACGCCGGAGCAGATTGGGGGATCTTGTCAGCCGACGCCCTCTTGTTCCTCCTCACTCTCAGCGGTTCGTTGTCGTCGTCATCCGGGAGGTCGATAACATGAGGAGGGGCTACAAGGGAAACATTCAATCGACCAGAGTTGCAATAAATGTTCAGTCGACTCAAAACGGAACGTCAGTAATCATACCAAGGTTGGAGGTAACAGCATCCTCCATCTCTTGGTCGTCGTCCTTGGCGGAGATCTCAGAAGTAGCAGCGCTGCAAATTTCGAAAATCAGTCAGTTGGCTCAATGAATCGACCAAGGATCTGTCCACGGTCGACAAAGGAAAACAAGTTTTATTATTACCCAGAAATGGTGGGAACGGCCATCTTCATCTTGGGCAGAGCCTTGGGCGGCTTGGACAGCGTCGCGCGTGGGTGCTTGGGAGCCTTTCCAGTCGGCGTAGGAGAAGAGGTCCGAGGGCGTTTCGACGGCTGCCCAACAGGAGCAGTCGCCCTACCACGCTCCCACGCTGGGTCGTGTGTGAGCTTGGATCGCCCCTCCGGGCGGGGGGGTTCAACCTCCTCCTCCTCCTCTTCGCTGGAGTCGACTTCGTCGCCTCCCTCTCCTTCACCGTCGGACTCCCACTCGCCTTGATCGTCTCCGCTCTCACCTCCGCTCGCCTCCCCTTCCTCAATTGGCCCCTGTGCCCCGTTGGGCGTCGAGTACATCTCGGTAGTCGCCTGGAAAACAACAGACAAGACGAAAGTCAATCGACCTACTCAAAGAAGACCAATGAAGAAAACAAGATCTCAGTCAGGAGCATAAAGACATACCTGGTCCACGTCATACGAGTTGTCGAGTGGAATTACCCTCCTGGCTCCTCGGGGGTTGTCTTTGTTCCCCGTGATGCTCGACAGCCACCCCTCCAGCATCTCGTCAGTAACCTCCTCTGGGTGGACCCGAGTGGTGTCGTCGAGACCCGAGTACAGCCACATCGGGTGATCACGAGCCTGGAGCGGTTGGATGCGCCTCCGGAGGAAGACCTCCAGCAAGTCCATACCAGTCACGCCCTCACGGACAAGCTCAACCACTCGACCAGCCAGTACTTTGACTTGGGCCTTTTCCTCCGGCGTCACTTTCAGAGAAACAGGTTTTTCAGCTTGGTGGAGAGAGAAAGGGGGAAGTCCGGTCGACTGCCCTGGGGTCGCCTGGTCTTGACAGTAAAACCAGGTCGCCTGCCAACCGCGGACCGACTCCGGGAAAATGATAGATGGAAAACAACTCTTTCCCCTCGTCTGGATCGCCAGGCCCCCGCACAGCTGAATCACCTGCGTCCTTTCGTCACTCGACTTGGCCTTCTTGACCGATTGAGAGCGGCAGGTAAAGATGTGCTTGAAGAGTCCCCAATGGGGGCGGCAACCCAAGAAACCCTCACACATGGAAATGAAAGCGGCAAGATATACGATGGAGTTGGGAGTGAAGTGGTGGAGCTACGCTCCGAAGAAGTTCAGAAAGCTCTGGAAAAAAGGATGGGGCGGCAGAGAAAACCCTCGGTCGATATGGGTGGCTAGGAGCACACACTCACCGTCGCGAGGCTGAGGTTCGATCTCTCTCCTCGGGAGACGCGCAGCTTCATGGGGAATGACTCCCCCCTCGACCATGTCGTCGAGGTCTTCTTGCCGGATCACCGACGGCATCCAGTCGCCCTGGATCCAGCCGCGGGGCAGAGCAGACCTTGAGGAAGATCCGCCCCGAGCAGATCTCCTCCCTTTCCCCTGCGCCGCCGCCTTCTTCGCGCGCTCCAGAGCGGATGTCTTGTCCTTCGCCATCGTCGCCGGCAAATCTCGCACGGGTCTGCGGCGCTAGGGTGAGAGCGGAGGTGGCGGAGGAGCTTGCGAAGGGAGAGAGGAAGAAGAGAGCACACTGTTTGGAAACCCCGAGCCGGCTACTTATAAGAGGCCGCTCCCGAGTGGCTGACTAGTAGGCCCAGGCAATCCAGTCAAATCCCGCAGCGGACGCGCGCGCAGTACGTGGCGAAAAAGGTGGCGCGGAAATCGAGGAGCTTCTGCTTTATCGCTTCCGATTACTGCGGCCGCCCCCGTCCCGCGCGCTTCCCGAAATCCGAATCCCACGACATCCGCGGGCTGCAAAACAACTTGTCAAAACAGAAGACCCCACTCGCGCCGACACTCGGTATGTCACAAGTAAAGAAATCACTCGACGAAAGTCCTGGAATGGATCAAGGCGACTACGAGAGGTTGATGACGTCATCCGTGACGATTGACCCAAAACGAGGCACTCATGTAGCTCAAAGAACCAGTCGGAAGGATCTCCAACTCTTTCCCCACTCAAACCTCGATCCATTCGGGGGCTAATGATGAAGCTATGTACCTAGGGTAGGGGCACGGACCTGTCCAAAGAGCCCTACCCAAGGGCATCCCTAGAAGAAGTCACCTTTCAATCGACTTGAAGGTATCCCACTCGACGGGTTCAAGACACTCGACCAAGAAGCTATCACTCGACCATGAAGCCAACCACTCGACTGCCAGGAGACCTAAAGTCACTCTGGTGCACCTCCTGGCAGTCGAGTGGTTTCTACTAGTGCACCTCTGGTGCACCTCCTCTCACACCACCCCCGGTTCACAACCTCCGTGCTCGGCCTTGCCCCCGCCTAATCGCTACTCCCCTGATGGGTACGGTCTCTCTGTTATTGCTGAGCCCACTTCCTATCGAACTGCCATGACTCAGCCTGGGTGGCAGCTTGCGATGGCCAAAGAGCTTGCTGCTCTTGAGCGCTCTGGCACATGGGATCTGGTTCCCCTTCCTTCTAGTGTTCGTCCCATCACCTGCAAGTGGGTCTACAAGATTAAGACTCGCTCTGATGGTTCTCTTGAGTGCTACAAAGCTCGTCTTGTGGCCCGTGGTTTTCAGCAGGAGTAGGGGCGCGATTATGATGTGACATTCGCTCCTGTGGCCCACATGACCACTGTCCGCACTCTTCTTGCTGTGGCCTCTGTTCGCCAGTGGTCTATCTCTCAACTTGATGTTCAGAATGATTTTATCAATGGCGAGTTGCGTGAGGAGGTTTATATGCAGCCACCACCAGGGTACTATGCTCCTGATGGTATGATCTGTAGGCTTCGCCGCTCCCTCTATGGTCTCAAACAGGCCCCTCGCGCCTGGTTTGAGCGCTTTGCCTCTGTAGTGACTGCCGCTGGTTTCTTGCCCAGTGATCATGATCCCGCGTTGTTTGTTCACACGTCTCCTCATGGTCGGACTCTTCTCCTTCTCTATGTTGATGACATGATCATCACTGGTGACGATTCTGATTACATTGCCATTGTTAAGGCTCGCCTTCGCGACCAATTTCTCATGACTGATCTTGGTCCACTCCGCTATTTTATTGGGATTGAGATCTCCTCCACCTCTGATGACTTCTACATCTCCCAAGAAAAATATATTCAGGATCTTCTTACTCGCGCTGCTCTAGGTGATGAGCGCAGTGACTCCCATGGAGCTCAACGTTCAGCTTCGTGCCTATGATGGTGACCCTCTTCCTAATCCCACTCGCTATCGTCACCTTGTTGGCAGTCTTGTCTATCTTGTTGTTACGCGTCCTGACATCTCCTATCATGTCCACATTCTGAGTCAGTTCGTTTCAGCCCCCACCTCTGTCCACTATAGTCATCTCTTCCGTGTTCTACGATATCTTCATGGCACGATCTCTCAGCGCCTTTTCTTTCCCCGCTCCAGCTCTATTGAGCTCCCGGCCTACTCTGATACTACCTGGGCTAGTGATCCCTCTGATCGACGTTCGCTGTCTGCTTATTGTGTCTTTCTTGGTGGCTCTCTTATTGCCTGGAAGACAAAGAAATAGACTGCAGTTTCTCGCTCGAGTACAGAAGCTGAGTTGTGAGCCATGGCTATGCTGACGGCAGAGGTGATCTGGTTACAGTGGCTACTTGAGGATTTTGGTGTGTCTGCTACTACCTCGACTCCCTTATTGTCAGACAGTACTGGTGCTATCAGTATTGCGCGTGACCCGGTGAAGCATAAGCTCACCAAGCACATTGGTGTGGTTTCCCACTTTGTGTGTGCTGCTGTGCGGGGTCAGACTCTTGCTCTTCACTATGTGCCCTCTGAGTTACAGTTGGCGGACATCTTCACGAAGGCACAGACTCGAGCGCAGCATAGTTTTCTTCTCTCCAAACTCAGTGTTGTCGATCCACCATGAGTTTGAGGGGGGGGGGTGTTAGATGTGTATATCCCTTTTCGGTTTATCCTCATTGTATAAGAAGTCTCTTGCACTTTACCATACACATGTATATGTATTAGCCTTTGGCCCTCTTATGAATGCAGTTGATGTTTATCC
Organism: Triticum urartu; assembly: GCF_056163025.1. Lineage (NCBI taxonomy): Eukaryota > Viridiplantae > Streptophyta > Magnoliopsida > Poales > Poaceae > Triticum > Triticum urartu. The sequence continues at coordinate 649,243,517 of NC_141879.1, forward strand.
AACAGTATAATGGTTATTCTTTGACGGACGGGAGCTCAATGATGACCATGGTCCCGCCTCCCAGGGTGATTCTGCACCATCGTCGGCTAGAGTAGGGTAGCTACATTTTCATGCATAAGCGAAATATCATCAAGGCGTAGTTCACGGCCTAGTAGCACAAGCAACTAAGAGGCTAATTAGTTTGATGCCAAATTTTGGAAATTGCCCAGTGTTGGCTAGAGATTAGTTGCATACCAATTTTCGTTGCCAAACTCACAAAAGGTTGTCAAATGTTGGCAACTTTTGATTTTGCCAAATATTGGCAATGCCAAATGTTGATAGCAAACCAATCAGCCTCTAATTCTTATGAGAAGTGAAGTTGTTCCATAGGGAGGTCTTTGAAAGTGTTCATATTGTGTGACAGCTCTCACATATGAAAACTCTGAATCTGTCACCTACACAAAGACATGTATGTTATTTTGTTGTTCAGTATATGCTCAGAAGATCAAATATAAGATTATCCAATCAAATTTTGTAACTAGGTAATATCTTGGCATCTACAATTTATTTGTATGTATCAAACATTTTGGGGAACTACCCTCGAAAACAAAAGAACCAACCACTTCATGATAACTCGCAAGAAGTTAATGTCAATTTACAGTCCAAATTTCTTCCCATTATCAGTCGGACAACTACAGAGAAGTGGCGCAAATGCCTTTTTACACTGGAAACTACGGGAAAAGGATTCAAAACAATAAAGACTCATAATATACAAGCACATGTGACATGGCGAATGCATGGTGCTCAACAATAGCACACAGGCTGGCTTTCAGATTTCAAAACTCAAGCAAGAAAAAATCGCAAAGGTATCTACTAGTACATCTTACCAAGCACACAAAAATTGCATACAAATTAAATCCATTGCCAACTTTCAGCAACTTGGTGCACACACCATCCATTCCCTGTCAGACCAACTAGAACCGCCTAGTTTCAGAACATTTCAACGGTTGCCCAAAAATCAGGCAGGGGAATGGAAGAAGGGGTGCAAACCTAGTTGATTCGTGGGGTCGATGGAGGTGACCGAGCCAAGGACGCGGCGGACATCCCTGTCCAGCTCCGCTGCAGTTCATCTCCTTTGGCAGCGTGAAGCACGGCGAGGGCGCAGCGGCCTCACGCAGCTCTTGCGCCGCCTCTGCAGCCACGGGCACCTGCAACACCCCCAGGGAAGTGGATCCTCTAACTTACAAGAGGGAAGTCAGGGTGCTACAATATCAACTTTGAGCACTCAGGAATTACTGTAGACTAGAAGAACGCCCGTGCGTTGCAACAGGGCCACATTAATTTTAAGAGTTCAATATCAGTTATGTTAATATTACATTTAATATTCTCATACATATCAAGTGATATTGGCGACATTTTTTACCATCAAATTCTCACACACACTCTCTCACTCCCTCTTCCTCACTCTCTCTCCCCCTCTCCCCCTCTCCCCCTCTTTCTCTCTAACACACACACATATCTATCTTATTGGGTACGGGATCATAATCCATCTATTTCATACGCACACGCGCTAGTGCATAACAATATGGATTATGTGTATTATATTTGCCACCACAACTTATATTTCTCCGAGCCACGTCGCTACAAAGCCGAGCTCCCGCCCGACCACCTCGCCGGCATCGAAGGGGAATGGATAAGGGTGACGCCCTGCCTCCCCTGCCCCCATGGCCTCACTCCTCGACGCCCCCTCCCAGATCCACTGCTCCTCGCTCGCTCGATCCCGTCGATCTGGACGAAGTCAGACGCCACGGCCATCATGACCGACCCCGTCCACACAGCCACTGCTCTCCCTGCAGGCTAGGAGCTTGTCGAGGAGCTCCGAACTCCTCCGCTACCTCGTCTGCGCCAACGAGATCAAGTCCAGCACCCCCGCATCGACGTCGTTGCCGTCTTCCTCAACCTTCGGCCACCGTAACATTGTCGTTCGATCCGCGCCACCCCGAGCTCCCCTGTCTTCCCCTAGGGCGCCATTGATACCGTCGTGATCTCCTCTTTCCTTTTCCCTGTTTCCCCTCTCGTTTGCTCTCGTTAGGTATTTCGCCGTGGCCGAGAACCGCCATCCGCCATGGCCATTGCAGGGGTAGCCACCGAGCTCCTCGGATTGACCCCGTGGCACATGCCCGCTCCTATGCGCGTCCATGCCCGAGCCTGCTGCTCTTCTTCCGCGCCCGCGGGGCCACTCCCTCTCCATGCACACGCCTGTGCCACACCGCGTCGATCGCGCCCGCCACTGTCGTCGCGCTCGCCGCAGCCACTGCACCACTGTGACCCGCGCGACGCACACCCTGGCCACGCGCCACACTCTCGCTAGCTGCGCTCGCCCCGTCTGCTGCCGCCTATCCCTTCGCTCGCCCCGCAGTCGCGCCCCTGCCTCGTGCCCCTCCTGTCACGGCCATCTTCTGCCGGCCGCCCCCTCAGCCACGCCGACCGCTTGCCTCGCCAGCTGTGTGCTGCTTCCTGCTGCTATGCGCTACTCTATCGCTGGTACGCTGCTGCGCCATGTCCTCGACACCGCCGTGGACAAACATGGCGGAGGGATTGTCAACGGAGTACGAGGAGGAGGTGGCGGAGAAGGTGTGGAGAGGTAGGAGGTCTGTGTTGGCATCAGCTGGTTGTGGTGGAGGTGTTTATGCGAGAAGGAGCCGGAGCGGAAGGAGAGGTCATAATTGGAAAGAATCGCAAAAAAAATCATAACCTGGAGATCTCTTTCCAAGAAAAATGCTAATATCGATGGAGGGGTGATTTCCTTCTATAGGTGGAAAACATAGAAAAATAGTGGTTGTTATCAAGGAAAGGTAACAATTTAGGAAAGTTAAGATTTTGAACTGATTTCTATGCAAATGGGATTTTATTGTTTGGTAACGTGATATCAGTAGCTGCCCGTTTGTGACGTGTCTGGTTAGGAAAGTTTGCAAATGTTAAGAAACTATTTATTGGGAGGAAAGTTTGTGACGTGTTTGTTATTTGTTTCCTAAAACAAATTTCACTAATGAGAGAAATCGATTGATTTAGATAAGTTAGGAAAGTTAGATTAAAATATATTATTTGTTTCCTGAAAATCTGGTATTTTGTTTCCTAAGACAAATTGAACCAATAAAAGGAATCGATTGATTTGCATAATTTAAGGAAGTTAGATCTGTGATTTGTTATACGTTAGGAAAGTTCTGATGGTAATAAAGAGTGGAGAGAAAAATAAATCGATGGACCAGGGTGGGAGGGGGTGGTGGGAGGAGAGATGAAAAAAAACAGCGAAAATAAACCGTGGAGACTATTCACCAACTGCTCCATTAGGAGTAAAGATGAGAGAAATCGATTGATTTAGATAAGTTAGGAAAGTTAGATTAAAATATATTATTTGTTTCCTAAAAGTATGTTATTTGTTTCCTAAGATAAATTGAACAAATAAAAGAAATCGATTGATTTACATAATTTAAGAAAGTTAGATCCGTGATTTGTTATACGTTAGGAAAGTTCTGGTTGTAATAAAGAGTGGAGAGAAAAATAAACCGATGAACCAGGGTTGGAGGGGTGGTGGAAGGAGAGACGAAAATAAATCAACGAAAATAAACTGTGAAAACTATTCACCAACTGCTCCATTAGAAGTAGAGATTACGGATTACTATACACAAATTACTGTTGTAAATTAGGCGGTTTCTCCTGGCGCTCCTATTCGGCGCCGCCGAGCACCCCGGCGCGTACCCCCTCCCCTCAGATGGTGGATGTCATATGGCTGGCCCATTTTATGTTTTTTTTCTTTCTTTTATTATTTTTTTCTTTTTTCTTTTGTTTTCTCTTTTATTCCTTTTTTGTATCTTTTCTTTTTTTCATTCCTTATTTTTTACTTTTTTGTGAATTTTATTTTCTCAAATTTGTGAACATTGTTTTGTTCATCAATTCAAAAAATGTTTGTCCAATTCATTTTTTGTTCATCGGGATTTAAAAAATGATCAACAAATTCAAAATTTGTTCATCTTTAAAAAAAATTGTTCATCAAATAAGAAATTGGTTCATCGATTTCTAAAAATGTTCGTCAAGTTCAAAAAAAAATCATCTAATAAAAAATGTTCATTTGATAAATTATGTTCACAAATATCCAAATTCACTAACATTTTTTTAAATCACGAGTTTTTTTGAACTCAAGAACATTTTTTGAAATTCGTGAACATTATTCAAATTTAGGGACATTTTTGGTGCCACAAAGTTTTTAAAATCCGTTTCTTTAAATTTTGGAACTATTTCAAAATCTCGAATTATTAAAATAAGAAGAAAAAATAAAAAAGAAATATAGGGGGTGCCCCACCGCCGCTCATAGGCCGACCCAAGGGCGCGCGCGAGGCGAAGCAGGTGCGCGCTGGCGGGTTCGCCAGCGTGACACGAACGAAATAGGAGCTCACGTTTCTCCTTTCGTGTGTCTCGCTCATAGGTCCCAGCTGGCTCAGAGCAACATGTAAGCCAAGGAAAGTAGCCCAACCCGTCCAGTCCATTTCGTCCACCCAATGAAAACATAGGCCCACTCGCTCCTCAAGCACTCGACTAGCCAGGAAGCTCCATTTTCTGGGAGCTTAGACCCTGTTTGTTTGGGCTGCAGCGAAACAAGAAGCAGCTGGAGCTGGTAGAAGCTGAGAAGCAAGTTGGACGTGCCTTTTCCTTCGTAATGCAATTTTGAGATGTGCTTCTCGAAAGCCCGTCACGAGAAATAGATGTTTGGTTGGGCTTCAGCTTTTAGAAGGCTAGAAGCAGCAAAAGCTTAAGTCCAAGCCTAAACAAATAGGGACTTAGTAACTCTACTAGGGACTACCGGGAAGAGGCGCGGCATGCCATCAGAAAGCCTGTGTGTGTGTGTGTCTATGTTGCTTATTTAATGAGGGAAACAGAAACCATGCGTTTAAAAGCCAGCTGATGGCATGAAAGTATCCGTGTATTTAGCGAGTTCATGCAGGTCCCCGTACTTTCTTAGTTATAGAATATAGGGAGGTCATATCAATATGCAAGCAAGTTATTTTCCACATGAAAAAGCATAGTGTCATGGCTAGCTATGCCAAGGATCCGGACAACATTGCTACCGCCAGTGGGAAGGAGTTGGGATAGGAAGATGGTTGGTTATGACATTGGAAGTCTGGTAGTGTGCTTGTCGTTTGTTTATCATGTGAAGTGAAAGAGCGCGAGAGGTGTGTTTTCAATCTTGGCCACTAGTAACTGTATTTATAGATAGATTTCCAATTCCATTCAATCATACGCCAGTTTGATAATTGATCTTGGCCACTGATATTTGTTTATGCACATAACATGACCATGTACATTCATACATGTAAGGGAAGAGTTTCATTAGCAAGAGATCGCAGAAAACTTTACTGCCAATCTACATGCACACAAATTTAGGAGTGTTATAGTCCATCTGAAATGTCTTATAGTCAAATAAAATAATAGTTCCATATATTCCAAGCGCCAATGTTTTTTCTAAGGAACTCACATTCCCTTTTACACAATCAAACTACCATTTAGCCCCCGTTGTACAAAAAAAAACTAAGAAGAGCATGAAAGGGAGACAAATGAGAGGTAAAACATCACTGAGCATGAAACCGGGGCGGGGAGTGAGGCAACACCTGCATCAACAATGAACATTCTTAAGCGAAAGTTGACTGCTAGCAACTGTAGAACCTCCAAAGAAAACCAAGAATGGGTAAATAATGCAAATCTGAGATATAGTATTAACCTATAGAAGCAAGAAAAATTGTAGGATCAATGAATATCATGTGAACAAAATAGACCATGGTAATTATGCACATGTAACTGTGGTGACAGTGACACACATCCCGACCCCCGCGTCCCTCTCCGAGGCGGCACGGGGGGAACCCCAGACCCCGCCGCCGGCCACCCCCCCTCCCTCCCCTTCCCCTCGCCGCCGCCGTGGGCCGCTGTCGGGCGAAGCCCGTGCAGTGCCGGTGGCGGCGGGGTCTCTCCCGGGCGCGGCCCCCTCCCCTCTAGCAGCGGCGTGGAGCTCCACCGACAAGGCTCTTGGCGGCTTGGTGCGGTGAACCTCCGGCGGCGGCTCGGTGCGTTGGCTGCGGTGGTGGGGCGTGCTTCGTCCGGTGGTGTGACCTGCGGTAGCGGCGGCCCGGGGTCCCTGCCCTGTTCCGGTCCAGTCCGATCTGGATCTGGTTCTGGACGGTAGGGTCTCGGCCATGGCTGCCGGCAGGCGTGGTGGCGCCGGTCCTCGGCGGCTGCTGAGCACCGTGGTGGTGCTGGCGGTTGTGCTGGTGGCTCGGTGTGGTGGATGGGGCTTCGAGGCGGCGGCCTCGGACCGAGCTCCCGGTGTGGCCTGGGCGTGGACGACGGGCGTGGACGGCGTACGTGCGTGCGGAGGCTCTGGATGTGTGCGTGGGGCGCGGATTGACTGCCGGGCGCGGCGGCGGCCGGCGCACGTCCGGCGCAGCGACTGACTGAACGGGCGCGGCGACTGGCTGATTTCTCCGGGGCGCAAGGTGTGCTGCGGGTGGATGGCCTGCTCCTGCTCAGCTGCTTCGCTCGAGTGGCTCTGATCTGGGTGCTGCTCCTGACGATGCGGCGTTGGTTGCTGCGGTGGTGGTGGCTACGGTGGTGCTGCGGTGGTGGACGGCGGCTTCGGCCAGGGGGTGGTGCGTGTCTGGTCACGGTGGATCGTGGGATCCCATGGCCAGAATGAGGTCGGCCTCAACAGGTGGTGGCCGGTGGGCGGCGGTCGGTGGTGGAAGGTGGTCGGCGCATCTCCGGGAGAAATCTTTGCTCCGACCTTCTTCGGAGCCGGCGACGGCGGCACCCGCGGGTGCCGTGATCTTTCTTGGAAGCGTCGCCATGGAGGTGTGCTCCACCTCCCCATGGCTTTAGCTCCGGAGGGAAACCTCAGATCCGTTGGGTCGGGCGATGGAGGCGTCTTCACGTCTTTCTCCTTCTTGGGGGCATCGTCTCGGAGCAGGCTACGACCGAAAGACTGGTGGATTGCGGCATCTTCGCCGTGGATGGCGACATCTTCGCCGCATGGTTTGCTGAGGCGGGGCGCTGGTTTCTGTTTGGCAACGATGATGTCGTCGAGAGGAGCTCGGGTCGCGGCGTGGACTTCGGTAGCCGGTTCTTCCCGACGTGTCTGCGGTGCTCTTCTGTGGGCACGGTCGGCGCAAGTCCTGGATATTTCCTTGGTGAGGCTCGTCGTCAAAGTCGGAGTTGTCGGTTGCTTGCGTGTGTGGCCTTCTGGTGGCATGTGCCCTCGTGGCTTCTATGCAGCTGTTTGCGGGTTGGCTTCGAGGTTGGAGCTCTATGGTGAAGTCGGAGTCGCCCGTTCGAGGCAGCCGGTGATGACGATGACGCTTGCGACTTCTCGGCGAATGCCTTTCTTCTTTGCAGCTTTGTGTCCCATGTCGGTGGCCAGGTTGGCCGATGGTGCCCATATCATGTGGGTTGAGTTGTATCGGTTTTAGCCCGGTTTTCCGCCAATTAACCAGGTAATTCTCTTCTTCTTAATCAATGAAAATAGCAAATCTTTTGCCTCGTTTAAAAAAAATATGCACATGTAAATAGCTTGGAGTAAACTTAGCCAAGGATGTCCATGCCCATAAGGATAATGAATTCCCATCCGATTTCTTCACCTTCCAGCTATCTTTATGAACTGGAGCAACCTGGCCCCATTTGCACAGAGGAATTCAGGTTTGTCCTCCTAGTACGACTCGGGGCAGAAGCACCTGGGGCATAGAAAATGAATCAGAAGAACTACACTCGGGGCAGAAGCACCTCGGTATCTGCGGCATGAAATTTAATGAACCCAATATCGTCGACTTGTCTTTTCTTCAATTCGGCGATCTTCAATCTACATAATATATTGAGGATGATTATAAATACATGCAATGAAAGAGCTGAGCTATATAGAGAGACTTAATGACAGAACTAGTACTACTTACAGACAGTAGCAGGCGACCGTTGTTTTATCGAGGGCCAATTGATTGAAAAACTGAAAGAACTCCTCGAATGGAACAGGCAACAGTTCAATTCCAACGAGGTCATGCTCATTTTTAACTTTCACATACAAAGTACTCCTTCCCAGAGTCTCTGCAGATTTTCAAGTACCAATCATGCAATCTTCGCATCATCCTTGATAGAGATCTTTCATCTTTGACGAGAGGCTTCCCGTACTCGTATCTTTGTATCTGCACCTCCATGAAATCATAATGTACATTGTCGGGCAGGTAATCCCCAAGATTGCTATAACCGGGCACCATCCTCGGATCATTAGCGATGTTGTCGCTAGGCACCTTGAGCAGGGGGCACGATTGCTTCGCTTGTTCGCCGAGCTGGGCAATTTGTTTCCCAGCTCGTCGTTCTTTCAGCCTTTCATCACTGACAGTACTTCCCGACCGCTCTGCTTCGGCAAATTCCTTTCCAATAATGTGCTCATAGTTTCCTTTCGGCGGAGACTTGGGTGGTTTTGTCAGGGCAGCCAGAGTGCGCTTCGCTTTCACTGGATCTACCTTCTCCTCCGGAGGTGGATGTTTCTTTGCTTTCACCCCTTCAAAGTAGTTCCTCACTTCTTCTCATGCGATCTCGGCGTTCTCCTCCGGGGTCCTCTCATATGGTAACTTCTCTGGAGTCTTCAGAGAAGGACCAAATCTGTATATCCTCCCGCCTCTGGCTGTACTGCTAGATGCCGGCAGAGCAGACGGAGTGGTTGTCTTCTTACTTGCTTACGAGGCGGAGGAGAAGGACTACGACGCGCCGGAGCAGCCGGAGCGGCGGCAGGTCTCTTCCGCCCTTGCTGACGAGGCGGAGAAGGAGGAAGCTGGCTGCTCGGGCGCGTCGGCGCAGGCGGAGAAGGAGGCGGAGTGCCGCCACGCGCTGGAGAAGGAGCCGGTCGAGTGCCCTGATCGTCACTCGCCGGAGGAGGAGGCGGTGGAGGAGGCGGAGTGCCATGACTCGCCGGAGGAGGAGGCGGTGGAGGAGGCGGAGTGCCCTGACTTGCCGGAGGAGGAGGCGGATGATGAAGCTATGTACCTAGGGTAGGGGCACGGACCTGTCCAAAGAGCCCTACCCAAGGACATCCCTAGAAGAAGTCACCTTTCAATCGACTTGAAGGTATCCCACTCGACGGGTTCAAGACACTCGACCAAGAAGCTATCACTCGACCATGAAGCCAACCACTCGACTGCCAGGAGACCTAAAGTCACTCCGCAGGCAAACGATCGGCTATTAAGTAGTCTTTATGGTCATTATAGCACTTTATTAGGGACGTTACCAGTAACGCCCAACCTTAAATGTACCTTAAACCCTGCATCACTGAGGGCAGGAGAGGGCCGGCGAACTCTATATAAGCCACCACCTCCTCAGTATGAAAGGTTCGCACCCCTGTTATTCATACACACATAATCCAATCGACCGCCTCCGGGCACCGAGACGTAGGGCTGTTACTTCCTCCGAGAAGGGCCTGAACTCGTAATCCTCGTGTGTTTACAACTTCCCAACAGCTGAGATCTAGCCTCTCCATACACACACCCCTACACCACTGTCAGAGTTAGAACCACGACAGTTGGCGCCCACCGTGGGGCAGGAATCTTAGCGCCTGATTGGAGAAGTTGCGATTTTTCCGATCCCTTTGATCATGGTTTCGTGCGGAGTTTTGGTGGAGGGCCGCGAGATCTGCCTCGGCGCGCTCACGTTCATCGCCGACGACTCTGCCTGGCTTCAGGAGGCACCACTCGACATCGACGCGCTCCCCGTCTGCGGTGCGACGCACTTCCGCGCATGCGTTCGTGGCATCCTCCTGCGGCAGCCGTCGACCCAGTATCGGTCGGCCCCCGTGTCGTCTCCCCGCTCTGTCTCCCACCGGCGCAAGCGCTCCGGTCGGTCGAGACTTCAGAGGTGGGTGAGGCGTGCCGTGGCTCGCCAGTCGGCTGCCCCACAAGTCGCGACAATCGAGCCCGACGAATCCCTCTGCGGCCTGTTCGACCTGTTGACTGGCTCCGCGGAGACCGCATCCGAGTGCAACAGCAGCGACCCAGCGGCTGAGGTTCTGGCGGTCGATGGAACGCACAGTCCTCCCGGTTTCCCTCGCGCTGATGGAGGCGTAGGTGGGGGTGACCCGTCGCATCCCCACGATGAGTATCTCCCCGAACCTCTCACGTCGATACAGCGAGAGGAGCTTCGCCGCCGGAACATGGACGCACTTCACACTCCTACCGTTGGAGAGACCCCCGAGGCCCGGGCCTTGGAGGACGCGCGCTTGGCTAACTTGGCCGAGCGCACTCGACTGGAGAATCTCCAGCGAGCACTCGACGAGCATGCGCGTCAGCGGGCTCCTGAGTCTAGTCGACATCAGCTCTTCCCGCCGACGCAGGTATACCAAACCCCATTTTAGAATTTGGCCGCCGCGGCCCGTATAGCAGAATCGATTCAGCCCTCCCAGTCGGAGGCTGGCAGGGGCTTGTTGCAGATCAGAGCGTTGCTCTGGGCGGCGGAAAACCAGAATTCCGCTGTTTCTCAGTCGCGGAATAGGATCCACAGTCGATCCGTTGCAACAGATACAGTCCAGTCGGCTCACAGCCCGAGATCGCCCCCGAGGCGTGAGGGACGTGGTGACCGGCATGATCAGTACAGAAGGAATGAGCAGTATGATCACCGATCCGATCGTGATGATCGACATCGAGTGCCAACCCCTCCCCCGAGGAGTGGGTCATATGCACCTCGACATCAAGATGACAGGCGCCCTCATAGTGTTGGGCAGAGGATTCCAGTCGACCCCAGGGACCCAGGCTTTGACGCGAGAGCTATCCTCGTTCAAGATTTGGTTGACAGGAACAAAGCTCATCGGGGAGGCCACAACAGAGATGCGCCTGCCGGCAGCAGAGTACATGTTTCGGGGCCAGAGTGTTTCAGTCGAGCCATCAGAGCCGCAGTGATTCCTCCCAACTTCAGGTTGGCGACTGGGGTCAGCAAGTTCACCGGTGAGTCTAAGCCTAACACTTGGCTCGAAGATTACCGAGTGGCTGTTCAAATTGGCGGTGGCAATGATGAGGTGGACATGAAGCATTTGCCTCTCATGTTAGAGGGCTCAGCCAGAGCGTGGCTAAATCAGTTGGCACCCAGCAGCATCTACACTTGGGAGGACCTCTCCCGAGTGTTTGTCACAACCTTTGAGGGAACATGCAAGCAACCCGCAGGCCTTACAGAATTGCGTTCTTGCGTACAGAAACCGAATGAAACTCTGAGGGATTACATTCAGAGGTGGATCACGTTGCATCACACAGTTGAGAATGTGCCTGACCATCAAGCAGTTTGTGCCTTTAAAGAAGGCGTTAAATACAAAGAATTGAATCTGAAGTTCGGTCGAACTGGAGAGATGTCTCTGAACCAGATGATGAAGATTGCCACCAAATATGCTAATGGTGAGGACGAAGATCGACTCCGGAGTGGCAAGCACAAGGCAGTCGCCCAAGAAACCGGAGGAAACTCCAGTCGGAAACAGAAGCGGAAGGCCGAGCCAGCCGCCCCTGGGGAGGCCCTGGCCGCAACCCAGGGAAATTTCAAGGGAAAACCCAAAGGCCCCTGGAAGCCCAAGAAAGTCAAGGATCAAGATGGAAATGATGTTTTGGATCTGCCATGTCACATCCACACCAAGAAAGATGAGGAGGGTAATTTTATTTACCCAAAGCATACCACTCGATAGTGCCGGCTCCTGATCCAGCAGTTTCAGGGCAAACAGTCCAAAGATAAGGAAAAAGAGTCGGACAGAGTTGAGGACAAGGAAGATAGTGACGATGGATACCCCCAAATCAATTCCACCCTGATGATTTTTGCTAATGTCGAAAGCAAAAGTCGACTGAAAGTCATTAACCGTGAGGTGAATATGGTTGCTCCGGCAACACCCAGTTATCTGAAGTGGTCTCAGACTGCCATCACATTCGACCAGTCTGATCACCCTACGCACATTGCCACCCGTGGGAGGCAAGCTTTGGTGGTCGACCCAGTTGTCGAAGGCACTCGACTAACCAAAGTCCTGATGGATGGTGGCAGTGGCCTGAACATATTGTATGCTGAAACATTGAAAGGAATGGGCATTCCGATGTCCAGGCTCAGTACCAGTAACATGAGCTTCCACGGAGTCATTCCTGGGAAGAAAGCCGAATCACTCGGCCAGATCGCTCTCGATGTGGTTTTCGGTGATTCAAAGAATTACCGCAAGGAAAAGTTGACATTCGAGGTTGTGGACTTCCAAAGTGCTTATCATGCCATTTTGGGCAGGCCAGCTTACGCACGCTTCATGGCTCGACCATGTTTTGTGTATCTCAAGTTGAAGATGCCTGGTCCCAAAGGTGGCACCAACCGGGACCAATAGGCATCCACGCGTCAGCATTTCTGTGGCTAGGGTTTTTTTTGAAGGGGGGGGGGTTTGGGGGTTTTGGGGGGTTAATTTAGGTGTTTCATATATTCTGTTAGCTAGCTATAATTAATAGAGAGAAGTGTCCTCTCTTATGTCCGTGCTTGGTCGACGCTACGTACTATACATACGTATAGAGGGGACTAGACACCCTAGCTAGCTAGTAAGCAAACGAAGGAAACAGAAGATCGTCATGAACATATATGCATACAGAGAGAAGTGATATCGACCACCTCTCCTTCTCCGAGAGATTGGTCGAACAACAAGTTCTCGTATATCTATCCGACACTACGGGCTACATATATACAATAATTATCTCTTACAAATATAATCATACGGACTCATGGTCCACATAATATTCTCCGTCTTCAGCGATCACGTGGTCAAGAAAGAATGCCGCCAATTCCTCTTGAATTGCTCGCAAGCGAGCTGGTGCTTGGAGTTCATCCCGCTTCCGAAACATCTAATTTGAAGAAGGGGGTCAATACATATATATATATGAATGAATGAAACTCAACACAAATGATGGTAATAAAATAAAATTGTGAATGTTGTTATTTACGTACTTCATATTGTTCGTCAGTGTAGCCCCGCTCACAGGTCGTGTGGCGAATGGACTCGCAAACGTAGTATCCACAGAAATCATTCCCGTGTTCCTGCCACAACCACTTTACAAGAAATACAGGTCAATCAAACTGATAAGCAAGAATGCCAAATGGTATTGATGAAATTAGCGCTTGAATCAATAGGAGATGCACGGAACATGCTACTATAGTACTTACTTTCGGGTGTCTAAATTGCAGCTTCTTCGGGAGTCCTGGAGCTTTTTTGGAGATTTTTTTCCAAACCCTGCCTGACAAAGAAAATAATTACTTGATATATCAGGAAATGAACAAAGTTGCTGATGTGGTGGATAATGATTGATTTAACTTACTTCTCGAGCATTTGAGTCATGTCTGTATAGTCCTGGGGATCTTTTCGTCTTGAGTCTAAGACGGTTACTAGTCCCTGCTCAAGCTTAATCTCTAGGAGAAAATAGTGGTAACTGCACACGCATGCATAACTCATCAATTACATTACTATAACCTTGACTAATATATAAGGGAAACCGAATACGCACAGGAAAGTAACACTCACTTGAAGTTGTAAGGAAAGAGTATTATATCTTTGTTTTCATTTATTACCAACGATCGTAGCAAGTTGGCCTCGGTATCTGCGGCATGAAATTTAACCTGAGTTGCATCTATGAGATATGTGTTAATGAACCCAATATCATCGACTTGTCTTTTCTTCAATTCGGCGATCTTCAATCTACGTAATATATTGAGGATGATTATAAATACATGCAATGAAAGAGCTGAGCTATATAGAGAGACTTAATGACAGAAGTAGTACTACTTACAGACAGTAGCAGGCGACCGTTGTTTTATCGAGGGCCAATTGATTGAAAAACTGAAAGAACTCCTCGAATGGAATAGGCAACAGTTCAATTCCAACGAGGTCATGCTCATTTTTAACTTTCACATACAAAGTACTCCTCCCCCCAGAGTCTCTGCAGATTTTCAAGTACCAATCATGCAATCTTCGCATCATCGTTGATAGAGATCTTTCATCTTTGACGAGAGGCTTCCCGTACTCGTATCTTTGTATCTGCACCTCCATGAAATCATAATGTACATTGTCGGGCAGGTAATCGCCAAGATTGCTATAACCGGGCACCATCCTCGGATCATTAGCGACGTTGTCGCTAGGCACCTTGAGCGGGGGGCACGATTGCTTCGCTTGTTCGCCGAGCTGGGCAATTTGTTTCCCAGCTCGTTGTTCTTTCAGCCTTTCATCACTGACAGTACTTCCCGACCGCTCCGCTTCGGCAAATTCCTTTCCAATAATGCACTCATAGTTTCCTTTCGGCGGAGACTTGGGTGGTTTTTTCAGGGCAGCCAGAGTGCGCTTCGCTTTCACCAGATCTACCTTCTCCTCCGTAGGTGGATGTTTCTTTGCTTTCACCCCTTCAAAGTAGTTCCTCACTTCTTCTCGTGCGATCTCGGCGTTCTCCTCTGGGGTCCTCTCGTATGGTAACTTCTCTGGAGTCTTCAGAGAAGGACCAAATCTGTATATCCTCCCGCCTCTGGCTATACTGCTAGACGCCAGCAGAGTAGACGGAGCGGTTGTCTTCTTTACTTGCTTACGAGGCGTAGGAGAAGGACTACGACGCGCCGGAGCAGCCGGAGCGGCGGCAGGTCTCTTCCGCCCTTGCTGACGAGGCGGAGAAGGAGGAGGCTGGCTGCTCGGGCGCGTCGGCGCAGGCGGAGAAGGAGAAGGAGTGCCTCCACGCACTGGAGAAGGAGCTGATCGAGTGCCCTGATTGTCACTCGCCAGAGGAGGAGGCGGTGGAGGAGGCGGAGTGCCCTGACTCGCCGGAGGAGGAGGCAGTGGAGGAGGCGGAGTGCCCTGACTTGCCAGAGGAGGAGGAGGAGGAGGCGGCGGAGGCGTCCAGTTCGGAAGGTAGATGAGCTCCTTCCGCCATAGGCATGGAGTCTTCAGAGCAGACCCCAGCCTAGTCTCCCCTTCACCGGTAGGGTGGTTGTCGGTGTCAAAACCGGTGGATCTCGGGTAGGGGGTCCCGAACTGTGCGTCTAGGCCGGATGGTAACAGGAGGCAAGGAACATGATGTTTTACCCAGGTTCGGGCCCTCTTGATGGAGGTAACACCCTACGTCCTGCTTGATTAATATTGATGATATGGGTAGTACAAGAGTAGATCTACCACGAGATCAAGGAAGCTAAATCCTAAAAGCTAGCCTATGGTATGA
The DNA here is from genome assembly GCF_056163025.1 of Triticum urartu. Lineage (NCBI taxonomy): Eukaryota > Viridiplantae > Streptophyta > Magnoliopsida > Poales > Poaceae > Triticum > Triticum urartu. Next base: position 649,258,762 of record NC_141879.1, read on the forward strand.
TTGTTGTATGATGAAGTTGTCCTACGGAGTAAAACCCTCCGGTTTATATGGACACTGGAGAGGGTTAGGGTTACACAAAGTCGGTTACAATGGTAGGAGATCTAAATATCCGCATCGCCAAGCTTGCCTTCCACGCCAAGGAAAGTCCCATCCGGACACGGGACGAAGTCTTCAATCTTGTATCTTCATAGTCCAGGAGTCCAGCTGAAGGTATAGTCTGGCTACCCGGACACCCCCTAATCCAGGACTCCCTCAGTAGCCCCCGAACCAGGCTTCAATGACGACGAGTCCAGCGCGCAGATTGTCTTCGGCATTGCAAGGCGGGTTCTTCTCCAAATTCCGTGTACCTGCTGAATAATGTCCGATTTTCATAATGTAGCGCACCTTGGCTTCCACGCCCAATAATGGCCGTCTTCCACGTGTTAAACGAATGCGAAAAGTCGGGGTGTTTTTACATTCACACTCCTAGCCGCATAAATGAGCCGCCTATTTGATGGGATGGGGATTCAGATCCAAACCACACCTTCTCCCCTCCGCAAGTAATCATCAGAGCGCCTCCAGCAAAGGTCCATTCCAACATGGCTAGCCATCGCAGCTCCTCCTCTCGCCCTTCCAGTCCTAAACCTGGAGACTGGGAGAGGTGCTCTGTCCCGCACAGCGAGCTAGTGTCGCTTCAGGCCAAGGGATTTCTCCCTCGGGCCTATATGGTCCCGGTCCGAGCCGGACTCGCCACCTATAATGGCGGAGAGCAAGCGGAGAGCACCCCCAATCCCTCCAAAGGAGAGCCGGTGTGCCTCGTCACTTATCTAATAAGAGGACTTCGATTTCCAATTCATCCATTTCTCCGTGGGCTTCTGGAGTTCTACGGCCTCCAGCTACACAATCTCACGCTCGCCTCTATATTGCATATCGCGGGCTTCGTCGCCCTTTGCGAGCTATTCTTGGGTGTTGAGGCTCATTTCGCGCTGTGGAAGAGGTTATTCTGCCTGGTGCCGCGCTCTCAAGAGGGGTCTATATATCAAGTGGGCGGAGCCGAAGTGTGGCGTATCGCCGGGACCGGATATCTATCCGGAACCCCAAAGAAGGCGTCCGAGGATTGGCCTTCGGAATGGTTTTATATAGATGATGTCCCGCTGCCGGATCCTATCCGGGCCGGTCTCCCCGAATTCAACAGTGCTCCCTTAAAGAAACGCCTAAGCTGGCGTCCGCGGAGCTCTCAGAGAGAAGGCGACAGGGACGTCCTTCACCTGATGGGTCGGATAAGACTATTGGCTCATTCCGTACTAACCATGATTGAAGTCATGGCCGCATGCATTATGCGGGGGGTGCAGCCGCTTCAATACAGAGGCCACCCCATGTGGGATTTTAACGGGGAGGATGACGCTACCCGTTACGGTCGTAAGGGGCCAGCCTCAGCTGCCGCTCTAGTAAAGATCTTATCCTCTTTGTACAAGGGAGAAGAGGAGGAATTCCTCCGCGTCAACCCGCAGGGCGGATTTTCTATGTACAACCCTCCGAGTTGGGTAAGTGGACAATTGTGCTTGCCCATCCGTTTTATATTCCCATGATTAAATATGTAGTCTTCTGATTTCAACGCAGGAACTGCGTCAGGAAGTAAAGGATATAAACAGCCGTCCCCCACAGCCCGAGGATCCAGGACGGTCCCTCGATCCGGACTCCGAAGAGGATCCGGACATATCGGTGGAGCTGATTGACGGGGTGTTTCATCAGCTAAGCAAGGACAATACCTTGGTGGCCATTACGGCTGATTACCCAGGGTTAATCCCGGCCTCCCAGGTAACAGAGAGTGGAGTCTCATGCCCTTGAGAAGGAATCCATTCTCACGCATTTCAGTTTTCCTGACAATGACCGTGTTTTACAGGGGAGGTTTCCGAGGCGGGAGGCCGCACCTGCGGTGGCTAGCCAACGAGGGGCCGCAGGGCCCCGTGGGGTAAAAAGGAATGTAGTCCGGACTGAGACATCGGCGCAAAGGTATAGCGCACCCTCTTTTTCCCTGGTGTTATTCCTTCAGGGCATATTAACGTTCGTGCTGTCTTCAGGACGAAGAGACCTCGCCGGACTACATTCGGAGAGGTTGCCAATCGCGCCTCCACCAGCCAGGCTCCAACGCCTGGCCCGGAAGCGGAAGCGAACACAAGGCGCGCACCGGACGCTCCTCCGACAGAGGATGCGGACAGGCTGTCTGCCACCAATTCCGAGGTGGAGAGTGCCATGAACCACAGGCGTCGCCGGAAAGTTCTTCGCGGCGCTTGTTTCTCCCAAGAGGCATTAGATGCCTTCAATTCGGGAGATGCGTATCTCCTTGCCGCTCAAAATGGTTTAGCCAGAGCCACGGAGCAATATGTAAAAGACATATGGGTAAGAAAATTTTGGTAAAAATATATATATATATACCAGTAGCCCCCGAGACTTGAAACAGTTAGAGTAACTGATTTAAGGATCATTTGTTATGCAGGTTCTTACATAGAATAATACCGTACTGTCCCAGGAGCTGGAAGAGTGCAAAGCCCAACTGGAGGCCGCACTAGCCGCGGCAGGGGAGCCCAAAGAGACCCCCTCTGGTAAGATACACTTCGAAAGATTAGTATCTTACGAAGTGCGGCGTGTGTGTAAATCTGACAAATCATATTGCAGATGGCGCCGGACTAGATCCGGAGAGGCAACAACTCTTGCGCCGGCTAAAGACCGGTGAGAGTATGTTGACAAGGGTGAGGCGGGAGAAGAATGATCTTCAGGATGCCAACACCAAGCTGGACGTTGAACTTAAAGATGTTCGTGGCCAGCTATCGGACTCTACTAAGGAGAATCAGCGGCTTCGACGCAGCATATTTAGTAAGTGCTTAAGCGAATCTTTGAAAGAAAAGAGTTCGGCGAGGAAGTCGACTAACAGAGTAATGTCTGTAGGTATGCTAACGGGTCTTCCTGCAGAGGAGATGCCCGGTTCTACGGGTGACCTTCTTCCCGAGCTCTCGCAACTGCACGAGTGAGTTCGGCAGGCGATGCGAGGCATTGCCCAATCCTTATGGCCTTCCCACTCCATGCCCGAGGGCCTTGGAGAGCTTTCGGAGAAGCTTAAGGGAGCTCAGCGGCGCTTCCGGTTGTGGAAGATATCGGCCTGCCGACAAGGCGCTAGGGAGGCCTAGGCCATGGTGAAGACACGGTACACGAAGTCTGACCCAAACCACATGGCCGAGGTCGGACTTGTGGGGCCTGACGGGAAGGAGATCCTTGTAAGCTTAGTGTACGGCCAAGTAGATTTGGCCGCAAAGTATTCCCAGCAGGACTGTAAGTTAGACAGCCTGTTAAATGGTATTGAAGAGGAATACAATCAGTCAGAGTGACTATGTAATTTTTAATTGACATGTGTAATGCCTTCTAGCCGGATTGTAGATCATTTGTCGTTGCCGACCTTTTCGCTTCAACCTCAGGACCTGACGGTCCGGAGTGTGTACGAATACCCTTCCGGTTATGTAAGAACTGGGGTATGCATGGAGACCAGGCGGCGGCCTTTGGTCTCGGTTGGTGGCACCAACCGGGACTAAAGGGGGGCAGTGGTCACGGTTTGTGCCACGAACCGTGACCAATGCCCCCCTTTAGTCCCGGTTAGTGCCACCAACCGGGACCAAAGGCCTTGTGCGGCTGCTGCGTCGAAAGTTTAGTCCCACCTCGCTAGTTGAGAGGGGTGCGTAGTTGTTTATAAGCCCCACTGCCGCACCCCTCTCGAGCTCCTCTCCATTGCAGGCTTACGGGCCTACTTGTCACTGCTATGCCTGTGGGCCTACTGGGCCTCATGCGGGCCTGAATCCTGGGCCTTGGATGGGTTTCTAGTCGTATTCACGCCGTGGGGGCCCAGTAGGTGGCATTTTTTTTCCAGTTTTTTTGTTTTGTTTTCTGCATTATTTATTTTCTTTTGTTTTTTGCTTTATTTTTTTATTCTTTTTTCTTTTAGTTTTAGAAAAATTATAAACTTTCTGTTAGTGCCATTAGTTTTCAAATTTGAAAACACTTTTTTAGTTTTCTTTGTTGCTTTATTTATTTTATTTTGTGATTAACTTTACTATAAAAATAGTTGTTTTCCTGTTTTTTTGATTTGTTCTTTGCATTATTTATTTTCTTTTGTTTTTTGCTTTAATTTTTAATTCTGTTTTCTTTTAGGTTAGCAAAATTATAAACTTTCTATTAGTGCCATTAGTTTTAGAAAAATTATAAACTTTCTGTTAGCGCCATTAGTTTTCAAATTTGAATAGTTAAAATTTGAATTCTTTGAAAATTGTTTGAATCACAAGTTTGTGATTAACTTACTAAAAAATGAGAATAGATGCGCTTATAGAGAAAATCCAACCTAAATTCCTAGTAAATTTCTATGAATTTCAGAGAAATTCACTATGAATTTAGGTTAAACTTTTCTCTATTAGGGCATCTATTTTCACTTTGAGAGGAGCTCAACAAGGCAGAGAGGGAAGGGCTTATAAACCGGTGTGAGCCCCCTTCGGTTGGCGAGGTGGGACTAAACTCTGCCCGCAACGAGGACCAACCCTTTAGTCCCGGTTTGTGGCACAAACCGGGACTAATGGTCATGGGCCAGGGGCGAGGAGCAAAATTATAAACTTTCTGTTAATGCCATTAGTTTTAGAAAGTTGAAAGTTGAAAGTTGGCATGGGCCAGGGACTAATGGTCATGGTATTACGAGGGCCGAACCATAAGACATGAAAGCATTTCAAATGAACTCTGAAAAAGTTGAAAGTTGGCATGGTATCATAATTTCACCCACATAGCATGTGCATGTAAAAAACGGACAATGGTAGCATGTTCGTGTGTTACAAAGTTGGCATGGTATCATCATAATAGTTGCGGGAGAAAGTCTTCACTTTTTCTTCGCTTGTGTCATTTGCTTATTGCGCCGTAACCATGGATAATCTTCATTGTTTATCAGGATGCTTGGGTCAGCCTTGACATTGAAGGGAGGAATTTCATGAAACTTTTCATAATCTTCAGACATGTCTGTCTTGCTGTCCACTCCCAGGATGTCCCTTTTTCCTGAAAGAACTATGTGGCGCTTTGGCTCATCGTATGATGTATTCGCTTCCTTATCTTTTCTTTTTCTCGGTTTGGTAGACATGTCCTTCATGTAGATAACCTGTGCCACATCATTGGCTAGGACGAACGGTTCGTTAGTGTACCCAAGATTTTTCAGATCCACTATTGTCATTCCGTACTGTGGGTCTACCTGTACCCCGCCGCCTAACAGATTGACCCATTTGCACTTAAACAAAGGGACCTTAAAATCAGGTCCGTAGTCAAGTTCCCATATGTCCACTATGTAACCATAATATGTGTCCTTTCCGCTCTCGGTTGCTGCATCAAAGCGGACACCGCTGTTTTGGTTGGTGCTCTTTTGATCTTGGGCGATCATGTAAAATGTATTCCCATTTATCTCGTATCCTTTGTAAGTCAATACAGTCAAAGATGGTCCCCTGACAACAAGTACAACTCATCACAAACAGTGTTGTCACCTCTGAGACGTGTTTCCAACCAACTGCTGAAAGTCCTGATGTGTTCACATGTAATCCAGTCGTCGCACTGCTCCAGGTGTTTGGAGCGCAGACTGTTCTTGTGTTCATCGACATACGGGGTCACCAAGGTAGAGTTCTGTAGAACTGTGTAGTGTGCTTGAGACCAAGAATATCCGTCCCTGCATATTATTGAGTCTCTTCCAAGAGTGCCTTTTCCAGTCAGTTTCCCCTCATACCGCGATTTAGGGAGACCTATCTTCTTAAGGCCAGGAATGAAGTCAACACAAAACCCGATAACATCCTCTGTTTGATGGCCATGGAGATGCTTCCTTCTGGCCTAGCGCGGTTACAGACATATTTCTTTAGGACTCCCATGAACCTCTCAAAGGGGAACATATTGTGTAGAAATACGGGCCCCAGGATGACAATCTCGTCGACTAGATGAACTAGGACGTGCGTCATGATATGGAAGAAGGATGGTGGGAACACCAGCTCGAAACTGACAAGACATTGCGCCACATCACTCCTTAGCCTTGGTACGATTTCTGGATCGATCACCTTCTGAGAGATTGCATTGAGGAATGCACATAGCTTCACAATGGCTAATCGGACGTTTTCCAGTAGAAGCCCTGTCGGTGTCAAAACCGGCGGATCTCGGGTAGGGGGTCCCAAACTGTGCATCTAGGCCGGATGGTAACAGGAGGCAAGGAACATGATGTTTTACCCAGGTTCGGGCCCTCTTGATGGAGGTAAAACCCTACGTCCTGCTTGATTAATATTGATGATATGGGTAGTAGAAGAGTAGATCTACCACGAGATCAAGGAGGCTAAACCCTAAAAACTAGCCTATGGTATGGTTGTTGTATGATGAAGTTGTTCTACGGACTAAAACCCTCCGGTTTATATAGACACCGGAGAGGGTTAGGGTTACACAAAGTCGGTTACAATGGTAGGAGATCTTGAATATCCGCTGTCAGGACCCCGATTCCAAGTCACATCGATCTAGCCGGTAACACCTCATATCACTTTGCGGCCTCACGCACGGTATCCCACGGGTGTCGCCTTACCATGGCCCGGGACCGTTTGCGCCTTTTGGCTCACGTATATAATAGTGTCGCTAGCATCCATATGACAAAGAGCCCGGGCCGACATGGCTAGTCGTGAACCCAAAGCGGCACAGACCTATGGAGATAGGCATACATGAATCACATCGAACATGTCGGTCATCAGCGAGTGATTCCGGGCTGTAGCACTGGGCTAATAGGACTCCGGGGAACCCGGGCTGTAGCAGGCTAGGCAGGACTCTGGATATCACCGCGTGACATTTCCCCGAAGGGACAGACATAGGAACGAAGTGAAACACATGCCGGCCAGTCAAGTGTCCTGAGTAGTAGTGCTGGGCTAGCAGGACTCTGGTGAACCGGGCTGTAGCGGACTACTATGGCTCGAGGAACACTAGACTACATTTCCCCATAAGAAAGGCTGCCAAGGATAAACAACTAGATTGTCGGATCCCACTCATACCAAGCATTTCAATCATACACACAATATGCCCGATATGAGTACATACAACATGGCATCACAACAAAACTCTACAACTCAAGTACTTTATTTAAAGGCTCCAGAGAGCCATACATAACAAGTTCATATAGATAGGGGTCACATGACCCGACACTCAAGTCATTCAAACATACAAGCACATGCGGAAGCAACTAGTCTGAGTACAGACTCTAGAAAGAAAGAAGGCTTCTCGAAGCCTGTCTATCTACATAGGGCCTTCCATGGCCAGGATCACCACCTGGGTGGCTAGTCACTCGTCGACGTCAAGGTCTACGTAGAACCCATCGGAGGGGGCGGTGTTGTCGTCTGGAAACAGTAATTAAACAAACATGAGTACAAAGGTACTCAGCAAGTCTTACATCAGAACCTACTATACATGCTTATTCTCAAGAAGGTGGTGGGGTTATTGCAGCAAGCTAGCTTTGACTCTTGGCTAAGCTATCCTACGGAACTTCACCAGTAAAATAGTTTTCGCACACGAGTCCACTACTCACCATCACAATACTCCACCGGGGATCCTCCCTCGTCATCCTACGAGAGGGCCATCCTCGGTACTCACACTTATCTTGAGTCTTTTAGTGGTATCCATTAACTTGTCTATGAACTGTATAGGCAACCAAGTAGTCCTTTACCGCGGACGCGGCTATTCGAATAGTTTTATACCCTGCAGGGGTGTACTTCTTCATACACGCTTTCACCACTTACCGCCGTTTACACGACATGTACTCGGCAACCTTCAAGCGGAAGCCCAGCGAGGGTGTCGGCCACGGCCTACCTAAACACTTAAGTCTCTAGTCCAGGTTTATCTCCTATCCAGGTTCCATCCGCAGGGAGTCCGGCCGAGGTTTCCACATACGGCCCCGAACGATGTGAACAGGGTTCCCGAGACACCAAACGGGTGACTCGGTACACCATGCCACGGTGTATCTACCGCAACATAGCCCACCCCTAGGGTCAGCGCTACGCACGGCCACCAACACATAACCTACAAGCACCAGAAACTATTTGCAACTCCTGGACAGAGTACTAGGGTGATTAAGAAGCCGAGAGGGTCCATTGGTTTCGGGTCCAATGTACGGTAGTAACTGCATCTTAAATCACACATACAGATCTCAGTTCTTAGGGACGGCCTCAATGAAACAACCCACCATGTACTCCTACATGGCCTCTCATCGATACCTTTACCAAAACATGTTCAACACATCCCTCACATTACCGACATAAGCATTTCACTCTAGCCCATCACCCAGATGAACCAGACCCGACACAACTCTAAGCATAGCAGGCATAGCAAGGTAGGAATCACATACATGGCTCAATCAACTCCTACACATGCTAGTGGGTTTCATCTAGTTACTGTGGCAATGACAGGTCATGCAGAGGATAAGGGTTCAACTACCGTAACACACAGCAGTTTGAATCGCGTTGTCTTAATGCAGTAAACAAGAGCAGAAGCGAGAACATGGGTTTGTATCGGAATGATCAATGCTTGCTTGCCTGATGGAGTGGTAGTGGGATACTGCCCTTCAGTTGGATACTCGTGAATATCCTCGGAGGCAGAACCTACCACGAAGAACACATCGGAACACAATCAACACATGACGATATGCAACAATATGATGCATGCTATGACATGGCAATATGAATGTGTCTTGGCCTAATGCAAGTTATAATAGAAAGGAATGAACTCATTTGAATCAAAGATTCAAATATTAGCTCATTAAACATGGCCTTAATAGTGCATTTCTTATTCTGCTTAAATAGCAAGGTAAACTTGTTTTGTCATGCATGAAACCATTACAGATGGATATATTGAATTTTTCTGATCATTTTTCATATATAAATCTTTGCATTTGGAGCTATGGTTGATTTTCTATGATTTTTAGAAGTTTTGACTATTTTCTGGAATTTCCTGAATAAAAATAAATCCAGAAAATGCATTACTGCGTCAGCATTGCGTCATGCTGACCTCAGCAGGTCAAAGGCGCCAGCCCAGGTCAAACCTGACTGGTGGGCCCCTTCTGTCAGCCTCTCAGCTAATTAACAGGGTTAGATTAACACTAATTAGCTGTCACTGGGGCCTGGGCCCACATGTCAGTGACTGATTTAATTAAAATTAATTAAAACTAATCCTAATTTAGTTAGCAGACCGGCCCCACCTGTCATAGACTCAGGAGGGGGGTCTACCTGGCCCACCCAGGGGTCAAACTGGGTCAAACTCGCCGGCGTTAAGCCGCCGGCGAGGCCGAGACGGCGGAGGGCTTCGGATTTGGTCCTCCGGTGACCAAATCGACGGCGGAGACGTGCTACGCGTAGCTGGGGCTCGTGCGCATCTAGTGGGGCAAGTGGGAGGAGCTGGGGTGGAGCGAGCTCCCCGGAATCGAGCTCGTGGCGGCGGCCGGAGTTCGGACGGGGTGGGTTTCGACGCTACGGTGCACGGGAGAAAGAGGTGGTGGTGGCTATGGGTTCCTGGTGCTGTGCTGAGCACAACGGCGAGCTTGGCTTCGAGCCACTGTGGCTCTGGCCATGACGGCGCCATGGCCGACGGCAGGGAGCTCTCGGGTGCGGTGGAAACGGCGGCTACAGAAGCCAAACGAGCACGGGAGCTAGGGGGAAAGGAAGAGGAGCTCACAGCGGAGTCGAAGAGGGGGTCAGCGAGCTCGAGGCCGGCGAATCGAACGGCGGCGTCCGGCGGCCGTGGACGGGGAAGAAGGGCACCACGTCATCTTGGGGTCGTCCGAGATTGCGTGGGTCGACGGAGAGGTCCAGGGTGACGAGGCGGAGCGATTGGGCTCGTCGGAGGGGCGAGGGAGTGGCTCTGGTGGCAACTACGGCGATCGGCGGCAAGGGATGCGCTCGGCCATCGCGGGAGAGAGTGAGGGAGACGAGGGGGAGAGTGCGAGAGGATGAGAGGGGGACGTGGGGGTCGCGTGGCACCCCTAGACGTCTCCAGGAGTCGGCGGAAGCAGGAGGTGGCCGGCGTGTGGCCGGCGCGCGGCGAGCATGCGCCCCTGCCTCCTGGCGCGAGGAGGACGACGACTGGCGAAGCCAGTAGGCTGGGCCGAGCCAGGTGGGCTGGCCAGCTCAGGTAAGGCCCAGGTGGGCTTCCCTCTCTCTTTTTTTTTATTTCTTTCTGTTTTTCTATTTAACTGCAACTGCTGGGCTTAAAATAAAATACTAAAACGTTTCCAAAAATCCTGAAAATAATTGTGGGCTCTGTTTAGATTATTTCCAACAGCAGACATTTATTTCCAGAATTATTTGGGCATTTAAATTATTTTATAGCATTTAAATGCCCAAATTCAAATACTTATGATTTAATTCAATGACCTTCTGTTGACCTAGAAAAATGTGCACCAATTTTGCCAGAGGTTTTAACCCAAGACAAAGAGGGTGAACTTTTTAGAAGGGCATTTCAGGTTCATTGAAAATAATTTTAGTAAACCCTAGTTGTTTCCAGGGAGTGTTGGGGGTTTCTGCCTTCCCCATTTCAAATTTAAAAGAAATTTAAACATGATGCACACTCTAATGCTTGAACTAGCTAGGGTGTGACATCCGCATCGCCAAGCTTGCCTTCCACGCCAAGGAAAGTCCCATCCGGACACGGGATGAAGTCTTCAATCTTGTATCTTCATAGTCCTGGAGTCCGGCTGAAGGTATAGTCCGGCTACCCGGACACCCCCTAATCCAGGACTCCCTTAGTAGCCCCTAAACCAGGCTTCAATGACGACGAGTCCGGCGTGTAGATTGTCTTCGACATTGCAAGGCGGGTTCCTCCTCCAAATTCTTCATAAAAGTTTGTAAACACCAAGAGTAGTGCCCGGCTCTGCAAAATAAGTTTCCACGTATTGCCATAGAGAGAATAATATTAACACAAATCTAATCTGCTGACGTATTCCGCAGCGTGACATCACACTACGGCCAAGCCTTTATTCCAATCGTTTTCACTTTTCCACCTCAGCGTGTTTTGCGAGGCGGTTTCCTTGGCACGTCTTGTCAAAGCAGAGATCGTGTCCCCTTTATTTACAGGATTCTCATCAATACGGACGTGGGTAACCCAATCGTGCCCGTTAGCATGTCTTCTCGATTAAATGCGAGTCCCAAACGGTTACAGGGAGGGCTCCTGGTATTCAACCTCTTATAAAGAGACCAAGGCCTTACTCCTTTTCTCCAATCTCAAAACAAGTTCGCCTGTCGCCTCGAGTTCCAACACCCTAGGCTCCAGATTCCAGGCGCTTCGGACCTTCAACAATGTCCGGTTCCGACCTTCAAGGCCGATGGATGCCCTCCTCCGTCACGGAGGAGGACGTGCTAAAGTTGAGAGAGGCTAGGTTCTTGACCGCCGAAATTTTGCACAGGTTGCCTGCTCAAAGGCAGGCTCTTCCCAGTCCCCAGCCCGGTGAGAGCATAGTGTTCATGTCTCACTTCCTTCGGGGGTTAGGCTTCCCGATGGATCCCTTTGTGAGGGGGCTGATGTTCTATTATGTGCTGGAATTTCACGACTTAGCTCCGGAGTCCATCCTCCACATTTCCTCATTCATCGTTGTGTGCGAAGCGTTCCTCCGTGTTACTCCTCACTTCAGATTATGGCTCAAGACTTTTGGAGTGGAGCCGAAGATGATCGAGGGACGGCACGCAGAGTGCGGAGACGCTGTCATAAGTAAGAATGCTGATGCTCCATGGCCCGAGGGCTCCTTTCAAGAGGAGCTCGGCTTGTGGCAACGAGAGTGGTTCTATATCACCACTCCCAGGAGCACCAAGTGGGTGGCGCCTCCTGCCTTTCGCTCGGGTCCCCCACCACGGCTAGCGTCATGGGTCAACAAAGGATTAGATTGGGGGTTATCCAAAGACATGCCCTTGTTGCAGGGCCGTATTAGGGATCTCTTAGAAAGAGACCTCAACCTGGTCAAGGTGACGCAGGTCATGCTGATTAGCCGAACACTGCCCGGCAAACATCGATCCCTTCGTCTGTGGGAGTTTAATCCGGAGGGACCACGATCTCTCCAGCATTTTATGGGCGCAACGCCCGTGGAGATGTATAAAATGTTCTTCGGATCACAAGCAATATGTCCGGATTTGACCGAGGATGCAGGTTTAAGCTGCAATCGCCCGGATACTCAAGTAAGTAACCTTGTGCCCGGACTCGCTATCCGCAAAATTGTCATAAATTCGCCCCTAAAAGAGCTGTCGTTTTAAACAGGAGTGGATAGCGAAGGCAAAGCTGATCAGGTGTCCGGCTCCCCTTCCTGAGACCAGGTCGGATCCCGTGCTAGTCAGGATGTTGAAGATCGTGCCTTTGGAGGGAAGTGAGGGGGAGGACAAGGAAACTATGGCCTCCTTGAAGGAGGCTGCGCCGAAGGGAAGAACCGACAATTCCTCTCCCAAGGGGAAGAAGAGGGCCGCCTCTGACGACCCGGAGACCATGGCCTCAAAGCGGGGGGAAAAGTCCTCGTCAGAGGGTCCGACGCCGGGGAGATCCTCGGCCGAACTACGCCCTCAAAGGGATCAGCCCTCCAGCGAGCCGTAAGTAGAGAAAGATTTTCCTTTAGAGGGATGAGAGAAACCCTTGCTTTTTATCTGAGAAGATTAACCGAAATTTTACCTTGTAGCTCGGACCTCAACCCTTCTCAGCAGAGCTCGTCTTCGGGGGATCTTCTTCCGGAGATGATGGAGAGTGGAACGCCTCCCCCTGCCGTACCGCCTAGCGAGGTGGGCGACCCTGAGGTGTCGTCGCAGAGGGTTTCTCCGAATCCGGCAGGGGCGGAAGGTAGCCATATGTCCCCCCAAGGTTCTCCGCGTCCGGCCTTCGATGGAGGTCACAGGACGAGTCCGACACCATCCGATGCGCGGTCGGAGGAGATGATGATTCTGCTGGGGCGAGCTTCTATCTTAGAGGAGCACCGTGCATTGATGGGTACAGTGATTGGAAGGATTTCGTCCGCGGAAAGCGGATTGCATGAGGCCGTCAGAAGTTTGCTGACGGGTTTTGAGGTACGTTTGATAATGTACTTCTTTGTCAGGTGCGCATAAATAAGATGCGCCCTGTGTAGATAGTAGCCCCTGAGACTCTGTGCGTTGTCAAAATTGACGGCGCGCAGAGGATCATAATCCCTGGTCTAAAATGTCGCCGTTGTATACAGGTGGCGAAGTGTCCGGAATCGAGCCGAACTAATTATTTTGCCGAACTAAAGTGGCAACTTGACGTGGCAGATGCCGACATCACGCTCGTCAACGAGCGGCTTGATGAGGCTCAAGGTATGCAATTCCTCGGGCGGCATCTGGTAAGAGGAGCTTTATGCCAGTATCTTACACTGTGTGTGCTTGACGCAGATGGTGCGGCCACCATGGAGAGTCTTCGGGCGGAACTTGCCCGAGCTAAGGAACAAGCCAGAAAAAGTGATACGGCTGCCGAGAAGGCCCTCGAAGAGCTGAGAGCCGAACAGGCTTCTCACTGCCGAAGCAAGAAGGAGATGGCCGTGATGGCCGTGAAGTTAAAAAGTGCTGCTGACCGTTGCAAGTTTCTTGAGAAAGAAGACTGGGCGAGACAGACGGACTTAGAGAAGGCCGTTGCTGATGCCAAGGACGCTCGCTCTGCGATGAGAGCTGCGAAGGAGGAGCTGCGTCAGGCCGAACAGATTGCGGCTGGAAAGCCCTTTATGCTGCGGAGGAAGTTTTGCGATCCGAAGTTTGCTCCGTTGGACCGGATGTGGAGTGCGGAGGACACCTATCTGGATTTGGCAGCGAGTGCTGCTGATGCAACCGAATACTTTCGAGATCAAGAAGATCGCGAAGTGGAAAGGCTTTTCTGGTCGCAGTTCCAGAATCCAGAGCGTCCACTGGCAGTGGACGATCGTCTGGCTCAATGGGCCGAACTGAATAGATTGTCCGGACTCGCCATGAAGTACGTCATGGGTCATCTGTGGCCGGGGAGATCGGAGCCGAAGAGTTATTTCAGCTTGGTGCATCAATTCCTTGACGCGGTGCCACGTATCAATGCGATGAAGAGGTCAGCATGCATAGAGGGCGCACGGATGGCTCTTGCCCGTGTCAAGACATACTGGGCAGAGATGGAGACCACCGTTGTTGCATCCCGAGATTCGGACAAAAGCCGAGTACCCTCCGAGCACTATTTTCAGGAAGTCCTTGAAGGCGCTCGTGTAATAGAGACGCAGTGCTCGAAGGATGCTATGTTCTGATAGCATATGTAAATATAAAGCAATATTTTGATGAATTGTAGTAGGCTTTTATACTTGTGCCTTCAAGTATTTGGAACACCTCCTGTGCGGCCGTTTTATGATATATATACAAAATCTGAAAGATTGCAGTCGTTGGCTTCAGCCCCAACGCACATAGTGCGGGGGTGCTCGCAGAAGGCGCATTTTCACACTTATTCCAACGTCTTGGTCCTACAAAGGAGGTGATAGCGCAGCGAGCTAGGAAACCGGACTATAATGCTTTAACACTTTCACTTAGCCATAGGAGCTTGACAATGGGTCTATTTAGGTAGCCCCTGGTGGCAACTGCGCTCGCCCGAATTCGGGGCGCATATGTGCCTGGCCAGGAAACGGCCCTTCGTTAATGCGGAGGAATCCTATAGATTCTGGAGAGTCATCGAGTGGTTGACCAGTCTCACGCCATATCATGACAGTCGGTTTTCGGCTTTCTCTACTGAGGTGCTCGCCTAGCCGAACCAGGGCACAATCGCAGTAGTTCTCCTGGTGCCGCCTTAGCCGATAGAGCGGAACATAAGGCGGACGAACACTGGAGCCGGGCAACCCAACATTTGACCAAAATCATGACTCAGAGCTGATGCATATAAGGCCAAACTCGCGACGCCGAACACTCCCTAAGGTATTCGGTCTTTATGAGAGCGGGCGAGGTAACGCTCTGAGGTATAAGCCCCTAGTGTCCAGGTACGTGCAAGAATTCTGACGTGGCCACATGCCAAGACGCCAGCCTCCTCCTTGGTCATAGAACCAGGGGATGTGTATCAACAAGAGATAGTAAAAAAGGTTTATGCAGGGTCTTAATCTGAAAAGAATCCTTGGAACGGGTCCCTACTGCATGTCTGCGCCTGTGTCTCCGTTGTGCCGTATCCTGGACGGGCGCAGCACGACGTTCATGTGTGAAGCCCGTAGTGCAGGGGTATATGGCCACTAAGCCTTTATCAACGATACTTTTGTGCCGGACTCGTCCATCCGTGTCCGTGGTCTTAATGACCTATTCCGATGTTCTGGCTGGTGAAGCCATTATATTGTGGGGCTGTTAAAGCGGCCGCACAATCCTCCGCTTGGGGGAGGTGTTCTCACTGCTTCCCCTTTAAGGAGATGATGCCGCGTGGACCAGGCATCTTAAGCGTAAGAGATGCGTAATGCGGTATTGCGTTAAAGCAGGCGAAAGCTTTGCGTCCCAGTAGTGCTTGATAGCGACTTGAGAATGGGACGATGTGGAAAGTCAGCTTTTCGCGACGGAAGTTATCGGCAGAGCCAAAAATAACCTCGAGCCGGAGAAAACCCATGCAATGGGTGTCCGGACCTGGCGTTACTCCTTCAAAGGAGGTTTTGCTGTGGCGAATTCTTTTTGGGTTGATCCCCATGTGGCGGATTGAGTCCTGATATATCAGGTTGAGTCCGCTGCCACCGTCCATAAGGACATTTGAAAACGGCTGTCCGCCAATTATTGGATCGAGTACCAGGGCAGTCCAGCCTGGGTTCCTGACACTTCTAGAATAATCCAGATGATCGAAGATGATTGGTTTTGAGAACTAGTGGCAGGATTCCTTTGGGATAGGCCGTGGGGTGTGTACCTTTATGGGCGACGCACGTTTTGTTATGTGGAGTAAGTTTACTGTTTTTACTTTTTGTGGGAAATTCTTTTGTTTCCTGGTACTCTGCTTTTGGGGTTCGTCCTCGTCTTCGCTTGGTGTGTCGAGCCCCTTGTGTTCGGCGTTGAGTCTGCCGGATTGTTTGAGAACCAAACAATCTCTGTGGGTATGGTTAGCAGGCTTTCCGGGAGTGCTGTGTATTTGACATATCCTATCCAAGATTTTGTTTAGGTTGGATAGGTCGTCCCTGTTATCTTGGAGGGGCGGCTTTTTCTGATTCTGTCGTGAGCTTTTGAATCCGGCGTTGACTGTCGTGCTCTTCATACTTTTTTCCTTTGTCTGGCAACGGTCCTTATTGCGTCGCGGTTTTCCGTTTCCATCCCTAGTTTCGGATGTACTTGGGTCACTGGTGCTGCATCTTGCCAAGCAGCTATCCTCTCCTGCGCAAAAGCGGGTCATGAGGCTTGTTAATGCGGCCATTGTTCTTGGCTTTTCTTGGCCGAGGTGTCTGGCGAGCCATTCGTCTCGGACATTATGCCTGAAAGACGCCAAGGCTTCAGCGTCCGGATAGTCGACTATTTGATTCTTTTTAGTAAGAAATCTATTCCAGAATTGCTGAGCTGACTCTCCGGGCTGTTGAGTTATGTGACTAAGATCGTCTGCATCCGGAGGGCGGACATAGGTCCCTTGAAAATTTGCTCGGAAAGCGTCCTCGAGCTCTTCCCAACTTCTGATTGTGTTTTCAGGAAGGCTTTTGAGCCAATGCCAGGCTGGCCCTTTAAGCTTGAGGGGTAAGTATTTTATGGCATGGAGGTCATCTCCTCTAGCCATATGTATGTGGAGGATATAATCCTCAATCCAGACTCCAGGGTCTGTTGTTCCATCATATGTCTCTATGTTTACGGGTTTGAATCCCGCTGGAAATTCATAATCCAGGACCTCATCGGTGAAACATAGGGGGTGTGAGGAACCGCTGTATTTGGGTGTGCCGGATTCTGATAATGGCTTTATTGCATTGCTTACGAGAGCTTGCTTTCTTGGCCCGTAAATGGACCTGGCTGGGCCATGATGCGAATCCTTAAGTGGGTCGCATGCCGGCTTAAGTCCGGCGCTGCTTGCCGCTTTATGCTGGCCATGGGGTCGTCTATCCGATCGTGTGGCTTTCTCACTTTTGGAATGCGAGGGCTCTAAGGCCTCCTCATCGAATTCAGGCAGTAGCTTTCTCTTCGGATAGCTTTTAGTGCAGCGACTATCGCCGTATTTGTCTGCGGTATTGATTACTTTATTCCATCTGATCCTGAGTGCATCTTCCACAGTTTTTAGCTTCCGCTTCTGCTTTTTCAGGCTGCGTGCAGTTGCAACGAGCCGTTTGTGGAGGTTCTTCTGCTTCGTGGGCTTGTCCGGCGTAGGGTCGTCCGGAATGCCATTTTCGCCGGGGGAGGGATGTTCGGTTTCTCTATCCGGGTTGTCCTGTTGGGACGGTTGCTCTAAGGCATGCTCGTCATCTACCGGCTCATCCTGCTCTATGGCTAGGTCTTTATTGAGGCGGGGCTTGGGTCGGCGTTTACGCCGACGCTTTGATTGTTTTTCGAGAGATCGATCCCTCTTTCCATCCCCGTTTTCCTCGTTGTTGCTTCCATTAGGGGTATCCACCATGTACACATCGTGAGATGAGGTGGCTGTCCAATGCCCTATAGGCGTTGGTTCTTGGTTGTCTCCTGCATCGTCGTCCATACCGTTGATGTCTTTGGAGTCGAAGTCGAGCATGTCGGTTAAGTCGTCGACAGCGGCTACGAAGTGGGTGGTGGGTGGGTTTTGAGTTTCTTCATCATCCGAATCCCATCCTTGCTGACCGTAGTCTGGCCGGGGCTCTCCTAATAAAGAGAGAGACTTTAGCGAATTCAGGATGTCGCCGAAGGGCGAGTGCTGAAAGATGTCTGCGGCGGTGAACTCCATTATCGGCGCCCAATCGGATTCGATCGGTAGGGGCGCGGGGGGCTAGGAGTTCAGAAAGGAATCCGGCTCCTCGGAGTCACGGGCCATGCGGAGTGCGGGGCTGGAGTTCGGCTCGATCGCCTCTGAGATCGCAGCCCCTGAGGCAGCGTCCAACCGCTGATCCTCAATCGGCGCAGTAGGTTACGAATCAATGGTCGGAACCGCTGCGTGTGCAGCCTCCAAGGCGCTATTCGGCGGCAGAGCTATATCATGCCCATCGAGACAGTGCGGCGCGCTTGGCTGTGGCTCGAATCCGTCGAAGATCAAGTCCCCGCGGATGTCAGCCATGTAGTTTGGGCTTCCAAACCTGACCTGACGGCCAGGGGCGTAGCTTTTGATCTGCTCAAGGTGGCCAAGCGACTTGGCCCGCAGTGAGAAGCCGCCGAAGACGAAGATCTGTCCGGGGAGAAAAGTATCACCCTGGACTGCATCGTAGTTGATGATCGAAGGAGCCATAGGGCCTAAAGGCGACGGCACAGAGGAACTCTCAATGAAAGCACCAATGTCGGTGTCAAAACCGGCGGATCTCGGGTAGGGGGTCCCGAACTGTGCGTCTAGGCCGGATGGTAACAGGAGGCAAGGAACACGATCTTTGGAAAGGGTCCTGGTGGACTAGCTGTTCTGAATGACGCCGAGGGACTCGCCATGCACCGCAGGAACCCTCTTCCTGGGGGGCTCGCCGTCAACATCACCAGGGTCATCTCGTCTGATCTTATACCGTAATGCACCGCATACCGGGCATGCGTTCAGATCCTTGTATGCACCGCGGTAGAGGGTGCAGTCATTAGGGCATGCATGTATCTTCTCCACCTCCAATCCTAGAGGGCATACGACCTTCTTTGTTGCGTATGTACTGTCAGGCAATTCGTTATCCTTCGGAAGCTTCTTCTTCAATATTTTCATTAGCTTCTCAAATCCTTTGTCAGCCACAGCATTCTCTGCCTTCCACTGCAGCAATTCCAGTATGGTACCGAGCTTTGTGTGGCCATCTTTGCAATTGGGGTATAACCCTTTTTTGTGATCCTCTAACATGCGATCGAACTTCAGCTTCTCCTTTTGACTTTCGCATTGCGTCCTTGCATTGACAATGACCCGGCGGAGATCATCATCATTGGGCACATCGTCTGGTTCCTCTTGATCTTCAGCAGCTTCACCCGTTGCAGCATCATTGAGCACATCGTCTGGTTCCTCTTGATCTTCACCAGCTCCCCCCGTTGCAGCATCACCGTATTCAGGGGGCACATAGTTGTCATCGTACTCTTCTTCTTCGCCGTCTTCCATCATAACCCCTATTTCTCCGTGCCTCGTCCAAACATTATAGTGTGGCATGAAACCCTTGTAAAGCAGGTGGGAGTGAAGGATTTTCCGGTTAGAGTAAGACCTCGTATTCCCACATTCAGTGCATGGACAACACATAAAACCATTCTACTTGTTTACCTCAGACGCATCGAGAAACTCATGCACACCCTTAATGTACTCGCAGGTGTGTCTGTCACCTTACATCCATTGCCGGTTCATCTGCGTGCATTATATATAATTAAGTGTCCAAATTAATAGAAGTTCATCATCACATTAAAACCAAAGTGCATACATAGTTCTCATCTAACAACATATAGCTCTCCAAAGCATCTAATTAATTAAACCATACATTGAAACTATGTAAAACATTTCAATGCGAAAACAAATGCGATCATAATCGCAACCAAGGTAACAATTGATCCAACGGCATAATGATACCAAGCCTCGGTATGAATGGCATATTTTCTAATCTTTCTAATCTTCAAGCACATTGCATCCATCTTGATATTGTGATCATCGACGACATCCGCAACATGCAACTCCAATATCATCTTCTCCTCCTCAATTTTTTTATTTTTTCCTTCAACAAATTGTTTTCTTCTTCAACTAAATTTAACCTCTCGACAATAGGGTCGGTTGGCATTTCCGATTCACATACATCCTACATAAATAAAATCTATGTCACGTTGGTCGGCATAATTTTCATAAACAATAAATGAACCAATAGTTATAAATATAATATATATACCACATCCGAATCATAGACAGGACGAGGGCCGACGGGGGCGGATACCAAAACCATCGCACTATATAAGATGCAATAATAAAAGTAAGAAAATAATACAAGTATCTATGTAAACATACAAGTAAGAATATTTTTCCTTTCAGAAAGAAGATAAGAACAAGAGGCTCACCATGGTGGTGCCGGCGATGAGCTCGGCGCGGGTGATCGACGGCGGTGAAGACGGGGACGGGGCGTGACGGACCGCTAAACCTAGACAAATATTATGGAAAATGGAGCTTGGAGGTCGAGCTTGGAGAGGAGAAAGCTTAAGTAGTGTGGCTCGGGCATTCCATCGAACACCTTGTGTGCATAGGAGGTGAGCTAGAGCACCACCAAGCCCTCTCCCCCTCGGCCAGAGAAAAACAGAGCACTGGGGTGCTTTGCTCGCGAGCGAGGGGTATATATAGGCACCTCATTGGTCCCGGTTGGTGACATGAGCCGGGACTAAAGGGGAGCCTTTGGTGCCGGTTCAAGCCACCAACCGGGACCAATGGTTGTGGGCCAGGAGCGAGGCCCATTGGTCCCGGTTCATCCCACCAACCGGGACCAAAAGGTCCAGATGAACCGGGACCAATGGCCCACGTGGCCCGGCCGGCCCCCTGGGCTCACGAACCGGGACCAATGCCCACTTTGGTCCCGGTTCTGGACTGAACCGGGACTAGTGGGCTGACCCGGCCTGGACCAAAGCCCTGTTTTCTACTAGTGCTGCCTTCACTTCCCAACGTTTTCCTGAGATGCCAATTTCCGAGTGTTAGAAGAAGTATCTAGCGATGGTAGATTTGTTGCTCTTCTCTTTCACTTTTGCACTCTCTATCTCGGTAGCCTAGCCAATGGATGGGAGTGATAGGTATCGGGACTTGGGAGAGGGGTAGAATAAAGAACCGAAGTTATTTGCTCATAGATTACTAATACTCCACACATCCATGATGGAGTCGCATGATATCTTCTTCAAGAGACACAAGCTTGGCAATGAAGACCGCGATGCCGCACACTAATCCATCTTCTAGGATGCCATGTTGGCTACTCTTTCATTCACAAGCATTGCATCATGGAGGAGGACCACACGCTGCGATGGCATGAGGTGAAGCACGATGACATCATGAGGGTCCATGGAATTTTCAATATCGGTTGCTAATAATTAATGACTTGTCACACGACCTTTGCTTTGTGGTGTCATGTTTTATTTGTTTTGGTCTTGCATTGCCTTGGGCTAATGAATGATGTAAGAACACAATCATGGATATTGCAGTTTGCTGATTTCCGCAGCCTACAGGCAAAATTGCAAAGTTGGCACTTACCGCACATGCACATAATTATGCCCAATGAGTTAAACAGCAAGGTGTTATCAGCATGCAAAAGTTCCTAAAGTAAGGATTCAGATGTAATATTCACAAGAAATAATTACAGAAAAAGTTAAGTGCCACACCTATTGTAACTTGTACCGCAACACCATAATTTTTTGGTAACAATTAGTAATCAGAAAACATGTGCCAAAAGTAAATCAAATGCATGGGAGAGAAACTATAGAATAACGAAATAGCAAGCCTGATACGACCTTTCTTCCTCCCCGAGAAAAGACCTCAGCCGATTAGGTTTTCACTTCCTCCCGCCGGCGCCGCCAGTGGTCTGCTCCGTCTCGGTTGGCACCTTTGGGTCGCAGAGGTGCGGAGGACCTCAGCCCTGTAGGCGGGAGGGACGCTGCTCACATTCTTGTTAGGTTTACCGTCTTGGTTGGGCTTGTGTGGTGGCGGTGATGTCCCTCAGTAGGAATAATGTCCCCCACATTTGATCCCCGTCCTGACAGCGCGTCTAGCGTCGCCAGAGGGCGTGTGGAGGTGTGTCTTAGTCGGATCTCGCAGGATTCGTTATGTGCTTCATATCCAGATGGTCTCTTTGGATCCAGTCTTCATTCATATTCGTTTGAGTGTTTACATGTTTCATCCTTTCGATCAAAGACTCTCTTCATCGCCAATGGTTCATGCTCCCGTGCCCTGGTCATGTGGGGCCTTAACATGATGTCTACCCAACTATTTACTACAACAAAAAATTCCCATTAAACACATTAAGGTGCGCTAGAATGGTGGCCAACCAGCTACGCCATGTGGCACATGCTGGTTGGTCACAGTGAGAAAGTTTTCTTTAGAGTTTTTAAAATGGTAGGGTGATTTCTTTTTTGAGAAAAGTTTTTCTAGGTTTTTTCTTTTTTTTCCTTTTAAGATGATTGCGATGTCCACGTGACGCGAGAATATTTTTTAAAAATTTCGATATGATGGTGAGGTGCGCATAGCTTCTTCTCAAGCGGCCCGCAATGGCGGGCCCCAACCACTAGTCTTCCATCAAGGAGGGGCGATGACGGTGGTGCGCCTTCCTCCAATGCTTATAGTCGTCATTAGGTGGTCTGCGAACCTTGTTGTAATTTTTATACCTCTGGTATTCTCTGTGTTGATTATGAATATAGCCAAAGTTTCTCCTACAAAAACAAACAGTGAACGTCTGGCAAAAATACAACCCCCCTTCCCTTTATTTCATCAAAATCTCCCATCTTTATGGCATAAATCTCCAAGTTCAACTACTTTCTACTTATCTACACAACCTTCCTTCCCTTTCCAATGTCTTTTTAAGATGTCAATTTCCTAGCGCTGAGAGAACTAGCGATGATAGATGTGTTGCTCTTGTCCCTCAATTTTTCCGTTACCATCTTGGAAGCCTAGCTATTAAATGGGAATGACACGTATCGGGAGGGAGGTAGCAACAAGATCGGAAAAGGGCACTTTACCCTGCTTTATTATAGATAAAACAACAGGTAGCAACAAGAACACATCATGTTTGTTCATAATTTGCTCTTACTGTACACTTCTCAGCGGAGTCGCAAACACTCTCGTTGGAAGACCGCGAAGCCAAATGCTGCACCATCCTCCGGAGCTCCCGCCTCCATCTTTTCCTTTCTGATGATAACGAGAGCAAGGTGCAGACGGAGGATGACAAGGCATCGGTTGACTATGAACCAGCATCGGTTGACTACGAACCGCCGGTCAGCGGGACGGAGGTCCCCGTCGTGCGAGCAATACTAGGATGAACCTGAACCTGCAGCATATGATGTTGCAACGAAGAGCTTATGTGTGTGGCATGTGGCAATGCACCATCCAGCGGAGCATGACTACTACTTTTTGAGCAGAACCGCTCGATGTCGTGGCACGAGTTCAAGAGAACCGTCACCAGTAGTTGCTCTTTTTCAATTGCCATCTTGTCATCCTAGCCATTGAATGAAAATGAAAGGTATCAAGAAGGAGGTAGCTACTGGAAAACACCATGCGCGTTTGTGTTTTGCTCCTACTGCACACTTCTCGGCAAAGTCGCAGCCACTCTCGTTAGACGACCTCCATGCAAAACACTGCTCCATCCTCTGGGGCTCCCGCCTCCTCCTTGTCGTTCCCGATGATGACGAGGGCAAGGCCGAGATGGAGGTCGGCAAGGCACCGGCAGACTACACCCCGCCAGCCAGCGGTACCGAGATCCCCGTCGCTGAGTGCACGCATGCGAGCAATACATATGGCGAACAAAAACCTGCAACATAATATGGCGGTGAGGAGAGTCTGTGTGGGTGGTAGTGCACGATCCGGCGGATCGCCGCCACTGCTGCTTGTTCATGTGCCAGCAGAACCTCTCGCTCCAGTAGCACGAGGTCGTCGAGAGCAGTGTCAACCGCAGCAACTAATAATTAACGATTAGACGTGCGGTATCTGACTGTGTCCTACGTACGTTTCGTTTGTCTTGGTCCAGACTTGTGACCTAGAGGCAGAAGCAGCACCACAGACAAGCACTTACTGGCCATGTCGGAGGCAGAGGACCAAGCAAAGGGTGGAAACTTTCTGGATGTTGCAGTCAGCAAGGGTGCGATCGTTCTCAAGTTGCTTGGTGGCAAAGATGTACATGTCACTAATTCAGTTCCAGTTCCTAACAACACAAAGCGCAAAAACCGATCGAGTTTTCTCATGGCTCCCTCCCCTTCCCCTCCACCAAGCCCCACGACGGGCGCTCTCCTGGCCTCGTCGGCCACCTCCACGCCGCGGTTCTCTCCGGTTGCGTCGTCCACCTCCACCCCCTCGCTAGCCGCTCCCCCTCCCCGCGGCTGGCCCCTGCCTGGCTCCCCCAACAGTGTTGCGGCTAGGCTCAGATGCATTAACTTCTCTGCCTCATGTAGTAATGGATCGGTTTCCTCTGGTTCCGCCGCTGGTGCGCCGGCCGCGCATTCACTCCCTATGTCGGCCTACGCTGGTGCCCTTCGGTCTATCATCTGTATCCCCCCTGAATCCTCATTTATCGCCGCTGGCCGCGCCTCCCGTTCTCCTATGGGCAGATCTATGCACCCCCCCCCCCCGCCTCCTCCATCCAAACCCGCGGCTGCCCTCTACCCGGAATGGCAACTCGTCCGCTCGAGGAAGCGGCGGCGTGCACCGCCCGTACCGTCTTCGTCCATCGCGCGTTACTCCTCGCAGCGCTCCGAGGCAGAGCGGGTAATGGCGGAGCTGCGTCGGGCTACCTATTTGAAGCCATTCCGGGGCCGCTGCCTCCGGTGTCTTGCCCATGGCCACCGTGCAATAGAGTGTCGCGATCCAGTTTGGTGCTCTTCCTGCTGGTGTTGGGGTCACCGCTCCCGCTCCCCTTCCTGCCCCAAGCGCCTCGCCCGATGCCCCATCCTCCCCCCTCACCGCCGCTGCCCCTCCACCTCACCCTGCCCGCTCCACTCCTCTGCCTTCACCTCGCCCTACTCCCATCCCTCCTGCCATGCAGGCGCCCCACCCCGCTTGCCCCCCTCCCCGGCCTATCCGCCCCCAGCTGCTATGGCGACCCGCCCGGGCGATGCTTCCCGTTGTCCCTCTGGCGGCTGATCGTTCTTGATCTGCACCCCTGCCATGGAGGCGGCAGCCCGGGCCTTCCGTGCTTCTGCACTCCTGGTGACCATGTCTGAGCCTCGCCTCGACATCACCCCGCACCTGGTGGCCAAGGCGGTCGAGCGCGACCTCAACATTCACTGGTAGTGAACTTCACGTGTCCAAGCACAACCCAGAGCACTTCCTGGTCCGCTCCGCGCATGTCAGGCAGCGTGACATTGCGTTCGACGTGGGCGTCGTCTCTTGTTGTGGCATCACTCTCTCCCTGTCTGCATGGTCGCCGTCGGCGCATGGGCATCGCAGGGTTTGGCGCTACTACTGCCGCATCGCCATTGAGGGCATGCATGTGCAGTCGTGGTGCAAGGAGGCCATGCAAGATGCTCTGGGAAGACATGCTACATCGACCGGCTCGAGCGCCAAATGAGCTACCTCTCCAACACCGCCTACCTCTTCGCCTGGGTGTGGGCATGGAGCCCCGACAACATCCCCACCTCCTAGGGGTACTCCATCATCGACCGCCCCCTGGATTCTCGGGGCCGTCAGAAGCTGCCGGAGGGCTGCCCTCGGGACGAGGGGCTCGAGGGACCGCATTTTCCCCTGCTCATCCACCTCGACACCACCAAGGACTACACCTCGATCACCGATCGGGATCCTGCTCTGCCTCGCGCCAACGATCCCCAGTGGCCGCTCGAGGAGCGTTTCCGCTGGTCTCGGCATGTCGAGGACGGTCAGGCTAACCTTGCTCGCCCCCCTCCTCGCGTTGGTGACTGCGACCACCCGCGGCCCAGGCGCCGCGATGATGAAGATGATGAGGCCGACTGCGACCGCGGCAGGCACTGTCGCTGTAGCCGGCCTGGCCCGGCGTGGCGGGTCGCTCTCCTAGGCTGCCGCTCCGGTGGTGCCGCCCGTGAGGATGGCCCTTCCAGACGCCGTCACGAGCAGCGCCATGGGGGCTCCAGCGGTGGCCGCCGCCGTCGTGGCTCCCCCTCCGGCACGCTCTCTGATTTCGATGGCTCTGAGCGCTCCAACAGTCGCTCTCGCTCCCCCAGGCCAAGGCGCGATGGTAGCCCGCAGTCCCCCCCCCTCGTCCGCTGCTCATGTCGAGGCTCGCCTGCTGCCAGTTCTCCAGGGGGTGCCTGACCCCTGGTCTCTGACGATACCGCTGCCTTCCTCGGCACCGCGGTGGTCTAGACGGCGACTGATGATCAGGCTCCTTTCCTCCTGGATGTCGAGAGCTTCTGGCACGACATCACGTGCACGGACCCGCTCCTTCTCGAGCTTGATGTTGCGGCCTTTCGCCGCCCGCCTTCCGTCCTGGATGGTTTCGGGGCGGACGACGTGGTGTGACCGTTCGCTGACCCTGTCCTCTCCCCCAGGACAGGGCTCACCGAAGCTGAGATGGGGCTCGCACCTGTGCGCAGTCCTCCTCGCCCCCCCCAGCCCGGTGTCCTGCCCCTTGCTGCCATGGCCGAATGCTGGCTACATGGATGCGTCATGTCCTATGTCGGAGCTGCCTCCGCCCGAATGCTCCATCGCCTTGGCGGATCCTAAGATCAGCACCGCTGCCCTGGTGACCAAGATGCAAGCGCTCGAGGTGGATTCCAACACCACCTTCCTCTCTCATGTGTTTGGCATGCTCCCTCCCTCCATCATGGGGCCTCCTCCCTTCAAGCTCGCTGCCCCCCAAGCACCTGCTGATGAGCTCTTCATCCCGACGCCACCACCTGCTGAAGTGGCACGCCGCTCAAGCTCGAGGGTGGCCAAAGTGGGCTTCCCCAAGGGCATGACCCAACAAGAGAAGGCGCAGGCCAGGCTCGCCCAGCAGCTTGAGTTCATCGACAAGCCTTCGCAGTTCACCCCAAGAGTCCGAGAGCGCTACGTCGACAAGTTCAAGACACCGCTTGGGTGGCTCACGACCAAGCTTGCCAAAGCAGCAGGAGTCCTCTCTCCGGCCCGTATCAACCTGCCCGATGAGGACCTCCGTGCTGCTGTTGGCGTACAGGAAGGAGGCCACGCTATCTAAGCACCGCCACTAGTCTGTTAGTCCGGGATCATGTTAGCTCCATGTTAGCTAGGCCTTCCGCCTATGTGTTCGCCGTGCGGTGTAGCCAGCGCACCGCCATTAGCTGTTTCCTTTGTGTTCCTTTGGCGACCTCGCCGGGCGCCCGTGATTGTCACCGGCCGTACCATTTAAAATTTCAAGCGCACGCCGCTCCCTATTCGAGCTGGCCTGCTTCCTGTGTCCATGACATGTGTCCTCATGAGTAGCTTCACAATCCTTAACTAGAACGTGCAGGGCCTTAATGACCGCGCTATAAGAGCCATTGTTCGCACGGTGGTTGATCAAGCTTGGTGCTCTTTAGTTTGCCTGCAAGAGGCCAATCGAGAGGTTTTCCCACCCCTGAGATCTCTGAAGCTATTGGGCCGAGACTGTCTGAGCACGCCATCCTCTCGGCCGCTGGGACTCGCGGCGGTGTCCTCCTTGCTTGGGACCTGGATCTCTTCCAGGTTACAACCACGGACGTATCCCCCTTCGCCATCACTGTTTCCCTGTGTCCTCGCACGGGAGACGCGCCCTGGTCGCTCACCATGGTGTACGGGCCGTGCGACAACGACGCCAGGCTTCTGTTTCTGGCAGACCTTGCTCGCATCCGCTCTATCACGCCTGGGCTGTGGGTGATTATAGGTCATTTTAACCTCATTTACGAGGTGCGGGACAAGAACAACTCCAACCTCAACCTCCGGATGATGCCGTGTTTTCGTGACACGCTGAACCGTAGCGAGCTCAAGGAAATAAAGCTATCTGGTCGGCGATTCACTTGGTCGAATGAACAGGCAAACCCCATGTTGGTTCACTTGGATAGGGTGTTCTGCGACCCAGATTGGGACCTCAGATTCTCTAACTCTCGGCTGCTACCGATTGCCATGGCCATGTCTGATCATTGCCCCTTACTCCTGACCTGTGAAGGTGTGCCACGCAGATCACCAGGTTTCCGTTTCGAAGCCTTCTGGACACATATTGAAGGCTTCAAGGACGTGGTTTCTTGTGCCTGGGATCAGCCCTGCCCGCCCCTCCACGCGTTGGGCCACCTTGACCTCAAGCTGAAGCGAACGGCTCGGGCCCTCAAATTTTGGCAGAAAAACTGCATTGGCGATACAAGGCTGCAGCTGTTAATGGCTCAAGACACACTGCTGTTGCTTGATGCTACACAGGAATCTAGGAATCTTGAAGAGGACGAGCTCCAACTTCGCCGTGACCTGAAATCTAGGATCCTTGGGCTGAGCGTAATCGAGCGGATAAAAGCACAGCAACGCTCCAGAGCTAAATGGCTGCACTTTGGTGATGCCAACTCCAAATTTTTTCACTTAAAATGCAATGGCCGCCGGCGGAAGAATTTCATAGCCAAGCTCGTCACGCCAGATACAATTGCCACGGAGCAAACTCACAAGGCTTAGGTAGCCAAGCAGTATTTCACCTCCATCTTGGGCACGCCAGCAGAGGCAGTGGGTGATTTCAACTGGGAGGGTCTGGGATTATCAACACTAAACATATCTGAACTTGAAACGCCATTCTCTGCTGAAGAAATTTTGCAAGCCATCAAAGACCTGCCTGGTGATCGTGCTCCGGGCCCGGACGGTTTCTCCGGGGCTTTCTTCAAGGCGATGGGTAGCGTCATCATCCCCGACCTGCTCCTTGCTTTCCAGCAGCTCTTCTATATGAACCCGCAGGGCCTGGACAGACTCAATGGTGCCCATGTTGTCCTCATCCCAAAAATCGACGGCGCAGCCACCATGTCTGATTTTCATCCGATCAGCCTACTCCATAGCGTTGCCAAGCTCTTCCTCAAGGTCCTTGTGACGCGCCTTGCTAAGCGCCTCCCTAAACTTATTTCTCCTGGGCAAAGTGCTTTCATTAAAGGACGTAGCATCCAAGACAACTTCCTCTTTGTCCAAGGCCTAGCCAGGCATTTCCATCGTACCAAGAGACCCATGTTGTTCCTGAAGCTGGATATTGCTAAGGCATTTGATACGCTCTCGTGGCCATACCTGATCAATATGCTATGAGCCCGGGGCTTTGGTCAACGTTGGTGCAATTGGATTTCTATAATCCTCTCCTCGGCCTCCTCCAAAGTGATCATCAACATCTTGATCGGTGACCCCATCTATCATGCCAAAGGGGTGCGTCAGGGAGATCCTCTC
This sequence comes from Triticum urartu, assembly GCF_056163025.1. Classification (NCBI taxonomy): domain Eukaryota; kingdom Viridiplantae; phylum Streptophyta; class Magnoliopsida; order Poales; family Poaceae; genus Triticum; species Triticum urartu. The sequence goes on from NC_141879.1 coordinate 649,287,850, forward strand.
TCCCCTTTCCTCATCATCCTCGCCATGGAGCCACTCCTCCATCTCATCAACAAGGCGGTGGAGACTGGCATCCTATCGATGCTGAGAGGAAGAGTCCCCCCGGTTCGTGTCTCGCTATATGCTGATGATGTTGCCCTATTCATCAACCCAGTTAGAACTGAGCTTCAGGCCCTGAAATCCATCCTCGCTGCCTTTGGAGACATCACTGGGCTGCGTGTCAACTTCTCCAAGAGCTCAGTCATTGATAACCCACAAGTATAGGGGATCGCGACGGTTTTCGAGGGTAGAGTATTCAACCCAAATTTATTGATTCGACACAAGGGGGGGCAAAGAATATTCTCAAGTATTAGCAGCTGAGTTGTCAATTCAACCACACCTGGAAACTTAATATCTGCAGCAAAGTATTTAGTAGCAAAGTAATATGATAGTAGTGGTAACGATGGCAAAAGGTAACTGTAGCAAAAGTAATATTTTTGGTGTTTTATAGTCATGATAACAATAGCAACGGAAAAGTAAATAAGCGAAGAACAATATATGGAAAGCTCGTAGGCAATGGATCGGTGATAGAGAATTATGCCGGATGCGGTTCAGGGTGACACAGAACTAGCTCCAATTCATCAATGTAATGTAGGCATGTATTCCGAATATAGTCATACGTGCTTATGGAAAAGAACTTGCATGACATCTTTTGTCCTACCCTCCCGTGGCAGCGGGATCCTAGTGAAAACTGAGGGATATTAAGGTCTCCTTTTAATAGAGTACCGGACCAAAGCATTAACACATAGTGAATACATGAACTCCTCAAACTAAGGTCATCACCGGAAGTGGTCCCGATTATTGTCACTTCAGGGTTGCCGGATCATAACACATAGTAGGTGACTATAGACTTGCAAGATAGGATCAAGAACTCACATATATTCATGAAAACATAATAGGTTCAGATCTGAAATCATGGCACTCGGGCCCTAGTGACAAGCATTAAGCATAGTAAAGTCATAGCAACATCAATCTCAGAACATAGTGGATACTAGGGATCAAACCCTAGCAAAACTAAGTCGATTACATGATAAATCTCATCCAACCCATCACCGTCCAGCAAGCCTACGATGGAATTACTCACGCACGGCGGTGAGCATCATGAAATTGGTGATGACGGATGGTTGATGATGACGATGGCGACGGATTCCGCTCTTCGGAGCCCCGAACGGACTCTAGATCAGCCCTCCCGAGGGAGTTTAGGGCTTGGCGGCGGCTCTGTATCGTAAAACGCGATGAATCTTTCTCCTTGATTTTTTTTCTCTTCGAACACGAATATATAGAGTTGGAGTTGAGGTCGGAGGAGCTCCATGGGGCCCACGAGGTAGGGGGCGCGCCCAGGAGTAGGCGCGCCCCCCACCCTCGGGGCTAGGGTGTGGGCCCCCTGGCCTTGATCTTTTGCCAGTATTTTTTATTATTTCCAAAAATACGCTCCGTGGAGTTTCAGGTCATTCCGAGAATTTTTGTTTCTGCGCATAAATAACACCATGGCAATTCTGCTGAAAACAGCGTCAGTCCGGGTTAGTTCCATTCAAATCATGCAAGTTAGAGTCCAAAACAAGGGCAAAAGTGTTTGGAAAAGTAGATACGACGGAGACGTATCAATCATCCCCTTCCGTTGTGATGGTATTGACATGGAAGATTTGGTAGCCCCTCTCGGTGCAAGAGTGCCCTCTATGCCAACCCGATTCCTTGGGCTGCCGCTCTCCCTCCGGAAGCTGCGCAAGATCGAATTTCTGCCCCTTCTTGACAAAATTCATGCTCGTCTGGCTGGCTGGAAGGCTCGGTTGCTCTCGGTTGCAGAAAGACTTGTCCTCATTAACGCGGTCCTCTCCTCCATGACAGTTTACTGGCTCGCGATGTTTGAGCTGCCGGTTTGGACCCGCCTACATATCGATAAGCTGCGACGTGCTTGGTTATGGCGCGGAGAAGAATCATCCCACGGTGGCCACTACAAGGTTGCCTGGCGCACGATCTGCAGGCCCAAGCAGCTTGGCGGCCTCGGCATTGTCGACCTACAATCGTTCGGCACTGCGCTGCGGCTCCACTGGCTCTGGCTCGAGAGAACGGCCCCGGAGCGACCTTGGGTTGGGCTGCCAACTCCATGCACCACGTCTGACCGCCTCTTCTTTGCTATGCCATCACACTGTCAGCTTGGCAATGGGAAGCTGGCTCGTTTCTGGTATGACGCTTGGTTGGATGGTCACGCCCCCTGCCTTATTGCCCCGGAAGTTTTCAGAATCGCCTCAAACAAACTCCGAACGGTAGCTTCGGCATTCCATGGCAGCAGATGGGTTCGTGATCTTCAAGGCCGCATCACAGCTGATACCCTCCCATCCTTCGTAGCCCTTTGGGGTAGGATCGCTGCCTTGCCGCCCCTGATGTGGTTGACTCCTTCCATTGGCGGTTCTCCGCTAATGGCTGCTACTCGGCGGCCTCGGCCTATAAGCTCCACTTCATGGGCTCGACGGCCTACGCTCCAATGTCGGCGATTTGGAAGGCATGGGCACCAGCCAAGCACAATTTTTTTGCATGGCTGTGTGCGCAGAACAGGATCATGACAGCCGACAGGCTATTGGCAAGGCGGTGGCCAAATTCCTATTTTTGCCCGCTTTGCAGGCGTAACCTCGAGACAGTGGAGCACCTCATGAAGCTATGCCCGTGGTCCTGCACCCTCTGGACCCTGGCAGCTACCAAGTTCAACTTGCCTCATTTCTCGCCGAAGGCCTGGAGGACGGAGTCCTCTCTACAGGACTCACTCTATGACCTATCTGCCACTCAGACGAAAGCCAAGAAAGCGCGATCATTAGCGTTGTTGCTGCTCTGGGAAATATGGTAGGAACGGAACGATCGCATCTTCAGGAGCGTCGAACTACCTCCCTCTTCGGTCCTTCGACGCCTTGCTGAAGAACAAGCTACCTGGGCGCTGGCTGGGTGCCGGCATTTGATGTCGCGAGAGTAGCTCTATCCTTTCCTTCTTTTCTTTTGTTCTTCTTCTTTTGAGGTCCTCCTCATTGTTGTACAGTTGGTGTTTATTTCGCCGTTTCTCTTAATGAAATGCGTAGTTCTCCTGCGTCCTTTCAAAAAAACTAATTCAGTTCCAATGTACGAGTTAAACACCAAGGCGGTAGTACGGCAGCATGAAGATGTTCCTGAAATAATTATTCATATGTAATGCTCACAAGAACTAATCACAGATAAAGTGAAGTGCCACAAACCTGTTGTACCACAGCACAAAGAAATTTTAGGATAACAATCAGTAGCCTGAAACATGTAAAAAAAATAGATCAAATGCATCGGAAAGAAACCACAAAAATAACACAACAATGAACATCTAGCAACAACAATTAGAATTACAGATAGAACCAAAGCCGAGTTATACTGTGGGCCCATTTCTCCTACACCATGAATACTAGTCAGTTGTACGTGCTTTGCACGCGAGACTTTTATATATACGCAAAATACTAAACCATTAAAATTAAAACTAAAGCCAAGTATTATGATAAATATATTGAAATTTTCAAAAGAAAATTCCTATTTTCTCGTAGGAGATCATGTAGCAAAAGAATTTCTTGTTTATGCAAACTTTTTAGACAAAAAATTTGTTTCTTCAAAAAGAAATGTTATTATTGTCTCATGAAATTTAAAATTAATAATTTAAAATTAAAATATAGAAAGAAGGAGCTCGATGTAACAACTATTCACCTTTTCATTTTTCCTCTTTTTCTCACCCTTCAGTCAGAATATTTCCTAATTTCTATTGCATGACTGTGTCCAGGACCGAAACAAAAAATAAAAAATCAATTTTCTTTGGTTGTTTGAAAATTTCTCCCCCCTTTAACAATGTGCTTACTACTACCTTAAGAAAAGGAAGAAACCCTCCGGTACATCCACAGTACTATGCTGCTACGTATTAGTAGTACCTTTTAAAAAGTACGCTGCTATGATAGCTAGTCCTATACATGCACACACACCGAGATACTTCTAGCCTTAACTACTCCCTGGTGTACTGTACCCAGTTGACCACGTGTAGCTAGCTGAAAATTCTAGAGCAAGTCAGATCACACGCCTGGCAGAGTTAGTTGTGTCCACCGCGAATCCTCCAATGTTGGTCGTTGGATTTCCTGATCCAATGGCGCGTGTGATGCCACGACTTCCTAACTTTTGAATCAATCAATTAGAGCTGTCCGATCGCAATGATCCAACGGTTCATATGTTTTGCTACTCGTACACTATATAGTAGTAGTATAGATAGTATAGATACGCTTCGGTGAGAGAAAAAAGTCAAGAAACTAGTTCCCAAGAGAAATGATGTTGTACTTTCGAAGTATTCATATCTCTAAAACCTGCCTCCGGAATAATTTTCCGCGGCCCAAATTTGAAATGTACATGCTCTCCGTGCCGTTAGAATGACAGAATCTCTCACCTTTATTACAGAAGATTTCAGGTACAACTACCGGCTACTTATTTGCACAGCCTCCCTTCCCTTCCCAACACCTTTTTGAGATGTCAATTTTCCAGCATTGGAGAAACTAGGGATGGTAGATTTGTTGTTTTTCTCTTACACTTTTATTTTGGCAATCTAGCCATTGATTGGGAATGATAGGTATTGGGAGAGAGGCGGCAACAACATTGATGAGTGTTTGCTTGTTGTTTACTTGTACTCTGCATATCCCGGTGGAGTTGTAGCATCTCTTCTTTGATGGACGGGAGCTCGACGATGACCATGGCTCCTGCCTCCTAGGTTGACTCAGCACCTTCGTCCTGTCGAGTAATGTAGCTACATTTTCATGCACAAGAAAAGCGTCATGGTCTCCGTAGGGCAGCACTGGCATCTGCTCTCTAGGCAGCGCAACCGTGATCGACTTGGGCTCGTGCTGGATACGCTTTTGGTTACTGCATGTCGCCAATCGTCTTCGTAGGGCCGCATGTCAGTGATTTTTTTTCTTATTTCTCCTGTGTTCTTTGGCATGATTATGTTGTTGGCCCAGCCGTCGTTTATGATTCAGAGTTTGGATGTTGATTGTATGGACGAAAGCCTATTTCAAGAGAAAAATATCATTGATGCGCATTTCACGGCTTGGTCGCACGAGGTCAGGAGGGGCAATGTCACTGGAACGAATGACAACATCAAAGGCGGCCTCTAGTTGGTGTGGCTTTTCCACTGTGGCCTAAGTTTTGTTCGTTTTGGCCTGTCAAAAAGAATTCATCATCATGATCGATTCAAACACCAACTCGAAGGAAAATGACAACGCTTCAAATTTTAAGCAACAGAACACAGAGTTAGTACTTCCAGACGTGGCCGGTACAGAGGTGCCCAGGAATTAGCTCAAACATTTGATAAGGATCCAAGGTTTCACAAGAACGTAAAGCCACTTCAATTTTTTTCGTGCGTGATAGGGAGGAAACACGGATGCATGAAGTAGGGGAACGAACGGCTCGGTCCTTCAGTGTGGAGGTGTGGCTGGTTGAGACTCCCCAAAATCGGTTCAAATGGATGGAGAACATAAAGGAATTTCAAGCTTGGTACTAATTCACGATAGTTGAAAACAGCAGTACCATAGAAGAAATTCAGACTGTACATTGGGGAGAAGCCAATACATGTACGGACAAAAAATAGATAAACACAAGTACTAACTAACAAATACTATCAGCTACGTAAGAACTAGCTACTTCCAATATATCAAGGAGCCTGAAACAAGCAAATTGTTCATGATTGCAAGCAATCGCAGATCTACTACTGTGGCAGTTGGGGCAGCCACCCGAGGCGGTGGAGAGGAAAAGAGTTTGGGCTGGATCTGGGCAATGTAAGGCCAATGTCAAAGAAACCGCAGGACGCCAGCCTGCTGGATCTGGACACTCCCCAGCTCTCGCTAGCGCAGCATGTGGCACATCGACTCAGAGCTGGTCGTGTTTCGTCTTATTTTTTTGGTTTCTCTAGTTTTCTTGTGTAGTACTAGCAAGGCTAGTAGTACATGCACATATGCTACACGGTGGATGTGTGTGTACTGCTTCGCACGTCGACGTGAAGGCGTGATGTGCATCATGTAAGTTGTGCCATGCGGCATGAGCATGTGTCGTAACAACAAACATAAGTCTTTCATAAAGTGCGACGGGAAGCACAAATACACCGCGAAAGGAAGCACAATTTGTTATCTTTCTGAGCACAAGTATGTTGCCGCTCCACGCCCGCTGCCGCCCCCACTGCTTGCTTGCTCTACCGCTCCTTGATGCGCGCTTTTATTGTCGATATCACTCGCTGCTCCATCTTTTCATATATTTGGTACTTGAATGTCATGAGTCTTGTTTAAAGTCGACTTGCATTTGTATCTAAAAATTTTGGGCCATAAATTTTTGCCCCGGCTAACTTTAATTTCTGGGTCTACCGCGCCGGTGTCTGCAAGCTAGACTACAACAACACAGTGCAAGAGATAACAACAGTTCAGGAGACGATTGAATTTGTTGGCGCAGTTCTTCCTGACTAGAGATCAACATATCAGTGGGAACAATAGTGGACTTACACACAATACTAATGGCTCACTTACACCTTTTTTTCCTTTCCCTTTCCCTTTCTAGTAGTTTTTGCAAGCTACAGAACATCAGGCACTTGTCATGCTAGAATATGGGACTGCTCCAGCATCAACCAGCAGTTAAACGTGTGCAAGTTGTGTAGTCAATTGACTACACCACTTTTTATCATAACACAACATATACAAAGAGAAAACATAGAAACATGTAATACAAAATAGTTATTAACACATAATTTTACCACACAACTTTAAATTGAACACAGATGATTGTATTCTAGGTATTGTGAATAGCGACAACACATCACCATCTCAAGTGGCTATCAGTGGCAGATCTCATCACTCAACACCACCACGCACCACCCCTTCCTCCACCGTCCTCACCTATGGAGGTATCTCACTGAACGACCAATTTGCCCGTGAGGAGTACACGTCCGCCATGGTCCGTAGCCCTTCTCGGTAGTGATGATCGGTGTTGCCTATGCTTGTACTATTATGTAATTTTTTATTACAAATGGATATCTTTATGATTGCTTGATTGGATTACGATAAGTTTCATAGAAATTACATTTACTTACTACCGCCATGTTGGTATGCTATCCATAGTTACTATTTCTCGGTACTGATGGTCGTTGACGGAAGTAGTGTAACTTAAATTCTACAGAAAACTTTCTAGCTAGTATGCATGTCACATGATGCATATACAGAAATAAAATAAATTTCTGAATCATAATGCGGGTCCCATTCCCCTTAAAACATGTATGTACACTATGGTGAAGGAAGAAACTAGTTCCCAAGAGAAGTGAAGTTGTAATTTTAAACTATTCATGTCAATATCCGCAACTAGAATAACACACACACCTAACATTGCAGGCTATCTGTGCTCTCAATGTCATCAAATCTCTCATCCTTATTATGGATATTTCACGCCCAACTACCGCCTACTTATCTATAGCACCTGCCTTCACTTTCCAACATCATGAGATGCCAATTTCCTAGTGTCAGAAGAAGTAGCTAGCGATGGTAGATGTGTTGTTCTTCTCTTTCACTTTTTCACTCGCTATCTTGGTAGCCTAGCCATTGGATTGGAGTGATAGGCATTAGAACTTGGGAGAGGGGTAGCAACAAGAATGGAAGTTGTTTGCTCATAGATTACTAATACTCTACACATTCCTGATGGAGTCGCACCGGGTCTTCTTCAAGAGTCACAAGCCCAGCGATGGAGCCCGTGATACTGAACACGAATCCATCCTCTAGGATGCCTATGTCGACTACTATTTTGTGCACAAGCATAGAGTCATGGAGGAGGACTGCATGTTGCTTTGCAAGAGGTGAAGCACGACGACATCATGAGGGTCCATGGACTTGTCAATATGGATTGCTAATAATTAACGACTTGTAACACAACGTTTGTGTTGTGGTGTCATATTTTATTTGTTTTGTTCTTGCTTTTCCTCATGGTAATGGACAAGTAATCAGTATTACAACACGCAAACATCAATGGTGTAAGAACCAAAAGTATAAGTAAAAATAATAATTTCAAGCTCAATGATATTCATGATAGTTAAAAAATAGCAGTACAGTAGAAGAAGTTCAGATTACTCATTTTGAGGAAAAACCAATACAAGTACCAACAAGCACTATCGGTTATGTAAGAACAAGTCACTTCCAGTTCTTCGAGGAGATAGGAACAAGCAAAAAAAAATTAAGCAATAGTAAAACAGCACAAACTCCTGAGACGGCACTGGAAACAAACTTAAATGCATCAGGAACAAGACTGGAACGAGAGTCGGCTGGTGAACATAACAATACACATATGGATCATTTATTCATTCATCACCATTCATCCATAGCTACTCCATAACAAATGTTGGTAGCCACAATGAAACATAAATGGATCATTTCAAGGTAGAAACAAAGACACAACAAGACGAGCAATGCTAACAACTCCATTGGAGGACACTGAAGGGACTAGACATGCGAGCTTAGAGACACAAACAACGTCATGTCCAAGTACTTATTGTCCACCGCAGAGGCAACAAACCAAGTGAATAGTGGACTCCTTCTAGATGTTGTATTCCGCCAGGGTGAGGCCATCCTCGCTGCTGCACCCAAGGTTTGCCCTCCTTGTCCTGGATCTTTGCCTTGATGTTGTCAATGGTGTTGACTCAACCACAAGTGTGTGATAGTCTTGCCCATGAGTGTGCTGATGAAGATCTACCTACCACCACGAAGGCAGAGCAATATGTAGAGGGTGCAATATTTCTATATGTTTTTAACAAGGGTGCTCCAATCCTCGATCTGCTTGCCAACAAAGATCTACCCACAATCCGTTCAACCTAGAAATGAAGAGCATTGTCATTTTAATGACAAAAAATACCATATTTTTTAAAGGAGACAACCCAGCTTTTGCATCATTTTTGATTCACACATCCATCTCTAATGATGAACAATACCAATGCAGACAAATGAAAACTAACTGAATAACTTAAAAATGATGGGTCTATCTAGGCCATGTCCAGCATCATTGAAATTGTCATTAAATATCTCAATTCAATATCACGTCCTTTCTCCACATAATATTTTGATAATATATTTTTTGGTAGCAAGTACTCAATATAAATTGTGTATTTGGAAACAAGCTTGCGTACGTAGTTCCACTTTTACTAAGACCAAAACTAAGTTATTGCTGCAAATGGCCAGATAGGCAAGATAAGCTGACAAGGAGAAAACCCCCCGCAAAGCCCAGGTGATTTTACTGGCTATCATAGGTCCTTTGCCCATAATAATAGGGTTTTTTATTTTCGTGCCCCTAGTTCATTTGTTCATCTCAATTTGGCCCACCCCTTTAGTTCATTAGTTCATCTCAATTTTGCCCCACCCCTTTAACCTTCCTCACTTTTCCCCTTCTCCAACCACCCCAGCCTCACAAATGCCAGAATAGAGCGTTTCTGTTGGGTCAAGCCCGTTGACCATTACTTGGCTGAGTTACTTACGAGTGGGACTTCTTAAAATACTGACATGAGTTTATGATTTTACCTCAGCCATTAACAAAAGGAAAATATGAGCTTTATGTGTTTCACCTCCATCATGAACAAAAGGAAAATCAGTAAACATGTTTCCATGCCACTACTAGGAAAAGGGCTAAATATGAAATTGACACTAATGGCGCATCAGAGAAGTGGTGCGCCACTACTATATACTAATGGCGCACCATGTGGAGATGCGCCATTAGTGTGGAAGACACTAATGGCGCACCAGGCACATGATGCGCCACTAGTAACAAAATGTTTTTTTTTCATTTTTTCAAACATACTAATGGCGCATCCGTGCAGAGTGCGCCATTAGTAGTTAGAACTACTAATGGTGCACCAGCCATAGAGTGCGCCACTACTGTATTTTTTTTTACTTTTTTGCAAAACTACTAATGATGCACCGTTGCATAGTGCGCCATTACTAGTTTAAACTAGTAATGGCGCAATGTGCCACGGTGCGCCATTAGTATAAAAATTATGTTTTTTACTTTTTTGCAAAACTACTAATGGCGCATGTCTGTGTGGTGCGTCATTAGTATGTTGGGTTACTAATGGCGCATGGCTGTGTGGTGCGCCATTAGTAACCTGGGACCAGCTAGATATTTTTGGACAGCCACACCTACACACTCACTTTCCCCACTTCATTCCCCCCCCCCCACCTCCTTCTCTAAGCTTGTCGGCTGCCTCCTCCTCCTCACCTCATTTGCACCATAGATTCATCAAAATTAAGTGTTGAAATTACCTTTTTTTGATAGGTAAGTAAGGGGAAAGCTATCTTCATGTTGTAGATCTACTTTTTTTCTCCCTAGCTCGCTCCAACAACGTGCACATGCACTTTTTGTGGCCTAGCTAGATCCATGTATGTTTGTGGTGTTGCATATGTTTGTGGTGTTGCATATATGTTTGTGTTTGCAGGTACCGGTATTTGAAATGCGATAGTTGCCAATATTTTGCCGGAATGTTGATTCATTTCTGTTTCGGCGAGAATTTTGGCACTATGCATTCTTTTTGGTCCTATTTTTAGGGCAAGTAATGCCAAATTTTTTCTTGGTTCTAAAATATCGTTTTGCTCTATCCCGCAGGCGACCATGGTCCGCACGATGACCGTAGGCATCGTGAATAGGTTTTTGAGCTCCGCAAAGGCCGAGATGCTTCAAAAGAATGACACGGAGATAAGATGTCCGTGTCGAAGATGCAAACTGAAGAGCCTTATTGCGGATCCGGATTCCGGGCAGGTGCGGGACCACCTGCTCTTGCGTGGTTTCATGGATGGCTATCGGTGGCAAGGTGATGAAGATGACTATGGAGTCATCCATGGGGGCCGGGCAAGAAATGAGGAAGGGCAGCAAGACAACCACCACGGCTCGGGCGGGCGAGAAGACGAAGAATCTCCAGGACATGATCACGACGGTGATGCTGTACACAGTCATCATGTAGAAGATGCCAGACATGATGATGAGGAAGATGCCGGAGCAGACGAAGGGCATGATCATGAAGATCAAGATGCCGGAGGAGCAGATGACGATGGACCATCGATGGGCTGGGTGCAGGACCCTCATATTCAAGAGCTGCTTCTCAAGCAGACGGATAACACAAGAGCTGCCGCCCGAGAGAAAGCCAAGCTGGATCAACTGGAGATAGACGCGGTTACTCCATTGTATGAAGGATGCAGACACGAGGATACCCGCCTGAAAGCAACACTCATGGCTTTGGAGATGAAGGTAAAACACAAAATGACCGTCGCATGCTTCGACGAGAACATGTCATTCTAGCACGAACGTCTTCCCAAGGGGAACAAGTGCCTGACCAGTTTCGAGGAGGCAAATAAAGTCGTGTGTCCTCTGGATTTACCGCATGTGAAATACCATGTGTGCATGAACAATTGCATCATTTATCAGGGCGAGCACGCGGAGTCTACCATATGTCTGGTGTGCGGCGTCACTCGATACAAAAAGAGGAAGAAAGGTCCTCGAAAAGTGGTGTGGTACTTTCCAATCACTCCTCGTCTGCAGCGGTATTTCGCGGACCCTAAGGTAGCAAAGCTCCTACGTTGGCACGCGGATAGGGAGGAGAAGAAGCGAGAAGATGACACAAATGATCCGGAGATAAATAAAAAAGACAAGATGCTGAGTCACCCTAAGGATGGGAGCCAATGGCAAGCGTTGAACTTCGAACACCCAGAATTTGGGAAGGATCCAAGGAACATCGTGCTGGGCGCGAGCACCGATGGAGTCAATCCGTTTGGCAGCCAGAGAAGCACACATAGCACCTGGCCTGTGTTTGTGTGGATGTACAACCTTCCCCCTGGTTGTGCATGAAGAGGAAGTACATTCACATGAGTATGCTAATTGAAGGGCCGAAACAACCAGGGAACAACATCAATCTGTATCTGGGGCTGCTGAAAGAGGAGCTAGACACGCTGTGGAAAACGCCAGCCAATACATGGGACGCCGCAGAGAAAGAATATTTCCCTATGAGAGCCACACTGCTCACGATGGTGCACGACTATCTCGGTTACGGATATCTCGCGGGGCAGGTGGTCCACGGATTTTCTGGATGCGTTAGGTGCATGGATGACACAACGTATCGCCAGCTAGATAGAGATCTCGGGTCTTTGAAAACCGTGTTCATGGGACATCGAAGGTGGCTTCGCGACGATGACCTGTGGAGGAAACGCAAGGATTTGTTCGATGGTGAAACCGAACTCCGAAGACGCCCGTGTACGAGGAGCGGCGAGGAAATAGACAGGCTGTTGAAAAATTGGAAAGATTGCCCACTGCCGGGAAAGAAGCAAAAGGCGCTAGAGCCGGGAAAGAAGCGAAAGGTGTCAGAGCCGCTGCTGAAGGTATGGAAAACGAGGTCTGTTTTCTGGGACTTGCCGTACTGGAAGATCCACCGTGTGCCTCACAGCCTTGATGCCATGCATATCACGAAGAACGTGTGCGAGAGTCTGCTTGGTACCCTGCTCAGCATGCCAGAGAGGACCAAAGATGGGCCGAAAGCAAGGGCAGACTTGAAATCAATGGGCATCAGGCAGGAACTTCACGCTAATGATGATGATGATGAGGCGAAGTAGGACACAGAAAGTCGTCGCAAAGGCAAAAAGGCCAAGAAGACCGGAAATGACTACCCTCCCGCGTGCTTCACTCTAAGTCAGGAGGAGATCGAGCAGTTTTTCACCTGCCTTGTAGGAGTAAAACTTCCTTACGGTTATGCGGGGAAGATAAGCAGATACCTAGACCCAGCGAAGCAGAAGTTCAGCGGGATGAAGTCTCACGACTGTCACGTGCTGATGACGCAGATACTTCCAGTTGCAATCCGTGGGATCATGGACGCGCACGTCCGTGAAACGCTATTTGGCCTATGCAACTTTTTCGACGTCATCTCTCGGAAGTCGGTTGGCGTGAGGCAACTCAGAAGGCTACAGGAAGAGATCGTGGTGATACTATGCGAGCTTGAGATGTACTTCCCGCCCGCATTCTTCGACGTGATGGTGCATCTGCTGGTCCATATCATGGAGGATATCATCCAACTCGGGCCGACGTTCCTGCACAGCATGATGCCGTTCGAAAGGATGAATGGTTTCACAAAAGGATACGTTCGCAACATGTCACGTCCAGAGGGAAGTATAGCCAGAGGCTTTCTGACCGAAGAGTGCATCTCCTACTGCACGAATTATCTAGGCATCGAGAACCTCGTTGGTATGCCCGTCAACAGGCACCTCGGCAGGCTCGCTGGATGGGGTCACCATGAGGGTCGCCGCGAAATGCATGTCAACTTTGAGGGTCGACTCGCCGACTTTGAAAGAGCAAACCTAGTCGCGCTACAACACATAGACGTGGTCGATCCTTGGGTGGTAGAGCACAAAACCTTTATTGAGAAGACGTACAATGACCGAGGCCAACAGAGGACGGACGGAGATATAATCAAAGAGCACAACTCATGTTTCACGCGTTGGTTCAAGCAGAAGCTTCTGTCGTACCCTTTACATGAGGATTCTTCTGCGGAAGAACAACTCATATTCGCCTTGTCACAGGGCGCCGAGCACAACCTGATGACCTATGAGGCGTACGATATCAACGGCTACACATTCTACACCGAGGACAAGGACATGAAGAGCGATGGTTATCAGAACTCCGGGGTAACGATGGAATCCTACACCGGTAACGACAAGGACATATACTACGGGAGGATCAAGGAGATCTGGGAGCTGAGCTACGCTGGAGAGAAGGTCCCGATGTTCCGTGTCAGATGGGCCAAGAGCGTCCTAAAAGAAGACCGGTATTTCACCACCATGGTTATACCCGAAGCCAAATCCAAGACCGCGGGCGCAAACGTCACCGCGAAAAATGAGCCATGGGTACTGGCTTAACAAGTGGACCAATGCTTCTTCATTACCGACCCGTCAAAGCCCAGTCGTGTTGTCGTGAGGAGAGGCAAAAGGAAGATCATCGGAATGGATGGAGTAGCCAATGAGCAAGACTTCGACAAGTACGGCGACCCGAAGATCGAACATGACGACGACGATGAAGTAGCAGCATACACCACAAGAAGAAGCAGGACCACCCTACCTAAAGGACGTCCGTTCCACAGAAGAACTCCATTTGCGAAAAAGAAGGGCAAGAAGATTGTGAACAGATAGCTAGCTAAGATCGATTGTATTTAAATTGTAGCCTTCATTTCTCAGGCACTTTTTGATATCATGAATATTTTTAAATTTCATGGGCACTTTTTGAATTCATGAATATTTTTTCAAATTTGATGATATTTTTTCATATTCAATATGAAAAAATATTGAATATTCATGAGGACACTCGATCTCGATCCCCCTCCCTCTCGATAGCTATCCCCCTCGCCAGATCCCCCTCGCCGCCGAGCACCCCCCGCACCCTTCCCCCGCTCCGCCGTCGATGACGACCCCCCGCACCCTCCCCCACTTTTTGAAGATACTTTTAAATAACAAATTTGATGATATTTTCAAATGAGAAATTTGATGATATCTTCAAATAACAAATTTGATGATATTTTCAATAAAAAATAAAAAACAAATTTGATGATATTTTCAAAAAAAATTGATGATATTTGATGATATCCTCTGTTCTAGTCCTCATGAAAATAACAAATTTGATAAAAAAACAAATTATTAGATGCAACAAGAAATAATGAAAAAAAAAATGTTACTAATGGCACACCAGAGGAGGGTGCGCCATTGCTATCAGAAAAAAAGAGTTACTAATGGCGCACCAGAGGAGGGTGCGCCATTGCTATCAGAAAAAAACTACTAATGGCGCACCAGAGGGTGGTGCGCCATTGCTATAGTGTCTAGCTGGATACCCCTTGGCCCGATCCCCCCTTCTCTCTCCCTCGCCAGATCCCCCTTCCCTCCCCCGCCGCGCCCGCTCCGACGACCCCCGGCCCGCTCCAACGATCCCCGCGCCCGCTCCACACCCGCTCCGGCTCCCCCGCGCCCGCTCCACACCGTAGCACCTCCCCACTTCCCCTCCCCTCGCGCTGCTTCACCCGACTAGGTCGTTCCCGTCGACACCGCATCGTCCCCGCGACCACCGTCATCCCCGCACCCCACCAAGGAGTCCAGGAGCTCTGTAGTGTTCTTCTACATCATCTACGGCCAGCCGTTCGAGCTCGACGACTCTGCATCATGCGGATCGAGGTCTTCTTCCACCTCCGGCCACCGCGGCCTCACCGTCGATCCGCGTCACCTCGTCAACCCCGGCCCCGCACGAGCTCGCCATCGTCTTCCTCTCGGTAAGCTGCACCGGTTCCCCTCCCCCCCTTCGATTCCGTCGCTGTAGACTGTCGCACCACCGCGCCCCAGCTCCTGGTTGCCGCCCCCCGTGGCCGTGCTCCCCTCGTCCCCTGGCCGCGCCCTGGCCCCTCCCTGGCGCGCTCACCATACCCTAGCACCGCCCGTGCGGTGCGTGCGTGGGTGTGCATCCGTTCGTTCCATTGGGATTGATTGGTGTGTCAAGTTCTATCTAGTTTGTTCTGTGTTCAGGCTGCGATGTGGAAGATGAGATTTAATTTGGCTGAACAGACGAACATCAAGTTGGGAAGCAATAGATTTGTACACATCAATTATATCAGATTAGTTAGTTCCACATTTTCTGAGGTTTAGGTACTTGCGATTTTCCTATCCTGAACCTGAGGGCACAGGGAAAGCATGAATGGTTGTATTCTTTTTCCGAGCGAGCTGGTACTGTACTGTTGGTAATATTTTGCAGTACTCCTGTAATTTTTATATTCAGGGTTGGCTTTGTTTCCCCAAAGCTGTTACGTTACCATGTTATCATTATTAGTTGGTTGCTGCCTTTCGGTTCTTTTGGTTACAGACAGGTAGATTTTGTGGTACGAGTGGTTGTAAAGTCTCTCTCTCGGTAGTTGGCAGTTGGCACATACTCGGCTCAGTGTGAGTAGCTTGCTCACTCCACTGAATATGATGACACAAAGGGGAGCTTAGGCTTACAAAGATTGTAAAGTTAGTATTCCACTATGCAATGCAAGGATCTGATGCATTCATTGTTGCACCTGTTAATGTCCTAATGCAGTGATGCACATGCTACTGATAAAAGAATTGGGCCGCTAGTGAAATGGAGCACTCCCAATCAAATTTCTACTATTGGTCTCCTATAAAATTATGAACCATGCAATATACCTTGTTACTAAGTGCATAATCAAGTGCCCTTTAGTTATTTACTATTTCAGAATGTCTTAAGCTGACACCTACTCTCAGCATATGACTCTAGCAGCTACTTGTTGTACCTATTTTGTTTCATACAGTACTGAATTTGTATGCCTATGCTTGATAATTTTGATTCATATAGCTTTCTAGCTCCTTAAGGGGGTTGTTCCTCTTTACAGGTGTGTTAAACAGGGTTTTATGTGGTCATATGGAGTTTATTAGGTAGAGAAAGTACCTTGTGATTTTTCTAATTTTGGACATATATCAAGTCTCACCAAGACATCTTCATTACAACACTCAGCTTATCCAAGACATCTTCATTACATTCTAGACAGGATAGAAGCCTACTTTGTTTAGAAACAGAGTCAGAATTTGAAAAGGAAAACCCTTAAGCCAAACATACAACAAGCATTGACAACATAAGTGGAGACACTAATTTTCTCTGACTTGTGGAGGCTCTAATCCTCAGGGATCATGGCTAAAATAATTTTCCATGCCTGATTAGTGATTATCTGAATTAGTTTGTAAACTGTAGAGGTGGTTAGGCTCTGGTTAAAAATAAAAACAATAATAGAAGTTTTGTATTTTCTAAGTAAAAAAACCCCACATATGCACCAGGATGTGATCTGTCAGAACCAAAGTAGACCTATCTCTGCATTAGTTGTTTTGTGCTTCAAGTGTCCCAGTCAAGGACAAACTGAGTGGTTGCAAAATAATATTATGTGGTCAATGTGGATTTACTATTTTCTGGTGATAGTTCTGAACTGGTAAATAAGTTAACATGCGTAAGTGAGACTTGGCATTTTAAAGCTTAGGGTCTTCAACTTCAACCATGAATTGGGATGATAATGTTATTTTGCCTTCTTAACAGAATGGTGTCATAATCAGAACAAAGCTGCTGCAAATGCATACCTTTTTTTACAAGTGCATCTGCACCTTCTGATCCATTTAGAGTTATCATAAATATATTTCCAAGGTTTTTTTATTTCACTGTAGAGTCTTTGCTTCTGGACTCAATGCACATTCATCAGTCATAAGAGATAAATACTAGTAAGTCAAGGGCACCAGAATTTGATCATGCCTCTTTTGAGAAGTATGTCTATTGATTCAAAATTGATCATACTATTGATGATTTTTTGTTGGGTGACCTATTATATCTGGAATGGAAGCTCACATAAGTTGAGCTGATTTTTTTTCCATATGAAAGCAGAGGACCATATGGTCTGTGGCTGGGTTTTGTCTCCGACCATTGTGTCGTGATGAATTTGCAGGTACCCCGAGGGGCCCTTGAGTTTGCCGGAATGTCGATTAACTTCCGTTTCGGCAAATTCGGGTACTCCATATGTCCTACTTTCAGCAAAGGTCATGCTGAAATTTTCCGTGAATTTTAGCATGATTTGCTAAAAATAGGACATATGGGGTACTTGCGACTAATGCATGGGCCGGGGTATCTTAGTACTTAGTTAAGTAGGATCAACTGCCCCGCCATTCTTGCTGCATTAAACCATAGGTGGCAATAGAGCCAAGTGATTAGGCCCAACTTAGAATTCTCCTTAGCATCGATAAACCCTAGATGATAAACCCAACATAGGTGGCAATAGAGCCAAGTGATTAGTGCCAAGTGATTAGGCCCAACCTAGGGTGCCTCGGCATCGATAAACCCTAAATGATGAAAACTTAACTTGGCTTCTATAGGGTGCCTCGGTCTCGATGAGAACCTAAATGATGTACGCTTAGGCTTTTAGGGTGCCTCGGCATCGACAAACCCTAAATGATAAAAGCTTAGCTTTTAGGATGCCTCGGTGTCGACAAACCCTAAATGATGAGACCATGATCTTGTTCCTTGACAATAACCAACTTTTTGACCAAACTTTTTTCCTATTTAGAGCGAAACATGGCCCACAATGATGAGGCCGGCGGTTCGGGCGGCAAGCAATTCTGGGAGCTGTCCCAGGAGTTGGAGGAAGAACCTCACCACTATGAGGATGTCGCGGAAGACATCGATCCTGACTACACAACCCCTAGTGGCGTCGGGGATGACACCACTGATGATGGCGCTGCGGATGCCACCACTGATGATGGCGGCGCACGCACAGATGGCAGCCAATTGAAGAGGCAACGGAAGGACCGGCGCCCGAACGTGCTCGGCACCATCAGGGAGGAATTTACTGAAGTGAACTCCGACGGGCATCCGACGGCGCCCAAACACGTAGTCAAGGGGTACTCGGTTCAGCTCGGGTGCATTCTCTGGAGCACCGCCTCGATCAACACCGAGAACCTAAGGCATAAGGACCGAGGGAATTTGCGCAGCCTCCTCTTCACGAAGCTGCACGAACGATACAAGTTCCCTACTGAGTTCGCAAACACACGCCTCTCGAGGAATAAAGTGAACGGTGCTGCCCTCACGAGGATGAGCACGGCCCTGTCTACTTGGAAAAGCACGGTGAAGGCAATGATTGACAAAGGTGATAGTTATGAGAAGATCAAGGCGAAATATCCTTTGATTAGCGAAGATGACTACAAGGAGTTCAAGATCAAGTGCAAGAGCCCCGCAACCTCCGAATCAAGTCAGTGGGGGAAAGAAATGCGGCAGTTGAACATAGGGGTCCACCAACTCGGTCCCGGCGGTTACAGAGTGGCGGAGCCTATATGGGACAAGGAGGACGCGGAGCGTATCGAGCAAGGCCTACCGCCCCGCTTCGAGAAATACCGTGACAAGCAGACCAGGAACTTTCTCAGGGCCCGGTACAAGGAGGACCCGGTAACAAAGGAGCTTACCACGGATCCGAAGACCAAGGCGCTTGAGCTTGTTCTGGTAAGGAATACACCCCCGCATAATTAGCTCCATATGGTTGCATTCTAATTAATCCCCAACATTTCTAAATGGTTCACGTTCCTTCCGCAGGACAAAGAAAGCAGTAGCGTGGGTTCGTCTCAGAGCTCCCCTTTCGACACCCCTTTGAATAGGGCGTTGAACGTAATGAAAAACAAGGATAAGCTCAGTAAGCCAACGTCAGCTGGTCGTGTGGCCGGCAAAGGCTTGTCCACAAAATGGTCGTCATACTATACCACTGGTGGGCGAAAGGAGAAAAAGAGCAGCTCGGAAAGCCAGTTGCGCGAGGTTGAAGCACTCAAGGCGCAAGTTGCACGGATTCCGGAGATGGTCCAAGAGCAAGTGCAACAACAACTGGGATCGACGCTCACCGGCATTATGCCTACCTTGATTCATGGGATAACGACGTGGATTGCGGGTGGCCAACAGGGGCCGCCCCCGATTCCCAGCTTCACGGCCAGCAACTCGCACAACGCGCAGGCGGCACCATTGGTGTCTCCGGCGGCGGCGGTATTGGTGTCTTCGATGCCGGCATTGGAGCTTAATGCACCCGGGTGTACGCCGGCCGTCACCTCGCCAGCAAGCAGCCCCTCCGTCAGTTGCACGCCCGCCGTTGGCAGTGCCTCGACATTAGCTGAGCTCGACGGCATCACGGTAACTAAGCCTCTCGGCCGAGGACTTCATCTCCTTGCCTTTGACTAGGCATCCCTGACGCCCTACATGTTTTCACAGGGCGCCGCCGACGTTCCTTGCACTCTCCTGCACTTCGTGGGCGGCGAGTTGGTCGATGTCGCCAAGGGCAAAATCGTTCAACCGGGCAACCCCGTGTTCCATGGTAATCCAATGCCACCCACAATGTATAGGGTTGAAGTGGTTCGGGTGCTGCCAGGTTGCGACGAGCCGTTACCTCCGATTCGACCCGCTGGGGCCGACGAAGAAGATGAGATGACCCTCAGCGCCTATGTAAGTTGGCCCCTGCTTTGGCCGAAGAGCCAAATTCGTTTGGGGGCGGGGGACACCACCCCACAGACAAGACCGCTAGTCGTGCCGGCGCCAAGCCATGGCAAGAATGCCGCAACGCTACCGGACATGCCGGACATCCCTATGGCACAGGATCCGGACATGCATATGGCACAAGATCCGGACGACGACGACAATGGTACATTTACCAACGTCGATAAGTACTTTGCCGAACATGGGTACGATGACGAGTTCTGTGGGCCTCCTTCTCAAGAACCCAACCAAGACGACTGCGATCTAGCTGGTACGTCGGAGAAACCCAGTTGCAACAGGCGTCATCTGGCGTTCAGTTCTCAGGAGACGCCTCCAGCTGCCGCCTTCACCGAGCCTCAGATAGCTGAGGTGCGAAATATTATCAGCCCCAACACGCTCAAGAAGGCGGTCTTTGAGCAGAACTCGGTCCCATTACAACAGATCAAGAAGAAGAGCCGGAAACGGCTGACTAAAAAGGGCGCCGGTGCGAGCCAGCCGGCACCGAGTATGATCCGTGCTCAGGACAGGCCACCTTCACCTAAGGATATCTCGAGGAGGGTGCATGTGGCGGGTAGGGCGATGCTACCGACAAATATGCTCAATGCTGCAACCGGTGCTATGCGGAGTCTGCACGACAGTGTTCTTTCTTTGGAGAAGCGGCGTCTAAGAGAGAATGATGTGGCATACCCGGTTTTCGTGGCCAAGGTGCCAGAGGGCAAGGGCTTTGTGGATGGCGACATCGGGGGTACGATCGTCCTGCGGTTTGATGACATCTTTGCTATGTTTAACCTTCATCCGCTGCACTACACCTTCGTTTGGCTGTTTTCGCTGAGTATGGAGATGCGGATCATTAGAGACAAGACCCCAGACATCGTGATCGTCGACCCCTTCTACATGCGTGCCAAGCTCTTGAGCAGCGCTGGGGACCGCCAAGTCGTGAGTTCACACCTCGAAGACGTCATTCTGGCAAACCCAGATAAGGATAACTTCCGTGTGGCTTACTTTCCCGAGTAAGTCATCCCTTAACCGCCCCGTAACATATGATTTCTTAGATTTCGATCGTTCTTTTTTTTCTAACATTCCGTGTTCTGTGCAGTGACACACATTCACACTCATCCTCTTAAGCCCGAAATATTCCATGGCCACGTATTTCGACCCGAACCGTAACTCCAAGATAGACTACACAAATATCAAGAAAGTTCTTGATGATGTTCTCCCCGGCTACGCCAAATCTGGAGGCACCTTCACCAGGGCAGTTCGTAAGTACGGCAAGCACGTGTTCGCCCACAATACGATGTTCTGCTGCGTCAAGCAGCCGCCTGGCGGTCAGAAGGATGCCTACTACGCCCTCCATCACATGCGGGCGATTGTAAGGGACCATCATCACCTTCTGCTACCAAATAATCTCAAAGATTGGGCCGCGAGCTTGTCGGCAATCCAGGACGCGGACATCAGACAAGAATTCTTTCGCATCCAGTCGGAGTTTGCGGACATCATCCATCAAGATGTCCTTCATACCTCGAGGCAGTTCTACCTCAGATATCAACCGTCCAATAGGGAGATAGACGGAATGCTACAAATGCAGGCTGACAACGCCCGCGATTTCATGACCATCACGATAGATGGCGGCTTCATCCACGCTCCGGTCCCATGAGTCGAGTCGACAGTAGTGATGCTATGTGTAGTTCTGAAACATTGATTGGCTCATGTTGTAATTAAACTTTAATGAACTTGTATGTCTCTTTGGTTTGGACAGTCGTTCAACTTAGATGTAATCGATGCTATTTATTAGTAGGACCATGAATCATGCTATTAATGTCATGTCTTGCTTTTCTCTTCCGATCCTTTTGTTGCATACTTATATATTGCTTATGTATGTATTGCCCGTTGTTTGGCTTGTGCATAGAGATGCCGTCGTATGTCGTGTACAAGGGTAAGGTTCCCGGAGTCTACGACGACTGGGAGGAGTGTCGGAGACAGGTTCACCGTTTCAGCGGTAACAGTTACAAAGGGTACACCACTAGGGCGGAGGCGGAATCTAGATACGCCCGCTATCTAGCGGGAGAGAGGAGGGAGCATTGGAGGAACCGGATGAAGACCAGTTTCATCGCGATGATGCTCATCGTGATGACCGCATCTCTCTTCTATGTGATGGTAGTTTAGATAATCAATATCGACTTGTAATGTGAAGACAAACTCGATACTCGCGGTCTCGAGACTTGTAATGTTTTATCTTTGTTCGGTCTTTTGAATTCGGAGACTAATATGATGAATTGTATTCGGAGACTAATCTTCTGTTGTATTCGATGAATCTGTTGTTGTTGTGTGCTACTGTCTATATTCTGTCAAATAATATATTTTGTAACCTGTGCAAAAATCAGAAAAGTAAAAAAAATAAAACCTAATATTCATACTAATGGCGCATCACTACAGAGTGCGCCATTAGTATACCAAAGTATACTAATGGTGCACTGTTTGGTGATGCGCCATTAGTATACTAATGGCGCATCCATCCGCAGTGCGCCATTAGTGTGCCAAAGCACAAGGTTAAATATGGCCCCTGGGAGGTATACTAATGGCGCATGGTGTTATATACTAATGACGCACTGGGTGGTGCGCCATTAGTAATAAATACTAGTGGCGTGATACTAATGGCGCACCAGTGATGCGCCATTAGTAGGCAAAACTGATGCGTCATTAGTAGGTCTTTTCCTAGTAGTGTGCATCAGGAAGGATATGTCCATGATTTACAGATTAGAAGGAATTTCTTTGGGAAAGAAACAATCAGTCACACACATAAGGAAGGAAAAAAATGAGGAAGCATATCCCCATGCATTGGGTCAAACAAAATTTCTTGATTCACAACTTCACGGATTTGGAAGGAAAAAAATGAGGAAGCATATCCCCATGCATTGGGTCAAACAAAATTTCTTGATTCACAACTTCACGGATTTGGAAGGAAAAATCTTGGGAAAGAAGCTGGTCGTGGATTGCAATTCCAGAATTCTTGAACCAAAAATGCATTGATACATCTATACCAATATAAAAAGACCCAAAGGGCAGATCCAATTAATCTCGGCCATCAAATTATGTCAATCCAACGACCTAGACTGCTTCAATGTCGAGCACTCAACATGTTTTTTATGCCAAATATAGTGCTAATCTCTACTACTATTAAACAATCGAGTTGTGGCACGAAGATTACATCTCAGCCATACATCCGCCATCTCTCAATGGACCGGATTGCCTCAATGTTGTATCACATCATTTACCATAATCAATTATCAACAATTACCATATGATCTACGACATCATAATTACGCAATAATTACCATGATCTCGCTCCAACCTGGGCCTATTTTAATCATATCAATTAGCAAGAATTACCATGATCTACGTCATCATATATTTGTTTTTCTGAAACTCAGCCTTGTGTGTTGCGTACATAGAAGGAAAATATCAATTAACAATAATTACCATGATCTACGCCATCATGTTTTTAAAACTCAGCCTTGTGTGATGCGTACATAGAAGGAAAATATCAATTAATAATAATTACCATGATCTACGCCATCATGTTTTTTTAAACTCAGCCTTGTGTACTGCGTACATAGAAGGAAATAAGAAAAAGGTCTGGCCCATGTTCGCATGTAGGCCGATAATAACATGGAAACCAAATCTCTCGTTTCCTGTTTGTTCGGATCACATGATCGATCAGACCCTGACCTTGATTCCGATTGTTCCTTGAGTTCTGTCACTTCCTTCTTTTCGTTCACCTGTTTGAGTGTTCGTCGTCCTCGATGGCTCGACTCTTGGTTTGACTCTCCTAGTCTTCTCGTCCCGAGGAACGACGGCGACGTGGGCCTGCAACGCTACACGGCGACGACAGGTACGAGCATGTCTCCTTATACAGTCACGTCCAGCGCCCTATGCCACTGAAAAGGAGCATGTGTCATTTGTCTTCCCTATCATGTAAAAACATGTTTATTTCCCTTAAATTAGAGTGAAAACAGGGTAATTTTTGGTTAATATGATATTCTATTTTTGTTAGATGGCTTGAAATTTCTTTAACATTACTTTTAATGTTAATGTCATGTACCATCATATTTATTTCCAAACTATGGCGTGAGGTTATATTGCCAGTTTATGTTATGTTCGGTTCACAAATATATATTGCCAGTCCGTGCCTTTAAGCTTTGTTGGTAGATTCTGTCATTTACAGTGCATAAAATCTATTTCTACTTTTAGTGTAAACTAGACTTGTACACAGTTTGACATTTCCAGACATTGTGCTTACAAGTGCTTGCTTTCGCTATATTTATTATAAATAGTGTTTTGACAGATTTTATAAAGTATGTCGATAGTTGGATCATGTATCCTTGACTTGATAGACAAGTTCAAAGGTTTACATTCTTCAGAGTGCATAACTGTCACGCTAGGTCCTAACTTCGACTGCTTGCATAACCAACATTCAGTTCAAGGAAGCTTCAAGTCTTACCTTGGAAATTTCTTTTACCTCTTACAAAATTCTTCAGATCTAACAGTCCGGATTAATCTAATACAGCACCACGTTAGCGCTTAGCAAAAACCCTCCGGTGGACGTACTCTGCCAAAAAATCGTCCGCCAAGAATATGTGTTCCGTCAAAGCATAATCAGCTCCTTCTCAAACCGATCGAACACCATTGCTGGCTCCTTCCTGTTCTATCTTTCCATGTCCATCGCATCCTCCTAGGTTAGATCGCCACCGCCAGCATACGGCCGCAGATCAAGGCCACAACTCTTCTCTCCGGCTACCCCCGACGCCAACCCACACGCACATCCGCCGGCCCGACGACAACAAGGATGAAGTCCGGCATGCAGCGCGCCAGCACAGGAAGGCCTCCTTCGCTAGCGCCCCCGCCCAGTGCGGCCTCCCTCACCGGAGCCCCCGCCTAGCGCGGCCTACTGTGCAGTCTGCATCACGCCCATCGCCGCCTCCCACGCCGGCGCCCCTGCCCAGCCGCTGCAGCCTCCATGGAGTTGCCGCTGCCACTGTCTTCATATTAACAGCTACTCTAGGGGGAATGACCGCATCATGCTCAACGCTGCCTCCGTCGCCAGCACCGCTGCCCAGCCGCTGCAGCCTCCATCGTACTACTCTAGACTTGCCGCCGTTGCCATCGTCTTCCCAAGTTGTGCTTCTTGATTACAGCGGTCAAGGTGGTTGCAGTGGCCCTGCGGTGAAGGAGAGGGGAGATCGAGGCACCGGAGAGGTGGAAGGGGATCCCAGGTGGAAGAAGGTGGTGGCCACACATCAGCTATCGTCCTCCCCATGCCATCACGCCAATGTTTTGTTGGTGCTAATCCCGCACCACGGTGCACACAGTGTGTTTGAGGTAATGCCCGCTAGCACATACAGTAAATTTATCTCTTTTCTTATTCTATGATAATAGATCCTAAATTAATCTTTGATTACCACTGTCGCTAGGGCCTAGGGGACTCAGATTTTCATGCATGAAATGTTTTGTTTTTAGGAATGTAGACTCTACTAGCTAACTGCCGGCGCGTTGCCACGGAATACAAAAAAGACATAACAATCAAAAAATGGTTTGAATTGAACTTTTTGTGTCAAAGATGAGGGCACGTAGCTTTTGTCCATATTATACTTTTTCTATTTAGTCTAGCAATTTTAGTTCACAAGAACCTCAATTTGCGGTAGTAATTCTTTTTGAAGGGAAAGATACCAGTTGCATGCCTTCAATGAATTATCACATAATCTTGAGTTGGTATATTACTATAGATACTTTGTTTAATCTGTGAAGATGTTTGGTTCATGATTTTGTGACGCCATTTAATAATGGTGGTAATAAATAGGATTAATTCATGTTTGTTCAGATTGCTTGATAACCCTCAATTGTAATTCTGCTAAAACTGGCATAATCGAAAAATGGATACTTTCGTCTCCCCTCCTCTTAAATGACATTGCTCATCTCATTGCCAAAGAATTGTGTCCTGCTTTGTCCTCATAATTGGGGCGAGGCTGCCCGATATACCATGAAGTTGTCCAAGGAGTACGACATCTAATTCCGCATCAGGCGCCTCGTCAACATTCAATCCCTTGTTGGACCAGAAGCCACCCATCTGGCAGGCACCATCAAAACTGGCGACATAAAGGCGCTCACCTAGCTAGACCGGATATGCACCCACGTGAGCCTCACTGTCATATTCTCTCGCTTCGTCGACCCAACGAGGTCGCTAGCCTCGTCGACTTTGCCAACAAACATGCCTACATCTCTAAGGTTTGTCTGTGTGTTAGCTACAGCGGGAGCAGGCCATCCTGGACAACAAGGTGCACATGGCCAAGCTCCGGGAGGTCACCTCGGACCTCTTAAAGGTCTACTTCATCGCCCTCAAGGGCGCCCCATGCTCCGGCACTGCCTCAAAATCCTAGGTGTTTCCTTTAAATCCTTGATCCTGGTACTAATTAACATTTTACTTGTGAGTAACCAAACAATTTCCTTTTTCTGGTCGATATTGTTTACCATATGAGTGATATTTGATTAAGTTTACATCTGTGTTTACTTTCCAGAACAGAACTCCTTCTATATTCATTCTCACCAGCAGGAGAAAAAAGGTGTTTCAACTTTCAACTCAAAGAGTTTATCCATTAGAAGAAGTGATACTCCTAGTTGACTATAATGAACGATTCCATTGTGGAGAATGGGAGCATGATTGTTAGGACTACATGTATTTCCTAAATTGGAAAAGGAAACAACTAACAGGGGAAAAAAGTCTCTAAATTGTCTAAATAAGACTATCAAATCTTTGGGTGTCAGATTGCACTTTGTGTTAAGAAACCTAAAAAACATTGTATAAGAAAATGCACAGTAACATGATCGAAAAAGTAAGCACTTCTTATAATTCCTTGAAAAAAGAGATATACCTTCTGGAGACCTTCATTAGATAGTTTGTCTTTTCACATCAAGATGGTCATTATTTGTTGAATGTTTATCAGGCTCATTAATTTGGAGAGCATGACCCATAGATTATATTAGAAAAACCAAGTTTACACAGGGATATGGCAAATGTGAAGCATAAGAAGAAGACAAAACAAAATGATCAAGTGTTTACTCCGATCCTAATAAATCTTGAAGTACACCAACCATTAAATTTGTAATAACAGAGCATGTTTTTGTACAGAAACTATTAAAGAGATCAACCTACAGACCAGTTGTATGCACATAATGGACTTGGTTACTGCAAAGTATGCCATGAGTGTTTTCAGAGTGTAATCAATTTGCTCTTTGGTAGACTTTGCCTTACCAGATTACAAATTTTCTATACTTAATCCTAACTGCCATGAATGATAAGCTGACTCTTCATTTAATTATTGATTGGGCCAATTTTCACTCTTGTTAGTGAATGCTATTTCACCCTTGCCGAGCTCGTATATCAGTATCTGCAGAAACAACATCAGGTTACCATATAAACACCATAGGACTCGTGAGAGCACAATTGACAAGAAGCAAAATTATAGTAACGAACCAGCATCCACAAATAAAACAACAAAAGGCCAGCCACCAATCGGACTTGCACCATCAGATCAGATTTGAGTTGATATGTCATCATCCTTTTCTTCCTAGCAGTATTTCCTAAATAAAAAAATCTGCAATACGGAATCCTAACTGCCATGAATGATAAGCTGATTCTTCATTTAATTATTGATTGGGCCAATTTTCACTCTTGTTAGTGAATGCTATTTCACCCTTGCCGAGCTCGTATATCAGTATCTGCAGAAACAACATCAGGTTACCATATAAACACCATAGGACTCGTGAGAGCACAATTGACAAGAAGCAAAATTATAGTAACGAACCAGCATCCACAAATAAAACAACAAAAGGCCAGCCACCAATCGGACTTGCACCATTAGATCAGATTTGAGTTGATATTTCATCATCCTTTTCTTCCTAGCAGTATTTCCTAAATCAACAAATCTGCAATACTGAATCCTAACTGCCATGAATGATAAGCTGATTCTTCATTTAATTATTGATTGGGCCAATTTTCACTCTTGTTAGTGAATGCTATTTCACCCTTGCCGAGCTCGTATATCAGTATCTGCAGAAACAACATCAGGTTACCATATAAACACCATAGGACTCGTGAGAGCACAATTGACAAGAAGCAAAATTATAGTAACGAACCAGCATCCACAAATAAAACAACAAAAGGACAGCCACCAATCGGACTTGCACCATCAGATCACATTTGAGTTGATATGTCATCATCCTTTTCTTCCTAGCAGTATTTCCTAAATCAACAAATCTGCAATACTGAATCCTAACTGCCATGAATGATAAGCTGATTCTTCATTTAATTATTGATTGGGCCAATTTTCACTCTTGTTAGTGAATGCTATCTCACCCTTGCCGAGCTCGTATATCAGTATCTGCAGAAACAACATCAGGTTACCATATAAACACCATAGGACTCGTGAGAGCACAATTGACAAGAAGCAAAATTATAGTAACGAACCAGCATCCACAAATAAAACAACAAAAGGACAGCCACTAATCGGACTTGCACCATCAGATCACATTTGAGTTGATATGTCATCATCCTTTTCTTTCTAGCAGTATTTCCTAAATCAACAAATCTGCAAATAAATCATCACTCGCTAGTAATCATTTTTCAAGCATTGATAAAAGAGAAGGACGCTCATAGAAAATGTTATCTTTGTGTGGAGCACTCGACACATAACATGTGAGTTAAAAAAATACACACAACTGTGAAGGTGTCGAGTACAAAAGTCGGCTTCTTCTCCGCCTGTCATTGCAGCTGCTTACTGCGGCTGTTTGGACCTCTGGAGGCAGCCATTGCCGGAGCTTGAGGGACAGGAGAGGAAGATCGGGATCTAATAAGGAGGGTAAGGGGACACAAGGCGACAAGAATGGGGAATAATGCATAGAGGATATGCGGCGGCAGTTCTGCAGATTGAGGCCAGGGGGCCGCATGGAAGAACGATGGATACCATAACAGGTTGATGATGCTCCCTTGAGCAACGCGTGCACGCCGACAGATCGTCGGCCTAGGTAGTGGCACCTATTCCATCTTGGATCGGCAAGCAAAGGCGGCGGCAGTCCTTGCAGGTGGTGAGGCGGCGATCCACCTAGGGGTTATCCTCGGCAGACCGTGGCATCTACGTGCAGGGATAGGTTGCAGGGATCTGAAGAGGATGTGAGATGGCGGCGAGCTGCGGTGTTGGAGGTAGCAGGGAGGATCGAGAGGGAGAGGAGGGCGCAGGTTGGTCGCGGGTGAGGTGGTTCAAGTTAGCTAGAGGGATAGCGAGATATGGGGAGGAGGGGGTGGAGAACGTGCAGGCCGTTTCTGTTTTTCGCTGGCATGAAACATGGTTTTTTTTGTCAAGCGATTTTCTCTTCGTGGGGATCGAACAAGGCTGTGGCAGCGAAGGAAGGTCGAACCATCACAACGTTCGATCCCCCTTTAATGTAGAGATAAAATGGAGCAGACCACCCACCCGCCAGATCTGCGCAACTTACCGATGGCCCGTCTTGAGCCCCGGCCCAGGCGGCCCTCCTCTGCTGTGATGCGGTCTTCACGCTCACTGACGTTAGTTTAATTAAAAGTCTGTTTCGGTGTGTTTGAAGTGCATGGTAAGATGATGTGCACAAATAGCATTAGAAGAGTGGGCATATCCACTGGTTGGTATTTTTTCCTTCATAAAGTGGTGGTGGTGCTAATTAACTATGGCCCTTAGTTTCATTCAAGGTCTGTAGGTGCACTGCATGTATACTTCCGTGAACAGCAAAAAGCAAAGAAAATTTGATTTTTTGTTCATCTGCGTGCACTTCCTTTGCATATATGTTGATCAAAGCTTAACTTCAAAATGACAAGAGTATAATCCACATCCACGTTGTGTATAGTAATTTTTGGTGCCAACTAATGCTATATATAATTTCACAAATGTGTATGCTACACCCATAGTAACAAATCACATCTCAGATATGAGGGACAATACAAAAGGCTGGATATGATATTGGCTCCATGTGTACCATGTGATCTTCTACTATCATATTTGGTTTATTTGATTTCCTTCAGTTCAGACTCATCTTCTGCTACTTTAGTCCTTTGTACTAAACCTGATAAGAGCTGCAAGAACAAACTCATAAATGCTTGTTCGACTTCGTACATATTACAACAGAGTTGAATGTATAGGCCATAGATGTATTCTTATTCTTGATCGATTGACTGTAAAGCTATCAGATTTATTCTGTATGAAACTCGGGCCTACCAGTTTCAAAAGATGAAGAATATAACCCACCAAATTATTTGCTTATTCCTGTATTTTGCTCAAGCTATCTTAATTTCTTCCTTTAATGCTCGCTAACTATCAAGGTGTGTGTTAATATAGCAATGCAGATGTGCTATTTTGGCTATATTATACTAACCTCATTAGTTTCATGTGCCTTCTGTTTTTCATATTAGTTAGAATTACTATATCATGACGGGATCCTTTTTCTCCATGCACGGGAAGTACTTAACTTCCTCTTTGCAGAATTGACATGCTACGTATTAAATGCAACAGGATATTTATTTCTCAAGGTTATACGTGTGTTGCACGTGCACACTTACTAGTCACATAATAAAATGCAAATAATATCCTACTTAATATCCGCATGCACTTAATATACTTCCAAATTAACGTGCATTGCACGTACACATTGAATAAGTCAATCCAATGAGCTAGACTGCTCCAATGGCAAGCGTTCAACGTGTTTAACATGCAATTAATATCATACCCAATATTGCACTGATCACAGAATTGACGCACAAATAATAGTATATCTAATATCTGCATGCAATTAATATATTGCCTGAATATTAACATGCGTTGCACGTGCGCATTTACTTGTTTTAAAAAATCGTGAACTGTTGAAATCAAGAAATACGACCACATTTTTTTCCTTCACCAACATATAAAGTCAGGAACAAAAGAACAAAAATCTGAACAAAAATCATGAATAGATTCTGGGAAAGGACCCAAAACAGATATTAAAAAAAGGCATGAACAAGATTTTAAAGAAAAATCATGAATATTGTTCTTCACCGTCTATCTCACCAAAAATCGGATCTACACAACATGAAAATCTAGAGAGAGAAACAAAATGGGTCATTTCTTTTTGAAGGGGAAATAGAACGTGATTTCAAACATAAAAAAATCAATTATCAAAATTTTGAGAAACGTCAAGAAGCCAAGCTCGTTGACCCCTGCCTCCTAGTCGTGGAAGCTAGATCAGTCGACAGCGGAATCGGCGAGGATGGTCCTGAGCCTTCCACGGACATTTCTGAGGCCGGAGCATAGAAAAGTTCATAAAGGTTCGCCTTCCTCTTGCACTCCTGACCGCGCCTACAAAGTGACCAGTATTTTGTAAACTCATCGATTTGGACGTCGGCGGCCGGAGAGAAAAAGAAGGCAGGGGCTGGTGCGGAGCGAACAAAGGTTGGGTCCGATTTTGTACCGTGCCTTTTTTTGCGAGAATTTTTGCCGTGCTATATACACTAGTAGAAAACAAGGCTTTAGTCCAGGCCGGGTCAGCCCATTAGTCCCGGTTCAGTCCAGAACCGGGACCAATGGGGGCATTGATTCCGGTTCGTGAGCCCAGGGGGCCGGCCGGGCCACGTGGGCCATTGGTCCCGGTTTATCTGGACCTTTTGGTCCCGGTTGGTGGGATGAACCGGGACCAATGGGCCTCGCTCCTGGCCCACCACCATTGGTCCCGGTTTGTGGCTTGAACCGGGACCAAAGGCTCCCCTTTAGTCCCGGTTCATATCACCAACCGGGACCAATGAGGTGCCTATATATACCCCTCGCTCGCGAGCAGAGCACCCCAGTGCACTGTTTTTCTCTGGCCGAGGGGGAGAGGGCTTGGTGGTGCTCTAGCTCATCTCCTATGCACACAAGGTGTTCGATGGAATGCCCGAGCCACACTACTTAAGCTTTCTCCTCTCCAAGCTCGACCTCCAAGCTCCATTTTCCATAATATTTGTCTAGGTTTAGCGATCCGTCACGCCCCGTCCCCGTCTTCACCGCCGTCGATCACCCGCGCCGAGCTCATTGCCGGCACCACCGTGGTGAGTCTCTTGTTCTTATCTTCTTTCTGAAAGGAAAAATATTCTTACTTGTATGTTTACATAGATACTTGTATTATTTTCTTACTTTTATTATTGCATCTTATATAGTGCGATGGTTTTGATATCCGCCCCCGTCGGCCCTCGTTCTGTCTATGATTCGAATGTGGTATATATATTATCTTTATAACTATTGGTTCATTTATTGTTTATGAAAATTATGCCGACCAACGTGACATAGATTTTATTTATGTAGGATGTATGTAAATCGGAAATGCCAACCGACCCTATTGTCGAGAGGTTAAATTTAGTTGAAGAAGAAAACAATTTGTTGAAGGAAAAAATAAAAAAAATTGAGGAGGAGAAGATGATATTGGAGTTGCATGTTACGGATGTCGTCGATGATCACAAGATTAAGATGGATGCAATGCGCTTGAAGATTAGAAAGATTAGAAAATATGCCATTCATACCGAGGCTTGGTATCATTATGCCGTTGGATCAATTGTTACCTTGGTCGCGATTATGATCGCATTTGTTTTCGCATTGAAATGTTTTACATAGTTTCAATGTATGGTTTAATTAATTAGATGCTCTGGAGAGCTATATGTTGTTAGATGAGAACTATGTATGCACTTTGGTTTTAATGTGATGATGAACTTCTATTAATTTGGACACTTAATTATATATAATGCACGCAGATGAACCGGCAATGGATGTACGGTGACAGACACACCCGCGAGTACATTAAGGGCGTGCATGAGTTTCTCGATGCGGCTGAGGCAAACAAGTAGAATGGTTTTATGTGTTGTCCATGCACTGAATGTGGGAATACGAGGTCTTACTCTAACCGGAAAATCCTTCACTCCCACCTGCTTTACAAGGGTCTCATGCCACACTATAATGTTTGGACGAGGCACCGAGAAATAGGGGTTATGATGAAAGACGGCAAAGAAGAAGAGTACGATGACAACTATGTGCCCCCTGAATACGGTGATGCTGCAACGGGGGGAGCTGGTGAAGATCAAGAGGAACCAGACGATGTGCCCAATGATGCTGCAACGGGTGAAGCTGCTGAAGATCAAGAGGAACCAGACGATGTGCCCGATGATGATGACCTCCGCCGGGTCATTGTCGATGCAAGGACGCAATGCGAAAGTCAAAAGGAGAAGCTGAAGTTCGATCGCATGTTAGAGGATCACAAAAAAGGGTTATACCCCAATTGCGAAGATGGCAACACAAAGCTCGGTACCGTACTGGAATTGCTGCAGTGGAAGGCAGAGAATGCTGTGGCTGACAAAGGATTTGAGAAGCTACTGAAAATATTGAAGAAGAAGCTTCCAAAGGATAACGAATTGCCCGACAGTACATACGCAGCAAAGAAGGTCGTATGCCCTCTAGGATTGGAGGTGGAGAAGATACATGCATGCCCTAATGATTGCATCCTCTACCGCGGTGCATACAAGGATCTGAACGCATGCCCGGTATGCGGTGCATTGCGGTATAAGATCAGATGAGATGACCCTGGTGATGTTGACGGCGAGTGAGGGAGTCCTGGATTAGGGGGTGTCCGGGTAGCCGAACTATACCTTCAGCCGGACTCCAGGACTATGAAGATACAAGATTGAAGACTTCGTCCCGTGTCCGGATGGGACTTTCCTTGGCGTGGAAGGCAAGCTTGGCAATGCGGATATTCAAGATCTCCTACCATTGTAACCGACTTTGTGTAACCCTAACCCTCTCCGATGTCTATATAAACCGGAGGGTTTTAGTCCGTAGGACAACATCATCATACAACAACCATATCATAGGCTAGCTTTTAGGGTTTAGCCTCCTTGATCTCGTGGTAGATCTACTCTTGTACTACCCATATCATCAATATTAATCAAGCAGGACGTAGGTTTTACCTCCATCAAGAGGGCCCGAACCTGGGTAAAACATCGTGTTCCTTGCCTCCTGTTACCATCCGGCCTAGACGCACAGTTAGGGACCCCCTACCCAAGATTCGCCGGTTTTGACACCGACATTGGTGCTTTCATTGAGAGTTCCTCTGTGTCGTCGCTTTTAGGCCCGATGGCTCCTTCGATCATCAACAGCGATGCAGTCCAGGGTGAGACTTTTCTCCCCGGACAGATCTTCGTCTTCGGCGGCTTCGCACTGCGGGCCAATCGCTTGGCCACCTTGAGCAGATCGAAAGCTACGCCCCTGGCCATCAGGTCAGGTTTGGAAGCCTAAACTACATGGCTGACATCCGCGGGGACTTGATCTTTGACGGATTCGAGCCATAGCCAAGCGCGCCGCACTGTCTCGATGGGCATGATATAGCTCTGCTGCCGAACAGTGCTTTGGAGGCCGCACACGCACCGGTTCCGACCATTGATTCGGAGCCTACTACGCCGATCGAGGATCAGCGGTTGGACGCTGCCTCAGGGGCTGCGATCTCAGAGGCGATCGAGCCGAACTCCAGCCCCGCACTCCGCATGGCCCGTGACTCCGAGGAGCCGGATTCCTCTCCGAACTCCGAGCCCCCCGCGCCTCTGCCGATCGAATCCGATTGGGCGCCGATAATGGAGTTCACCGCCGCAGACATCTTTCAGCACTCGCCCTTCGGCGACATCCTGAATTATCTAAAGTCTCTCTCTTTATCAGGAGAGCCCTGGCCGGACTACGGTCAGCAAGGCGGGGATACGGACGATGAAGAAATTCAAAACCCACCCACCACCTACTTCATAGCCACTGTCGACGACTTAACCGACATGCTTGACTTCGACTCCGAAGGCATCGATGGCATGGACGACGATGCAGGAGACGAAGAAGAACCAGCACCTGTAGGGCGCTGGAAGGCCACCTCGTCATATGACATATATATGGTGGACACTCCAAAGGATGGAGACGGCGATGGAACAGCGGGGGACGATACCTCTAAGAAACAGCCCAAGCGCTGGCGTCAGCGGTGCCGCTCTAAATCCCGCCAAAGCAAAAACGGTGATTCCGGCACGGGAGATAATACTACTCCGGATAGCGCCGAAGAACACCCCCTCCAGCAAGATTCAGCACAGGAGGACAAAGAAGCCAGCCCTCACGAGAGGGCGGCGGACCAAGAGGTTGAGGACGATAATTATACGCCTCCCTCCAAAGACGAGGCAAGCCTCGACGACGACGAGTTCGTCGTGCCAGAGGATCCCGCCGAACAAGAGCGTTTTAAACGCAGGCTTATGGCCACGGCAAGCAGCCTCAAGAAAAAGCAGCAACAGCTTAGAGCTGATCAGGATTTGCTAGCTGACAGATGGACTGAAGTCCTTGCGGCCGAAGAGTATGAACTCGAACGCCCCTCCAAGAGTTACCCAAAGCGCAGGCTGCTACCCCGACTAGAGGAGGAAGCACCTACATCACCAACGCATGACATGGCCGACCGGCCACCTCGTGGCCGCGACAGAGAGACCTCTCGGCCCTCCACTCAAGCCATGCCCCGGCGCCGCGTCAAGCATACTAAGGCACGGGAAAATGCGCCCAACCTGCGCGACATACTGGAGGACAAGGCAAGGCAAACAAGATCGATCTACGGATCGCGCAGGTGCCCCACGGCACATGACGGTGATTGTCACTCCGGATGCAATGAATCCGGCCGGGCCGAACTCAACAGACAAAGCTCCTTCGAGCTGCGTCATGATATAGCCCAATACAGAGGCGCCGCACACCCACTATGCTTCACAGATGAAGTAATGGATCATAAAATCCCTGAGGGCTTCAAACCCGTAAACATCGAATCGTACAATGGCACAACAGATCCTGCAGTATGGATCGAGGATTATCTCCTTCATATCCACATGGCCCGCGGTGATGATCTACACGCCATCAAATACCTCCCACTCAAACTTAAGGGACCTGCCCGGCATTGGCTTAACATCTTGCCAGCAGACTCAATCGGTTCTTGGGAGGACCTGGAAGCCACATTCCTTGACAACTTCCAGGGCACTTATGTGCGACCACCGGACGCCGATGACCTAAGCCACATAATTCAGCAGCCAGAGGAATCGGCCAGGCAATTCTGGACACGGTCCCTAACAAAGAAAAACCAGATAGTCGACTGTCCGGACGCAGAGGCCTTAGCGGCCTTCAAGCATAATATCCGCGACGAGTGGCTTGCCCGGCACCTGGGACAGGAAAAGCCGAAATCTATGGCAGCCCTCACGACACTCATGACCCGCTTTTGCACGGGAGAAGACAGCTGGCTAGCTCACAGCAACAACTTAACCAAGAACCCTGGTAATTCGAATACCAAGGACAAAAGTGACACGCCGCGTCGGAACAAACAAAAGCGCCGCCTTAACAGCGACAGCAATGAGGATACGACAGTTAATGCCGGATTCCGAGGCTACAAATCCGGTCAACAGAAAAAGCCATTCAAAAGAAATACTCAGGGCCCATCCAGTTTGGACCGAATACTCGACCGCTTGTGCCGGATACATGGCACCCCCGAAAAGCCAGCCAATTACACCAATAGGGACTGTTGGGTGTTCAAGCAGGCAGGCAAGTTAAGAGCTGAAAACAAAGACAAGGGGCTGCATAGCGACGACGAGGAGGAGCCCAGGCCACCGAACAACAGTGGACAGAAGGGATTTTCCCTGCAAGTGCGTACGGTGAACATGATATACGCAACCCACATCCCCAAGAGGGAGCGGAAGCGGGCGTTACGGGACATATATGCGATAGAGCCAGTCGCCCCAAAGTTCAACCCATGGTCCTCCTGCCCGATCACCTTTGATCGAAGGGACCACCCCACTAGCATCCGCCGCGGCGGCTTCGTCGCATTGGTTCTAGACCCAATCATTGACGGATTTCATCTCACAAGAGTCCTCATGGATGGCGGCAGCAACCTGAACCTACTTTACCAGGATACAGTGAGAAAAATGGGCATAGATCCCTCGAGGATCAAGCCCACCAAAACGACCTTTAAAGGCGTCATACCAGGTGTAGGAGCCAACTGTACAGGCTCAGTCACACTGGAAGTGGTCTTCGGATCTCCGGATAACTTCCGAAGCGAGGAGTTAATCTTCGACATAGTCCCGTTCCATAGTGGCTATCACGCACTGCTCGAGCGAACCGCATTCGCAAAATTCAACACGGTACCGCACTATGCATACCTCAAGCTCAAGATGCCAGGTCCTAGAGGAGTAATCACGGTCAATGGGAACACTGAACGCTCCCTCCGAACGGAGGAGCACACGGCAGCGCTTGCAGCAGAAGTACAAAGCAGCCTCTCTTGGCAGTTCTCCAGTTCGGCCTTCAAAAAGCCGGACACTGTCAAGCGCGCCCGGAGTACCCTGCAACAAGACTGCCTGGCACGTTCTGAGCTAGCGTAGCAATGCGGCCCCAACCCTAGCCCTCGCGATATAGCAAAACCAGTGCTTCGCGTACATAACTACGCTCTTGAAATACCATGGGCACAGGGGAAGGGGCACTATCACGGCACGCCCGAAATACGGCTTAAACCGCACCAGGGTCTGCCGGATTCCTTTTTTTCTTACTCTCAGGACTCCATACTTCGGACGACCCGTTCGGCAATTCAACTGCCGCACAAACAATGCAAGATCCAGGAACGCAGACAAGCCACGCCGCATTATGGAACTTCCAGGTGGTCTCTATTGCGAGCAGTATACCTGTTTTTTAATACAATTCCGCGGCCTGCCCCTGGCCAGGACATGTTAAATAGTCCAATTTATTTTGCTTATCGCACTATTTGTATCGTTCCGCTTTCATAGCAACCTTTCCATAAACAATGCATAGCTTTTTGTCTATTTTTTGCATTATCCTTTTTTATATATATGTTTATTAATAACATGTTCCATCCGTACACTGTGGTATGGCAAAAATACGCCAGGGGCTTCAGTACCCATCAATATGGCGTGAGAAGTCCGTACACTTTCACAAGTGCGGCACCCCGAACTTATAGCACTATATGCATCGGCTCCGAATCATGATTTGGGTCAATAGTTGGGTTTGCCCGGCTCCTATGTTTTGGTGCCTTACGTTCCGCTATATCGGCTAAGGTAGCACTAGGAGAACTACTGCGATTGTGCCCCAGTTGAGCTGGGTTGAGCACCTCAGTAGAGAAAGCTAAAACTGACTGTCATGATGAGGCGAGAGACCGGTCGTTGTTCGAGAGGTTTTTCGAGTCCTTAAAGACTTATGCCGCTTAGAGCGAGGAACCGGCTTTGTCCGGCCAAGGCGTGGATAGCGCCCCGAACTCGGTCTTCCGAATACTAGGGGCTTCGCTGAAATTTAAAATTATAGAGTTCTATGGCTAAGTGAGAGTGTTCAAGCATTATAGTCCGATTGCCTTGTTCGTTGTGCTGAGCGCTTCCCTCGACGGACCCAATCATGGGAAAAAGAGCGCTCAGGTTTATCCCGAACACCCCAGCACTAGTGGCATGGGGGCAGAAGCCGACGACTGGCCATCTCTCAATTTTTTGATAAACGGCCGCATAAAAAGTAATATTTTAAATTCAAGCATTGCTTAGCGCATATGAACAAGTTTTCAGCGCACAGGATAACACAAGCGAGTTCATTCAAAAATTACATACTTGGTACATTCATCCGCCATAAGGCGGGCACCAGCCAGAACATCCTTGTAATAGTTCTCGGGCTTGCGATGCTCCTTCCCCGGCGGTGGCCCGTCCCTCACTAGCTTCTCACCGTCCAGCTTACCCCAGTGCACCTTTGCACGGGCAAGGGCCCTACGGGCTCCTTCGATGCAGACAGAGCGCTTGATGACCTCGAGCCTGGGACAAGACTCCACCAGCCGCCGCACCAGTCTGAAGTAGCTCCCAGGCAGGGCCTCTCCAGGCCACAGCCGAACTATGAAGCCCTTCAGGGCCTGTTCGGCCGCCTTGTGGAGCTCGACCAGCTGCTTCAGCTGGTCGCTCAAGGGCACAGGGTGTCCGGCCTCAGCGTACTGAGACCAGAACACCTTCTCCGTCGAGCTGCCTTCCTCGGCTCGGTAGAATGCGGCGGCATCGGATACGCTACGGGGAAGATCTGCGAATGCCCCTGGAGAGCTCCGGATTCGCGTAAGTAACAAGTAGTTTACTTTTATATGTCTGCTTTGCATAGAGAATGCCTTACCCGCCGCTATCTTTTTCACCGCATCCAATTCCTAGAGGGCCTTCTGGGCTTCGGCCTTAGCAGACTTGGCGGTTTTAAGGGCCGCAGCAAGCTCGGACGCTCGCGTCTTCGAGTCAAGCTCCAAACTGTCATGTTTTTTCATGAGAGCCTGAAGCTCTTGCTGCACCTCGCCGACCTGCGCCTCAAATTTCTCCCGCTCGGTGCGCTCCGTGGCCGCTTTCTTCTCGGCCTCGGACAGCGCCTGCTTGAGGGTCGCCACCTCAGTTGTGGCCCCTACAATAAGCAGTATACTCCTGTCATTTTTTGCAATTGCGTCTTCTTATAGGCATTTTTTCTATAAGGTATCTCTTACCTTCTTTCTCCTCGAGCTGCCGTTTGGCAAGGCCGAGCTCTTGCTCGGTCCGCTCGAGGCCCTGCTTTAGGGCACCCACCTCCGCAGTCAGTGCGGCGGTGGCCAGCAGCGAAGCCTGCATACGTATATTGACTCCTTTTTAGTAAGACTCCTGCGATATTTAATAGATCCTCTATTCGGCTTTTCTTTCCGAATGCCAAACAGAGCATCAGGGGCTACTGTCTATGCGGTAATATTTTTACATATTTTTACTTACCTCGAAGCCTGTTAGAAGGCTAGC
The DNA here is from genome assembly GCF_056163025.1 of Triticum urartu. Taxonomy (NCBI): domain Eukaryota; kingdom Viridiplantae; phylum Streptophyta; class Magnoliopsida; order Poales; family Poaceae; genus Triticum; species Triticum urartu. The sequence goes on from NC_141879.1 coordinate 649,327,862, forward strand.
ACAAGCTTCAGTCAGTCCGCTTTTGGCGGACCGAACCTTCTGGACCACCGTACTCATGATGGTACGGTGCTCCTCGTCGATGGAGGCGCCCTTTAGCACCTCCAGCAGATTGTCCGGCGCCTCCGGTTGGACGGAGGACGCCGGCTCAATAGGCTTGCTCCTCTTGGCTGGAGTTCGCCTGCCGCGGTCCGGAATCGTTGATGATTCCGGCGCGGTGTCCGGCTTAAAGCCGGACTCGGAGCCCTGGGGGGTCTTGTCCCCTTTACTCCTGGAGTCCGGGAGGTCGCCTCGCGGCTCCTCCTGGACCACCTCCTCTTGCCCCGGAGCTTGTCGCGACGCCACTTTGGCGTCATCCGCAGCACAGGGGGAGGCAGCGGGCGGAACTGAATTCACGTCCGATGAATCCAGGGAGCCGCTCGATGACTCGTCGAGCCCGTCCTTGGGCGGGCTGAATGATTATATTCGACATTAGGGAAAGCTGTGCAACAAAAGGAATATCATGAGTTACCCTGGTATCCGAACACTTACGATTTCGCCGGACGCTTGGCCCTGTTCGGCCACTCCTCTTCGTCCTCGTCGGCGTCGGGGGCGTAGTCCGGCGGAGGGGTTTTCCTCTTCTTGGACCCCTCGGCCTCCCCTACTGGGGTGGCCTTCCTCTTCTTTCCTCCCCCCGCTGGAGGGGGAGAGGTTTCTTCTTCCTCCTCCTCGTCTTCACGGGAGGAGTGTGTCTCGGACTCGTCGGACGACGAGTCCGACACCACCATATGCCGGGAACTCTTTCGAGTCCCCGTGGCCTTCTTCTTCGGCACCACATAAGGTGCCGGAACCAGTAGCTTCACTAGGAGAGCAGGGGCTGGGTCTTCGGGCAAGGGAGCCGGACAGTTAATCAGTCCGGACTTCGCCTGCCAATCCTATCAAAGGTAAGGGAGTTTAGATCCCGCATAGAGTCAAACTATGAAAAAAAACTCAACATCCTGTAAAAGATGAAAATATCTTACCTCACCAGCAGGACGCTGCGAGCTGAATCCGCGGTCTTCGGAGGCGGATGTGGGAGCCTCGGCGCCTTTGGTTAGCCCCTTCCAGGCATCTTCGTACGTCGTGTCGAAGAGCCTGCTCAGAGTTCGGTGCTGCGCCGGGTTGAACTCCCACAAATTGAAGTCCCGTTCTTGACACAGAAGGATCCGGCGGACGAGCATGACCTGGACTACGTTGACTAGCTTGAGCTGCTTGTTCACCAGGGACTGGATGCATTTTTGCAGTCCGGCCACCTGTTCTTCGTTGCCCCACGACAAGCCCATCTCCTTCCAGGACGTGAGCCGCGTAGGGGGTCCGGATCGGAATTCAGGGGCTGCGATCCACTTCGGATCGCATGGCTCGGTGATGTAAAACCACCCTCACTGCCACCCCTTCAAGGTCTCCACAAAGGAGCCCTCGAGCCATAGGATGTTGGCTATTTTGCTCGCCATGGCACCTCCGCACTCCGCCTGGTTGCCGCGCACCACCTTTGGCTTGACGTTGAAGGTCTTGAGCCAGAGGCCGAAATGGGGGCGGATGCAGAGGAAAGCCTCGCACACGACGATAAACGCCGAGATATTGAGGATGAAGTTCGGGGCCAGATCGTGGAAATCTAGGCCATAGTAGAACATGAGCCCGCAGACAAATGGGTGGAGAGGAAAACCTAGTCCGCGGAGGAAGTGGAGAAGAAATACTACCCTCTCATGGGGCCTTGGGGTGGGGAGAAGCTGCCCCTCCTCAGGAAGCCGGTGCCCGATGTCTTTAGACAAGTATCTGGCCTTCCTTAGCTTTTTGACATGGCCCTCCATGACGGAGGAGACCATCCACATGCCTCCCGCTCCGGACATTGTTGGAGAAGGTTGAGGTAGGAAGGGCGGGCTTGGGCGCTGGAGCTCAGGTGTGCAGAAGATGGATAGGCAAAGGAGGAAGAAGGCGTAGGTAAAAAGGTGGATCCTTATCCCCTTATATGGGCGGATGCGACTATGCGTCTCCACCAGCCTAGTAAAACTTGCTTGCCTCCCAAGCACCGTGATAAATGGCGCGGTTGGGTTACCCACGTCCGTATTGATGAGAATCCCGTAAATGGGGGACACGATCTCTACTTTAACAAGACGTGCCAAGGAAACCGCCTCACAAAACACGTTGAGGTGAAAAAGTGAAAACGATTCGAATAAAGGCTTGGCCATAGTGTGATGTCACGCTGCGGAATACGTCAGTAGATTAGATTTGTGTTAATATTATTCTCTCTATGGCAATACGTGGAAACTTATTTTGCAGAGCCGGACACTACTCTTGGTGTTTACAAACTTTTATGAAGAATTTGGAGGAGGAACCCGCCTTGCAATGCCGAAGACAATCTGCGCGCCGGACTCGTCGTCATTGAAGCCTGGTTCAGGGGCTACTGAGGGAGTCCTGGATTAGGGGGTGTCCGGGTAGCCGAACTATACCTTCAGCCGGACTCCAGGACTATGAAGATACAAGATTGAAGACTTCGTCCCGTGTCCGGATGGGACTTTCCTTGGCGTGGAAGGCAAGCTTGGCAATGCGGATATTCAAGATCTCCTACCATTGTAACCGACTTTGTGTAACCCTAACCCTCTTCGGTGTCTATATAAACCAGAGGGTTTTAGTCCGTAGGACAACATCATCATACAACAACCATACCATAGGCTAGCTTTTAGGGTTTAGCCTCCTTGATCTCGTGGTAGATCTACTCTTGTACTACCCATATCATCAATATTAATCAAGCAGGACGTAGGGTTTTACCTCCGTCAAGAGGGCCCGAACCTGGGTAAAACATCGTGTTCCTTGCCTCCTGTTACCATCCGGCCTAGACGCACAGTTCGGGACCCCCTACCCGAGATCCGCCGGTTTTGACACCGACAGCGAGCCCCTCAGGAAGAGGGTTCCTGCGAAGGTGATGTGGTATGCTCCTATAATACCATGGTTGAAACGTCTGTTCAGAAACGAAGAGCATGCCAAGTTGATGCGATGGCACAGTGAGAACCGAAAGAAAGATGGGAAGTTGAGAGCACCCGCTGACGGGTCGCAGTGGAGAAAAATCGAGAGAAAGTACTGGGATGAGTTTGCAAAGGACCCAAGGAATGTATGGTTTGCCTTAAGCGCGGATGGCATTAATCCTTTCGGGGAGCAGAGCAGCAATCACAGCACCTGGCCCGTGACTCTATGTATGTATAACCTTCCTCCTTGGATGTGCATGAAGCGGAAATTCATTATGATGCCAGTTCTCATCCAAGGCCCAAAGCAACCCGGCAACGAAATTGATGTGTACCTAAGGCCATTAGTTGAAGAACTTTTACAGCTGTGGAATGGAAACGGTGTACGTACGTGGGATGAGCACAGACAGGAGGAATTTAACCTTAAGGCGTTGCTGTTCGTGACCATCAACGATTGGCCCGCTCTCAGTAACCTTTCAGGACAGACAAACAAAGGATACCACACATGCACGCACTGTTTAGATGACACTGAAAGTATATACCTGGACAAATGCAGGAAGAATGTGTACCTGGGCCATCGTCGATTTCTTCCGACCAACCATCAATGTCGAAAGAAAGGCAAGCATTTCAAAGGCGAGGCAGATCACCGGAAGAAGCCCGCCATGTGCACCGGTGATCACGTGCTTGCTATGGTCAATGATTTACACTACGTAATCTTTGGAAAGGGTCCCGGTGGACTAGCTGTTCCGAATGACGCTGAGGGACACGCACCCATGTGGAAGAAGAAATCTATATTTTGGGACCTACCCTACTGGAAAGACCTAGAGGTCCGCTCCTCAATCGACGTGATGCACGTGACGAAGAACTTTGCGTGAACCTGCTAGGCTTCTTGGGCGTGTATGGGAAGACAAAAGATACACCTGAGGCACGGGAGGACCTGCAAAGTTTGCACGAAAAAGACGGCATGCCTCCGAAGCAGTATAAAGGTCCTGCCAGCTACGCTCTTACGAAAGAAGAGAAAGAAATCTTCTTTGAATGCCTGCTCAGTATGAAGGTCCCGACTGGCTTCTCGTCGAATATAAAGGGAATAATAAATATGCCAGAGAAAAAGTTTCAGAACCTAAAGTCTCATGACTGCCACGTGATCATGACGCAACTGCTTCCAGTTGCATTGAGGGGGCTTCTACCGGAAAACGTCCGATTAGCCATTGTGAAGCTATGTGCATTCCTCAATGCAATCTCTCAGAAGGTGATCGATCTAGAAATCGTACCAAGGCTAAGGAGTGATGTGGCGCAATGTCTTGTCAGTTTCGAGTTGGTGTTCCCACCATCCTTCTTCAATATCATGACGCACGTCCTAGTTCATCTAGTCGACGAGATTGTCATCCTGGGGCCCGTATTTCTACACAATATGTTCCCCTTTGAGAGGTTCATGGGAATCCTAAAGAAATATGTCCGTAACCACGCTAGGCCAGAAGGAAGCATCTCCATGGGCCATCAAACAGAGGATGTTATCGGGTTTTGTGTTGACTTCATTCCTGGCCTTAAGAAGATAGGTCTCCCTAAATCGCAGTATGAGGGGAGACTGACTAGAAAAGGCACTCCTGGAAGAGACTCAATAATATGCAGGGATGGATATTCTTAGTCTCAAGCAAACTACACAGTTCTACAGAACTCTACCTTGGTGACCCCGTATGTCGATGAACACAAGAACAGTCTGCGCTCCAAACACCCGGAGCAGTGCGACGACTGGATTACATGTGAACACATCAGGACTTTCAGCAGTTGGTTGGAAACACGTCTCAGAGGTGACAACACTGTTTGTGATGAGTTGTACTTGTTGTCCAGGGGACCATCTTTGACTGTATTGACTTACAAAGGATACGAGATAAATGGGAATACATTTTACACGATCGCCCAAGATCAAAAGAGCACCAACCAAAACAGCGGTGTCCGCTTCGATGCAGCAACCGAGAGCGGAAAGGACACATATTATGGTTACATAGTGGACATATGGGAACTTGACTACGAACCTGATTTTAAGGTCCCTTTATTTAAGTGCAAATGGGTCAATCTGTTAGGCGGCGGGGTACAGGTAGACCCACAGTACGGAATGACAACAGTGGATCTAAAAAATCTTGGGTACACTGACGAACCGTTCGTCCTAGCCAATGATGTGGCACAGGTTATCTATGTGAAGGACATGTCTACCAAACCGAGAAAAAGAAAAGATAAGGAAGCGAATACATCATACGATGAGCCAAAGCGCCACATAGTTCTCTCAGGAAAAAGGGACATCCTGGGAGTGGACGGCAAGACAGACATGTCTGAAGATTATGAAAAGTTTCATGAAATTCCTCCCTTCAATGTCAAGGCTGACCCAAGCATCCTGATAAACAATGAAGATTATCCATGGTTACGGCGCAATAAGCAAATGACACAAGCAAAGAAAAAGTGAAGACTTTCTCCCGCAACTATTATGATGATACCATGCCAACTTTGTAACACACGAACATGCTACCATTGTCCGTTTTGTACATGCACATGCTATGTGGGTGAAATTATGATACCATGCCAATTATGCACATGCCTTTTTGTATGAATTTCAGCAAAGGCCTTCCAAATAACGATATTTGGAAGGTTCTTGCTGAACTTTGTACCAAAAAGCGAATTATCTTATCTGGGACTCCGTTCCAAAATAACTTTGGAGAGCTTCGTACCATCATGCACCTGTTACTTTCGCCTAATGATGAAGACATGGTTTTGTTGAATCCTTTGACACTAGGCAACCTCCCGACCCCTCGGCGATCCTCTCGAACATGAGAGGAAGAAGAGGATCGCCGAGGGGTCGAGGGTTCCAGTGTCGTCGAGGGTTCGAGGGGTCGAGGATCGCCGAGGGGTCGAGAGAGGTTTCCTGGTGTCAAAGTATTGAAGAAATCCATGGCTTCATCATTAGCCGGAAGTAACCAGGGCATGACGAAGTCCTCCAAAGTTATTTTGGAATGGTGTCCCGGATAGGATAATTTGCCTTTTTGTATGAATTTCAGCAAAGGCCTTCCAAATAACGATATTTGGAAGGTTCTTGCTGAACTTTGTACCAAAAAGCGAATTATCTTATCTGGGACTCCGTTCCAAAATAACTTTGGAGAGCTTCGTACCATCATGCACCTGTTACTTTCGCCTAATGATGAAGACATGGTTTTGTTGAATCCTTTGACACTAGGCAACCTCCCGACCCCTCGGCGATCCTCTCGAACATGAGAGGAAGAAGAGGATAAAAAAAGAAGAGGAAGAAGAAAAAAAAGAGGAGAAGAAAGAATAGAGGAGTTCTTCTCCTCTATTCTTTCTTCTCCTCTTTTTTTCAACTCCTCTATTCTTTCTTCTCCTCTTTTTTTTCTTCTTCTTCCTCTTTTTTTATCGGGAACGAGGGTCGTCGAGGGACATAGATGTAGTGTTGTCGTTGTCGATATACCCCCTCCCGATAGCTTCAACACGTGGGGGGGGGGGTCGATATTACCCCCTCCTTGAAGTGTTCTCGAGGCCACCCCAAACCCTTGAAGCGTTGTCGAGGCCACCCCAAATCCTAGAGAAGCAGCGTCGAGGCCACTAATTAATATATATGATTCCTTACTATGATTAGGTAGCTAGTTCTACGTTTGCCACTAATATATCCATCTGTCATGTTTGAATAATAATTGCCATGTTGTAAATATTTGTAGAAATTATGGACACCATTCGAGACGAAGCAAAAGAAGCGTTGTTGAGGGACATAATCGCAGAAGGAAGTGATGCCGTCTTGTTGTTTCTCAACGACACCGATGGTCTGGAAGGAGAGGGTGAAGAAGCTGGCTACGGTGACCTAATGCCGGTGCAAGAAGAAGAACATGAGGACGGCTCCGGTGACCCAATGCCGATGCAAGAAGGAGACCGTGATGACGGCTCCGGTGACCGAACCGAGTCCGGCCAGGTATATATATTAGTTAAGCCTGTGCTGACTAGCTAATTGATGCATTCATTGTTTTGGTATGTACACATATTAATTAAGTCTTCGTTCTTTTTTCTAGCCCTCCGGATCGAGCACAACTTCGGTAAAGAGACGAGGCCCGAAGAAAAAGTTGAGCTCGGATGAAAGGTTTGAGATCATAGCAATCGCGCCCGACGGCCAACCGATTGAACCCATCCGAACAAAGAACGCATTTGTTGCTCAGTGCGGGGTTCTAGTCAGGGACAAGATCCCGATCAGCATCCAGCAATGGTTTAAGCCGGCTACAGAAGACCCTGAGGTGTCTTATGTCAATGATATGCAGAAAAATGATCTTTGGACTGAGCTGAAGTCAAATTTCACCCTACCGCCAGAGGATAATCCAGAGAAGCCAATTAAAGAGCAATTAATCAAGTCTTTTGCTCTTAAGAGGATGGCAGAACTATTCAGGAGGTGGAAGAAAGATCTGAATAAGTTTGTCGAAAATAATGAGACACCAGAATTCAAGGGCAGATATGAGAAGATCAGAGATCACTGGCCCGCATTTGTGGCCCACAAGACATCGGAAAAGAGTAAGAAGATGTCGGTGACAAACAAGCAAAATGCTGCGAAGAAGAAGCATCACCATCGCACGGGGTCAGGTGGCTACCTCGTAGCCCAGCCTAAGTGGGCCAAGACTGAGAATGATCTGGTTGATAAAGGGATTGAACCAGAGACAATTAACTGGCCAGACCGTTGCCGGACTTGGTTCTTCGGGGCTGGCAGAACCTTGGACCCTGTAACAGGGAAGTGCATTTGGACGAACGATCAAATGGACATACCAGTCAGGAAGCTTAAGCAGTATATCGAAGCAGCGCAGCAAGGGACATTCTTTCCAGACAGAGAGAACGACGAGCTCACAATGGCCCTCGGGAATCCTGAGCACCCTGGACGGACACGAGGCACGCCAGGCTCCATTCCGTGGAAGGTTGGGTTTCCGGACGCAGGCAGTTACAAATCCCATGAGAGGAGGAAAAAAGTGCAGCAGACCCAAATGCAGGCGCTGCAAGCAAGGGTACAAGCGATAGAGGAACGAGAAGCAAATCGCAGCAAACGTACTGCCGAAGCTTCCCCCGAAGCTACCCCGCCATCTCAGCGGAGAAGCAGCGTGGCTTCCACCGAGCTGCTTCAGCCGGAGCATGCCTTGACGGCTCCTACCAGCTATCCTGTGGATGCTGTCACGGAGTCTCAAAATTGCCACCTTATGACGCAATGGATGAATTTGAAGGTCAAGGCAGCTGTTGGCTCTGTTTATCCTACTGAACCCGGCGCAACTTTTCACTGCCGGCCAATTCCAGAAGGATATGCTAGGGTGATGGTGGATGAAATAACGGAGGGATTTGAGGACCTCCAGCTTGACCACCCTACCGGTGAAGGGGAGACTAGGCTGGGGTCTGCTCTGAAGACTCCATGCCTATGGCGGAAGGAGCTCATCAACCTTCCGAACTGGATGCCTCCGCCTCCTCCTCCTCCTCCGGCAAGTCAGGGCACTCCGCCTCCTCCTCCTCCGGCGAGTCAGGGCACTCCGCCTCCTCCACCGCCTCCTCCTCTGGCGAGTGACGATCAGGGCACTCGACCGGCTCCTTCTCCAGCGCGTGGCGGCACTCCGCCTCCTTCTCCGCCTGCGCCGGCGCGCCCGAGCAGCCAGCCTCCTCCTTCTCCGCCTCGTCAGCAAGGGCGGAAGAGACCTGCCGCCGCTCCGGCTGCTCCGGCGCGTCGTAGTCCTACTCCTCCGCCTTGTAAGCAAGTAAAGAAGACAACCGCTCCGTCTGCTTGGCCAGCGTCTAGCAGTACAGCCAGAGGCGGGAGGACATACAGATTCGGTCCTTCTCTGAAGACTCCAGAGAAGTTACCATACGAGAGGACCCCGGAGGAGAACGCCGAGATCGCACGAACCGAAGTGGATGACTGGTTTCAAGGGTTGAAAGCAAAGAGACATCCACTTCCGGAGGAGAAGGTAGATCCGGTGAAAGCGAAGCGCACTCTGGCTGCCCTGACAAAACCACCCAAGTCTCCGCCGAAAGGAAACTATGAGCGCATTATTGGAAAGGAATTTGCCGAAGCGGAGCGGTCGGGAAGTACTGTCAGTGATCAAAGGCTGAAAGAACGACGAGCTGGGAAACAAATTGCCCAGCTCGGCGAACAAGCGAAGCAATCGTGCCCCCCGCTCAAGGTGCCTAGCCACAACGTCGCTAATGATCCGAGGATGGTGCCCGGTTATAGCAATCTTGCAGATTACCTGCCCGACGATGTACATTATGAACCCATGGAGGTGCAGATACAAAGATACGAGTACGGGAAGCCTCTCGTCAAAGATGAAAGATCTCTATCAACGATGATGCGAAGATTGCATGATTGGTACTTGAAAATCTGCAGAGACTCTGGGGGGAGGAGTACTTTGTATGTGAAAGTTAAAAAGGAGCATGACCTCGTTGGAATTGAACTGTTGCCTGTTCCATTTGAGGAGTTCTATCAGTTTTTCAATCAATTGGCCCTCGATAAAACAACGGTCGCCTGCTACTGTCTGTAAGTAGTACTACTTCTGTCATTAAGTCTCTCTATATAGCTCAGCTCTTTCATTGCATGTATTTATAATCATCCTCACTATATTATGCAGATTGAAGATCGCCGAATTGAAGAAAAGACAAGTCGGTGATATTGGGTTCATTAACACATATCTCATAGATGCAACTCAGGTTAAATTTCATGCCGCAGCTACCGAGGCCAACTTGCTACGATCGTTGGTAATAAATGAAAACAAAGATATAATACTCTTTCCTTACAACTTCAAGTGAGTGTTACTATCTTGTGCGTATTCGGTTTCCCTTATATATTAGTCAAGGTTATAGTAATGTAATTGATGAATTATGCATACGTGTGCAGTTTCCACTATATTCTCCTAGAGATTAAGCTTGAGCAGGGACTAGTAACCGTCTTAGAGTCAAGACGAAAAGATCCCCAGGACTATGTGGACATGACTCAAATACTCGAGAAGTAAGTTAAATCGATCATTATCCACCATATCAGCAACTTTATTCATTTCCTGATATATCAAGTAATTGTTTTCTTTGTCCGGCAGGGTTTGGAGAAAATTCACCAGAAAAGCTCCGGGACTGCCGAAGGAGCTGCAATTTAGACACCCGAAAGTAAGTACTATAGTAGCATGTTCCGCGCATCTACTAATCATTCAAGCGCTAGTTTCATCAATACCATTTGGCATTCTTGCTTATCAGTTTGATTGACCTCTATTTCTTGTAAAGTGGTTGTGGCAGGAACAAGGGAATGATTTCTGTGGATACTACGTTTGCGAGTCCATCCGCCACACGACCTGTGAGCGGGGCTACACTGATGAACAATATGAAGTACGTAAATAACAACATTCACAATTTTATTTTATTACCATCATTTGTATTGAGTTTCATTCATATATATATATGTATTGACCCCCTTCTTTAAATTAGATATTTCGGAAGCGGGATGAACTCCTGGCACCAGCTCGCATGCGAGCAATTCAAGAGGAATTGGCGGCATTCTTTCTTGACCACGTGATCCCTGAAGACGGAGAATTCTATGTGGACCCTGAGTCCGTATGATTATATTTGTAAGAGATAATTATTGTATATATGTAGCCGGTAGTGTCGGATAGATATACGAGAACTTGTTGTTCGACCAATCTCTCGGAGAAGGAGAGGTGGTCGATATCACTTCTCTCTGTATGCATATATGTTCATGACGATCTTCTGTTTCCTTCGTTTGCTTACTAGCTAGCTAGCGTGTCTAGTCCTCTCTATACGTATGTATAGTACGTAGCGTCGACCAAGCACGGACATAAGAGAGGGCACTTCTCTCTATTAATTATAGCTAGCTAACACAATATATGAAACACCTAAATTAACCCCCCAAAACCCCCAAACCCCCCCCCCCCTTTCAAAAAAAACAAAAACCCCAACCACAGAAATGCTGACGCGTGGATGCCTATTGGTCCCGGTTGGTGCCACCAACCGGGACCAAAGGGTCTCCTGCCTGGGCTCCGCGCACAGGGCACGTGGAGGTCCATCTGTCCCGGTTCTGGATTGAACCAGGACTAAAGGGACAGGGCATTAGTACCGACCCTTTAGTCCCGGTTCCAGAACCGGGCCCTTACGAATCGGGACAACAGACCCTTTTTCTACTAGTGATAGTTTGCTAAAGTGGTAATACAGGCAGGCCAAACCAGCTATCAAACAATGTACTCCACTGTCTGACAGGGTGGACTCATGGGCCCATCCTAGCCTGAATCAACCACAGACCTTCTTTTCCATACTGCTTAGTAATTTCAGTATAGGTTACTGGGTCCCTTGTGCCATGGAAAACCAGTGTGGAAGTGCCCCTGCAGACATTTTATCACTGTCGTCGCCACAAACGACGCCCACTACTCATCTATCTACGTTTCTCGGCATGCTGCCATCATCTATGTCAAACATTGTGACCAGCTCGAGCGCTCATTGTGAGGCGTGGCACCGCGTCGCAGAGGTGACGAAATTCCTTGTGTTTGAATATTTCCCCAAGTCTCATATTCCCAAATCCCAAATGCATTTCATATTTTCTGTTACTTTCGTTTGCCCTGCATCCCTCTTGGCCTATATGATACCAGCAGAAATGTGTATCAACTCGTAGCTTGCGGCTCCATGAGTGCCAATGGAGCAATATATATGCACCCATGATTCATGGTTGGGTGTTGTTTGTGCACAGTTTCACATCTATTGTTTCATGCCATAACTATTGGTCTAGTGAGTAGAGTTCGTACATGTGGACCCTCCAGGACTTTTCTATTTTCTTCCATGTGCAAGTAAATGCAAATCAGCAGTTTCAGAAGAAATTGGTATGATCCTCCATGATGAAGAAGGCTTGATCGTCTTCGCGTCGTGCCACCATCAAAACTGATTCTGAACTGGCAACCAACATGATCCAGCAGCTGGAGATTAATTGGTCCCCGACGGCCTCTATTATCGGCGAGACATAAATTCTTCTTGCACAAGACAAACAGTACTTCATTGGCACATTTCGCCGAGCAGGAAACAGCGTTGCTCATCGCCTAGCTCAAATAGGTCACCATGAAATGCAAACAATTAGGCTGAGGTTTGGTCTTCATGAGATTCCTTTGCCGTACGATTGAATCACCATGAAATCTCTTTTACCCCACAAAAAAAAGGTTAAAGGAAGTGAGAAAAAAATAAGAAGGCTCTCTGCTAGAAAGTACTTAGAACATCTCTAACCGATCCCCTAAAATTTAGAGGAGAATACAGTCAAGTATCCTTTAGCTTATATTTGGCTCATGCATTTCGCCGAACACTTGCAATGTAGCACACACAACACACATGCACGCTAGAAGGTGGCTCTCGATCGTGTGGCCTCGTGTCACAGAGCCGACCAATGGCAGTACCTAGCGGCAAGGCGACCACTGCGGTGCCGAGACCGTCTGTACCAATGCTCCTGTTTAAATAAATGGTGAGCATCTTTGGCAGCGCCGACGATTGGATAGTACCACCTCGCCATCGTCCAAGAACAGATCCCCGGTGACCGTGCCATCCTCCAAAAGCACAAGCAGGAGGTGGAACACACTCCGGCACATGCGACATCATCTGGACACGACGAAGCGGAGCTCCTCTTGCACCTGCATTTCGATCACTACCCGGAGCTGCTATCCGGGAGGCGGTGGAGTGCAACCGAGTGTCGATGATGGGGCCGACGGGAGGAGAGCCGTCAAGCTAGAGACAAGGAGGAGGGGCGTCGCCTGGGCCGGCGACGATGGAAAGAACAAAAAATATTTAAAAAAATATTGCCGAAATCCCACCGAAATCTGGCGGTAGGAGTTTGGCGGGGCTGCGGGTGCCAGCGGTGGCGTGTGGTGGCCACTGGCCAGTGGAGGCAAGGAGGGCGGCGCCGGAATGGATGCGGTCCAGCGGCGCATAGCGTAGGAAAGAATGGAGGCAAAAAAATATAATCCATGGGTGGGCGGATGGGTATATTTAAGGGCCACCGAGGATAAATTATCCCCATCTAACCATTATAAGGGATCGGTTAGATGCCTAGAAGAGAAAAACATAATTTATTCTGTTCTAGCCGATTATGGAGGATTGGTTAGAGATGCTCTTTGCTTGAACAGGCAAGGGAAATGGTCATCAATTGTAAGAAGGCTTTGCTAAATAGTTTGATGTGTTGCAATGTCAGTGGTGAAACTTGTGTATTAACGTCCTATTATGAATTCTGAATCGATATTATGTCTAAGTATTTTCTGAATCACATTTCCGTGTTAAATGTATAAAACGCAGTGACAAGTATACCAGGAGATCTAGCGAGGTCTCTACTGTAGAGCAACCACACTGTTTGTTTTGTTGTCACTTTAACAACATACACAAACTCAAATATTGTATTGGCTTGGCCACATCGGCAACATCTGTCGCTACTCCTATCCACTTGATGAGATGGTGTCGATAGTCCAAGCCTAATATACCAAATAGACTTCGCATCAAAGCCTAACATCTAAAGCCGGAGGCCTCAACCAAGCCACAATGCCGGGTCTGGGGCACACATTGGTTCGGTGCACTCTCAGAGGCGGCGGCCGCCATCTTCCACCGGTCCATCTTCAGAACAGGAACAGACGCATCGACCTTGCTAGGCCTGCCGTCAATGCCACCATGACGCCAGACAACGGCACCCTCCTAGGCGAGTCCGTCGACCCGCATCAGACACCGAGACTCCACTGCGCCACGTCGTCAAGATTCGCCACCGTCGATGTGGACTCGACCACTGGGCCCTTCCAGTTAGCACCTGCTTCAAAACAATGCCCCGAGGAGGGAGAACGACATTGAAGATGCCCTCATCGTCCGATCCGGGAAGACCCAGTTCTAGGCCCCCCGAGCATCCCGAACGTGGTGCTGCGACCTGTAACAATGATGCCTCGAGAAGAGAACGACGTCATAGACGCCGCTATCGTTCGTCATGACTGTAGTCCCTTTCGCGAAAGTCACGGCTTTTCTTCCGCGAGAGGCACGGTTGTGCTTTAGCAAGAGTCATGGCCGTGCCTTTCGGAAATGAAAAAAACGCGTTTTTTGTTTTTTTTTCTTTCGCGAGAGTCACGGTTTTGCTTCCGTGAGAGTCACGGTTGTACTTTCGCGAGAGTCACGGCCGTGCCTCTCGGAAAGGGAAAAATAAAACGCGTTTTTTGTTGTTTTTTTTCTTTCGGGAGAGTCACGGTTTTGCTTCCGTGAGAGGCACGGTTGTGCTTTCGCGAAAGTCACGGCCGTGCCTCTCGGAAAGGGAAAAAATACGCGTTTTTCTGTTTTTTTTTCTTTCGCGAGAGTCACGGTTTTGTTTTCGCGAAAGGCACGATTGTGCTTTCGCGAGAGTCACGGCCGTGCCTCTCGAAAACGAAAAAAAAACGCGTTTTTTGTTTTTTTTCCTTCCACGAGAGTCACGGTTTTGCTTCCACGAGAGGCACGGTTGTGATTTCACGAGAGGCACGGACATGCCCCTTTCGGAAAGAGAAAAAAACCATGCTTCTGGTCCGGTTTTTTCGCCCGATTTTTTTCATCCGGTTTTTTCATGAAAAAAAGTTCATCAAAACCTATCAACATGGGATCTAGTTTTGAAGATCTCGACGCGAGAAATCCAACGGTGAAAACGGTTCGAGATTTGGACGCACGGTTTAAGAGATAAAACGTTTTGAATAAACGGATCTACGAAAAAAAAGAAAAATCCCAGGTTGCAACAAGTGGCGCGCTGCATGTGCGCCACTTGTCACGACCTGGAAAAGTGTAGTGATTTCGAGGAAGAAGAGGGTTGATGTGTGGGCCTCATTTGTAATAACAGTCAAAGTTAACTGTCAATCTGACTTGTGGGCCCATCACGTCAGAAAGGCGTTTAGAAGAGGCAAATCGGGCATTTTCCCCGACATGGTAGTTTTTAGTTACGGATTAGAAAAAAAATGATAGTTTTGGCATAAATTCGTAAGATGATAGTTTCTGGGCATGTTTGCATGAAATGTGGTAGTTTTTGGTTAAATACTCCTGCCAGCGCTTCCAGTTCCAGGCTTATTGCTGGGCCTAATTTCCATGGGCCGAGAACCTAGGCTGAGAGAGAGAGACAGAAAATTTCCTCTAAAAAATCTAAAAAAGAGGGGAAAAGGAAACGCACGAGCAGAGCTCGTCGTCTTGGGCGTGGCGGTGCTCTGCTCCATCGATCCCCACCCCACCCAAATCGGAGCCACGCTCGCCTGTGGGATCCTCCTCCACCACCGCCCTAATTCCTCCCTCCAAGCCTCCTCTCCATCCCGGACCTCCGCCACTGCGGAGTGGCTGGCCGGGGACTCTTGGCGCCGGAGACGGGAGCGGGGCATCGCCGGCGACCGGAGAGGAGAGTCGAGGGGAGGCTCGCGCTTCGGAAACGGTCGTCTTCGCCGTCGTCCCGGAGCCGTGGGCGCACGCGCGGCGGAGCTAGGGGAGGCCCCGGCCAGGGGCCACTGCGGTAAGCGGGCGACTGTACTGACACACCACTGCAAATCTGAGGACTTGTACGGATAGCTGTAGGTATGTGTCTATAGGTTCTAGGGTTACAGGGGCGCAGGGGGAAGCTATTGCAATAAAAGAGAAATACTTAGTAAATTGATTTTGTGTGTGTTTTTAGACTTGTTGAGTTCGGTGGAATTGAGGTAGTTGGAAAGGTAAATCCAAGAAACACATGATAACTGTAGGTGACTTTCCAAATCTTTTGAAAATTGCCGTATTAAAGAACTTGAAGTTCGAGGAAAGCCCTGTAAATTTTGCGATACTTGTGGGTGACCTGCAAGAAAATATGTTTGCTAAGTGATACACATTTTTGCAGAGAAGTATTAATGTAGATTTATGTATTTGCACCACACCATGTAAAGATAGATTTTAACCAACCATGTAACTTCATTCTCATGAGAATAAAGTAAGGAGAACTCTAATTTCAGTAGTAAGTCCATTGTGATATAATATCCAGCAAAACTGGCCTACTTTAACAAAAACTGGGCTGCAAATGCTCTAGGATTGCTGTCACCAGACCATTCAATGTTCCATCGACCTTCCAAGTAGGGTGATCTGAAAAGTGAAACATATTTTAATGAATGAGGATCAACGAAATGCCTGTACAACAGAACTACTTTATTTAGAAATGATGATGTGAATTCTTCTCTAGGACAAACAGACAAAAGGGTAGAGGTAGCTATCATTCGAGCTTACGTGTGTTGGAATCTTGTACAGAGTTCGGTTCCCCACGGTGTAATTGCCATGGATGAGCAGTTCATCCTCCGTGTGCCCCCTTCTGTGGCAGAGCAGATCGAGCGTCTTATGAACGAATCTGCTGCCGGCTCATCCTCCAACCCCGAGGATGCCTCCCTCGACCTCTCCTTCTCAGGTGACCCCCGCCTCTCTTCATCTTTGCCCCGCAAATTCTACTTCCTGTTTTCGCGGCAAATTGTTGTAGAGTGGTAGAACTGTGGATCTGAGGAGCAACCGAGACAGGGTATTTCTCAGAGAATACACTGAAACAGAGACGGACATTTGTTAGATAGTTTGCTGGCGGAGCAGCATGCCAGCATGCGGTTTGACGAACTACTAACTGGTATTGGAGTACCCTGCCCTAGCGATATGCCGATATCTAGCACTACTGACTCTCATCATGGTACTCCCTCCGTCCCAAAATTCTTGTCTTAGATTTGTCTAAATACGGATGTATCAGGTCACGTTTTAGTATTAGGTACATCCGTATCTAGACAAATATAAGACAAGAATTTTGGGACGGAGGGAGTATATCGGTATGTGTTAAGTGTTCTTGGTAGTTTGGAGCGAACAGCCCATCGCTGGCCGGCCGGCGATTACACGCTTCATTGTGCTATCTCCTATCTGAAACATGAATAAAGTGAACCATGATTAGCACTGTATTTGTTGATGCCCTAGATTTGCACTGATAGGTTGGAATGTGTTCTTAGCAGATTAGTCTGTTGTAACTGTCTCATTAACACAATTCAAATGAGCGTTGCTCACGCAGATTAAATAGATAATTGAAGTATCACCATATCACAAAACTCCACACCTGTGTTGTTTCTTTGTAGCTCAACAGTTGCTGCATTCTAGATATTTATCTGCGGATGAGATGAGATCAGTTTGAAGATCTCACTTAACTGTTTTCTGTGTTTGTTTTCCCTTTTCCACAAGTCACTGGGATTGCATTTTTTGGCTCAGATGTGCTCAACTTGCCTTATTTATAACCAGTCTATATTGGCAACAAAAAAGAAACTTGGGTCAGTAAATATATGATTCTGAAAATCTTAGGCTTTTTCATAGTGGCATGCCAGGCTCTTACTAGACAACCTCTGTAGTTATACCCTTCAAATGCTGATAAATTAATTCATGCCAAACTTTAGATGTAGCATTGTGTAGGTGCATATTCAGTTTATGCGTTTCATTTCCTGAAATTACAACGCAATGGTCTCTCTTGGTTTTTGAGAATACAACTTACTATAGTAGTATATAATTGTTATCAGGACTGATCTTTACTTAATCTTTATCGCCTTCTGGTTGATGGTATTTTTCCTCCTACAGATGATGGAAGAAGTGGCACATTTATGATTGGTAACCAGAGCTTTCCTGCATCTCTCTTGGATCTCCCAACTGTTGTGGAGTCATATAAGACATATGATGATTCATTCTTAGTTAAAGCTGCTGATATTGGTCAGGTAAAAGTGAAGGTTTTCGTGTATATCTCATTAATTTGTAGGCCTTATAATCATTTTAAACTGGAACAGATGGTAATGGTAAGAGAAGATGTTGATCCTGCTCCAGAAGAAGTTGAATACAAGCATGGACTTACTCCTCCAATGAGGGATGCACGTAGGCGACGTTATCGCAGAGAGCCTGACTTGAATGTATATATGAATTGACTACTCTTCAGCTATAGTTTTTTCATGTTGATTGAAATATACTGTTAATCAGGATGCTAAAGTTTGCATGCACTCATTTTTGCAGGCAGAGCTTGTTCACCGAGTTGAGAAGGATCTTATAAGTATTATGCATGGAGTGTCTGTCAGTATCCTTTTGGTCCGTGAGATATGCAAAATGTTTCACCTTATTGCAATGGAATAAATGGCAGTAATTTGTTTCTTTCTGTACTGTTTGGTTGGTAGTTTTGCACTTCCATTGTCTCATCATCAACTTCCTAATGCACAAACTGCTTGCCCTTCACTTTAGAAATCATTATGTCTATATGTACTTCCCTTGTTGATAAAGATAATGTTGTGAATCTCCTAATCATGCCATTATAGTGATTGCGTATAGATGTTTCCAAACCTAACCTTGTTAAAAGATCGATACTGATGTCATAGGTTTTGTATCATGATTGCATTGTGTTCATTGGTCAAACCATCATAGAAAGGAAATCTCGCCATTTGTATGCCAACCTGTCTACGTATAAACTTCTTTAACTTGTTTGTAGAAGGTGGTGAAGGTGGGGGTGGTGAAGGTGGTGACCGCAAGAAAGCTGCACCAGCTCCTGCACCCAAGCCAGACGCTCAAGAGCCTGCTGCAAATGGCGAAGAAGCTGAGCCTGAGAGGAGTGACTCTGACGATTCGGAGAACTGAAGTGGACCAGAATAGATACTGCAGCTGCCGTTGGCCGCGCAGTCTGGTGAATTAAGCGATTCAGATCAGAGAAAGTGTATTTTTACCAAGCAAGGGCGCTTGTTGTCTTTTTAGGACCTATTGGTTATCATCTGAATAATATAGGAGTGTGCGACTTTGCACCATGGTGGAAGAGGTCATAAGGGTGATTGTAACTGCTGCTATTTCCTGAATTTTGCACTCCAGTTCGGTTACTTCCAACGACGAATTTGATGAGATATCACCATAATTTTAGTCTAGCCAATGCGCGAGAAGATATAGGGCAGCTCAGGGTGATATGCGAAGAATTTTTTCTTTTTTTACACAAATGGTCCATCACTACTTTTGGTACAACTCTGATAGATTTGATTTATCTTTTGGAAATATTCTGATGTCTGCAATAGTAGCATGTGCATATAAGTAACCATTCTCCTGATTTACCGGTATGTGGAATCTCTGTTATCTCTATAAGTAAGTTCATAACATTGCCCTGCGTATGTTTTTCTTGTATATTCATTGTACTTCTGAGCATGTTCTCTTATGTTTTAAGTTGTATTAAAAATCATGCAAATTTCTGTAGATAGTGTGGCTGTTTGTACCTCATCAGCGAATTGCTTTGCAAAATGATCTTGATTTGCACTCTTTCCTCCTATAGCCTTGTAGTGCTGCCATGAAGCAAAGCGGAACTAGGTGGTTGAAAAGTGCCTGCAGAGGCCAAGCTTTTCCACATCTCAAAAAAATCTGAAAAAAGTGTTCATCTGGACATATATTTGTACTCACTCCGTTCGGAATTACTCGTCTAAGAAATGAATGTATCTAGATGTATTTTAGTTATAGATACATCCATTTTTGTGACAAGTAATTCCGAACGGAGGTAGTAGTATGCATGTATAAAATTTTATGAACATATATAGTCATATGTGATGTACACAAAAACACAAATACACAGATTAAAATAGGTCTTTTCTTTGTTGTATTTGGGGTCAGATATTTGTCTTTCTTCTGTAGCATGCAAATAATTAAACTAGTTTTTTTGAACATCAGTACAGACGCAAGCGCTCATATACACGCGCATACACTCATCCCTATAAACGCACACACGCACACCCTACCCCTATAAGCACCTCCGAAAGACTGAACTGGCATATCATCTTGAGATTTACGAAGTCACCGTAGGCACTTTATCGTCTCCTCCCACTGAATGCGCATCGCTGGAAATAATTAAACTAGTTGATGAAATTTTATCATACTTGAAGAATATGCATATGTATTTGTAGAATTTTTTTTATTTTTTTTGCAAAATGAGCTCCATGGTGAATGGAGTTGGGCCTTTGCAACGCCACACCTGCTAGGTGGTGCCTTATTTAAGGCGCCGACTATGGGCATCTTCCTCCTTGGCTTTTATTTTTATTTTTATTTTCTGCTGGTTCGTATGTTGAATGTATGCATTGTCCATGCTTTGCCATCATGGTGTTGCAAAGACCGAGTTTAATTATGGTCTTAGGGTGATGCATTAACGAAATTGCCAATTATAGAAAATCACCATGCACTTTAGTAATGTTCTAATCGCTCTATGATGCAAGAGGACATGGTTATTATTTGTGTGTAATGTCTTTAAGTTGATACGACATCAGATTAAGGAGCATGCAAATGATTGGTTCAAGGCCTCACTGTAGGAGAACATACATACTCACAAGTCATAAACATTTGGCAACTAGAGAAGAGTGATAAGAGATGTGTATTTATGAAGTGTTGATGCTTCTATATTTACTCTTGCTGGTACGGTATGGAGCACACAAAGGATTGGTTCGAGACCTAACTGCAGGAGAAGATATATACTCGCAAGTGATAAACATTTGGGAACTAAAGAATAATGAGATATGGGTATTTATGAAGTGTTGGTGCTTCTCTATTTACTCCTGCTCTTGTAGGACACTAACCCTTTCTTTTTACCATAGCCCTAGCCCATCATTTTGTGGTTTTCTCAAATAAGAGCAAGCACCCCTAGCAAAAAAAAAAAAAAAGCGTCCTTCCCGGTCTTCCACCGAGTCCATCCCATATATGCCTCGCTTCCCATCACAAGCCAAATGAAGAATCAGCTTAGGTTTGTGCGTGTCGGCTCCTCTTCTTTTCCTTGTAATAAAGTGGAACAAATCGAGAAACCATGTTCTCTCTCTTGTTAATTAGTTCATTAGTTTGGAATGGAAGGTAATGGGACGTGACAAGGTGTGGAACTAGCTCTTGCACGGAGGCGCATAGAGAGTCTATGTCACTGTTATTTGAGTTGCACTGGCAGAGCACTTAGATTCACTTATCTTCTAACTCTAAGCACACCCGCAAAAAAAACTCTAAGCACAACATCTTGGAAATAAAGGGCCTGCACATGCTGAGTATCTTGTGCTGGACGTGCTGGAGAATTGCCTGTATCGTGACTTTAACATAACTTATTTGGCTCTATGTTGCTACAAATTGCCAAGAAGATTGGCCATAGTCATTTAGTAAGGATATACTCCCTCCGCCCAGAATTATTTGACGCTCAAAAGGATGTATCTAGCACTGAAATACTTCTAGATACATTTGTTTGAGCGTCAACTAATTCTGAATTGAGAGTATCCATTTGAATTTGCTTGTGATACCATGCAAGCATTGCTACAGCTTAAGACCATGCTTTCTCTGACGGACAAAAAATCATATTGCACACTCGTCATCATGTTAATGTCAATGATGTGGGTCCATGGTTGATGGGTAACAGTTCGCCTACATAACAACATGATCTCTGATCAGCACCCACTAGAAACCCGTTTATGTCTATGACGTGTGCCTATCGCAAATGGTTTCTTGTTTATCTCATGTGTGATATCTCTATGTCGTAAAGGGTTTTTTCCAATTTGCCCATCCACATGTTCTTGAAACTTATGCATTTTTTATGTAGGAAAAAATCCAATGAAAATTGGTTTCCAAAATTGGTTGGTACCAAGATTTTGGTAATCCTCATGATTTTTGACCGATTATGTGGACATTTTACTTGATATATGAATAATTTATGGAAATAAAGGTATGAAGCATCTTCTTCCTTTTGTCTAGAGATGTGAACATTTTAACCTTTAGTCCCAAACAAGTTGGGGTAGGCTAGAGGTGAAACTCATAAGATCTCACAACTAAATCATGGTTCTATCACATGGATAGCAAGCTTCCACACATCCCTTGTCCATGGCTAGTTCTCTGGTGATACTCCAGTCCTTCAGATCCCTCTTTACAGACTCCTCTCATGTCAAGTTCGGTCTATCCTGACCTCTCTTGACATTATCAGCGCCCTTTAGCCTTTCGCTATGCACTGGCGCATCTGGAGGCCTGGATATGTCCAAACCTTCTTAGACAATGTTGAACAAGCTTCTCTTCAATCGGCGCTACCCCAACTCTATCTCGTATACATCATTCCGGACTTGGCCCTTTCTTGTGTGGCCACACATCCATCTCAACATGCGCATATCCGCCACACCTAACTGTTGAACATGTCGTCTTTTAGTTGGCCAACACTCAGCATCATACAACATAGCAGGTCGAACAGCCGTCCTATAAAACTTGCCTTTAACTATATTTTTAAAATAAAAAAAATGAACTATAGGCGGTAAATGGGCCGGCAACCTAATTTGACTGAGATAAACACCTATGCAACACCTAGGAAGGCCCTTGGTGTTGCACACCGGTGCAACACCTAGGATGGCCCAATCTTCTCCCAAAAAAACCTGGGAAGGCCCAAGGGTTGGGTTGGGTTGTGCCAGGTGATGCACAAACAGACCGCACCTAGTCCACGCATCAATGCCACTACACTGTCGGTTGACGCTGACAGCACGAGAAGTTTGCCCAGCAAGCACGCACGGGGTTATGAATGAGACAACCAGAAACCTGTGTCAGTTTGTATGGATCGATTGTCTGGCACGAGGAGGAGCAATTTGAGGAAATGTCACACTTTTACTGGGACTTTGCCGCATCTGTGGTGCCGTGCCGTGTTCGCCGGGAAAGAGGGATTTTACAAATCCTTTCGAATTATTGAGAATACTATTATATCCATTTGAATTTCCAACGCAAGTGCACCCACTAAAAATTTCTGCCCCCTTGCTCTCAAAGAAATTCCAATAGGCATCACCGAAGAGGATAGCGTGCCATCGTTCCACGAGGTCACAGGAGCGGCAACATCTTTAATGTCAGCTTCTAAGTTGTACTAGTGAGCAATATGCATGCAGAGCTTGCCTATGTAGTTTTTCTCTCGTACTCAAGGTGCCACACATTTTGATCTGCATCTTTCTCGAAATGTTCACGGTTTAAGTTTTAGCGGAACGCGAAATCAATGGGAAAGGCAATGGAAAGACACACTCATTTAACTTTAATAGGTGCACGGCAAAAATCTGTGATTGCCCATTATTGAAAACCACCCGTCACATTGAAAATGTTATGATATCTTTATGGTGCAAAAGGACATGGTTATATTTTCACATTAAGACGCATCCTAGGGTGAAGGGTATACACACATTCAAGACATGATTGCAGGAGAACATATACGCACAAACATTTGATAACTACAGGAGAATGACTACAGATGGGTATTTAACTATTTATAAAGTGATGTTGTTCTCTGTTTGCTCATGCTCTCTTACGATGCTAACTCCGTCCTTTACGGTATCCCACCATCTCCTTCACGGAGGTCTTTTTGTACAATCCATCTTATATATGCACCACTCCCACCATAAATAGAGACGAGGAATCAATTTAGGTTTAGGGTATTCTAGCTCCTCTCCTTCTCTATACAGCAAAGAGGAATGCATCGAGCAAATTGTTATTCTCGATCACTTGTTAGCATTACCTAGGCATGAGAGGTATTAGGAAGCGAGAAGGTGCAGAACAAAGCCTTCCACGAAGATGTCGCGAGTGTAGCCATTAATTTATAATGGCTTTATGCTTGAATACTCACGTATGTATACACTTGGCATGCCTTTCACGTACTATGTGCAGGTTGTCTTTCTACGACGACTGCAATTCTAGTGTTCACAAATTGACCCACCTTTTCAACAGCATTGATTTATCTGCTTTTGCTCTGTTTCCAAGTGCTACAGTGCTCTTCTAGCTACTTTGATGCAACTCTGGATAGTTTAGTCGATTTGTAAATCTATCACAAAGATGAGTAGGATTATTTTTCATGTTGCTACTTCCTTTATTTGCATATGTACTCATTAGATTGAAATTTTGTATGAGATGTATCGCATTGTGCAAAATTCTCACTTGTGCCATTTCTAGACATCCAAGGTTGGAATCTTAAAGTGTGGTAGTAAGAACTACATATAATTCTTTTTCTACGATACTTTAGAGTCTTTCTATTATATTGTTGAATCTACATAGAATGGGTTAGTAGGTTCAAAAATTAAGTAGTCTAATTTAATTTCTCGTTCCATTACATCCACTTAATTTTAATCGGGTCAAAATGAAAAAAAAACATGACAATTCTTGACCAAAGAATCCGTGCACAAGTGGCGCTCATGTTGCAAGTATACTGTCCTCTTGTAGGGCTTATACATGATTAGTTATCTAGATCCTTCTTTTACATGGTACAATCATACATGCTCACATGCACGCACAAACACTCACCCCTATGAACACATGCATGCACAACCTACTTTTATGAGTACCTTCGAGATACGGAATCATCATAGACACCTCGTAGATGACGGGAATGTCTCCTCACACTGAACGAACATCGTTAAAAAGCCTGAAACAAATCCAAAAAAATGTGAGCACCAGTGTCAATTCTAGTACTTGATTCCTGGTGGGTTGCTTCCACCACAAAGGAACCTAACCATCTAAACTACACTCGGTTCGCAGTTATCTTGATACCTGGCATATGCGGAAATCATCAAGCCCAGTAGAACCATCAATGACCAGTATGACTCACTAGCGTCTCATTCTAAGCCATTGAAATAATATGTTTACATCATGGTCGATGAAACACACATTCTTGAACTGCAGCATCTAGAGCCGCATTAACATAAGATGCACATTGTCAACATGTTTTGCTTCGAGGATATGTGATATTAAGTAATATGTTAAACTTATATTGTTATGTAATATTTTATTATTGATATATCATTAAGACTTATCCTTACAACATGTATGTTCAATGCATAAAAAAATTAGCAAAAGGCACACATGGGTAATTTCAACTATTATTTATTTTAATCTTCAACGAGAATAACTATCTGCACCTAACTTTGTGTATGTGACCGGTGCTCCTAAATTCTCCATGTCATCAAATGTCTCCCTTTGTCACGTACTCCCTCCGTTCGGAATTACTTGTCTCGGATATGGATGTATCTAGAATTAAAATACATCTAGATACATCCATTTCTGTGACAAGTAATTCCGAACAGAAGGAGTACATTTTAAAGTTGAACCACCACCTATGCACATTAACAGCCCCCATTCCCTTCCCATCGACTTTTTAAGAAGTTAATTTCCCACCATTGGTTGATTAGCAGTTATTCTGCTCTTTCTACTTTTCGCTTGCTATCTCGTTAACCTAGCCATAGAATGGGAAAGATAAGTACCAGAAGAGAGGTAACAACTATAAGGCATCTCATGTATGGGTTACTCATACTTTACATGGGGGAAGTAGATATTTAGATTTATATTGGAAAAATAGTTAGCGGCAACATATGAGTTGCACAAAGTTAATTTTACTTTACATCCGTCTGGCTGGCATAATGCCCACATAACCCTCAGAATTTTTGTGCATATGGTGAAAGTTGGGGATTCATGCACTTAATAAACCGGTGAATACTCATTGCAAAAAAAAGTATGAAGGTCCACACAATTTGCATTGCCGAAATGCTTCTCACCTTATACAATATAACGCACACACATAATTTTGTAGTTGGCGCACCAGAATCACAACAGATTTTCCTTAAAATACTTTTCAATCAACCTTGATGTACAAAATGGGTTGGTACCATATGTTGTTCTGATCTACTGAATTTTCTACTAGTTACACAGATACTTTTACTTGGTATATGAACAAATTAGAACATATGGAACATCGTTTTTCTTATCCTTTTGATTGACAACTAAGTCAGTGTTTGTTCATCCATAGGATAAACAGATCAAAATTACATCGTTTTCAATTGTATTGTTAATGTGCTATTAGCTTCACAGGACAAGACATGATCAAAATTTACGGCATAAGAAACTACATTCCATGACCCCACCAGAGTGCCCGACCATGCTGCTTGTCGACAAATACGGCTACTCTGATGAGCGAAGCCTCTATGATAACCAAGATGTAATTGCCACAAAGTACCATATAGTCGAACTAACAAATGCAAGGTACAATATTCATATGAATAGAGATGAAATGCATCAGATAGAAGCAAACAAAAGAAAACACAGGATAACTCGCAGCTGCAGACACAATTCAGGGCTCACTTATTTATCAAGTTCACCAAAGCTGTTCACAACAGCAGCAATTCTCGAAAACAACCGAACATAACGATGCATCACACTGCGATAGAAACATAGAAACGACCAGGACGACAGACACAGGCACCATTGGAGGACATATCAAAGACACAAGACCTGTGAACCCACAGAGAAGCCGCTCCATTGCCAGGCACTTACTGGCCACCACGGAGACGGAGCACCAAGTGAAGGGTGGACTCCTTCTGGATGTTATAGTCCGCCAGGGTGCGGCCATCCTCAAGCTGCTTACCAGCGAAGATCAGGCGCTGCTGGTCCGGGGGAATGCCCTCCTTGTCCTGGATTTTCGCCTTCACATTGTCAATGGTGTCAGAGGACTCAACCTCCAGAGTGATGGTCTTGCCGGTGAGGGTCTTGACAAAGATTTGCATGCCCCCACGAAGGCGGAGCACCAGGTGGAGGGTGGACTCCTTCTGGATGTTGTAGTCAGCCAGGGTGCGGCCATCCTCCAGCTGCTTGCCAGCAAAGATGAGACGTTGCTGGTCCGGAGGGATGCCTTCCTTGTCCTGGATCTTAGCCTTCACATTGTCAATTGTGTCCGAGGACTCGACCTCAAGTGTGATGGTCTTGCCGGTGAGGGTCTTCACAAAAATCTGCATCCCACCCCTGAGCCTGAGCACCAGGTGAAGGGTGGACTCCTTCTGGATGTTATAGTCCGCCAGGGTGCGGCCATCCTCAAGCTGCTTACCAGCGAAGATGAGACGCTGCTGGTCCGGGGGGATGCCCTCCTTGTCCTGGATCTTCGCCTTGACGTTGTCGATGGTGTCCGAGGACTCAACCTCCAGGGTGATGGTCTTGCCGGTGAGGGTCTTCACAAAAATCTGCATGCCACCACGGAGCCTGAGCACCAGGTGGAGGGTGGACTCCTTCTGGATGTTGTAGTCAGCAAGGGTGCGGCCATCCTCGAGCTGCTTGCCAGCGAAGATGAGACGCTGCTGGTCCGGAGGGATGCCCTCCTTGTCCTGGATTTTGGCCTTGACGTTGTCGATAGTGTCCGAGGACTCGACCTCAAGGGTGATGGTCTTGCCGGTGAGGGTCTTCACAAAAATCTGCATGCCACCACGGAGCCTGAGCACCAGGTGGAGGGTGGACTCCTTCTGGATGTTGTAGTCAGCAAGGGTGCGGCCATCCTCGAGCTGCTTGCCAGCAAAGATGAGACGCTGCTGGTCCGGAGGGATGCCCTCCTTGTCCTGGATTTTGGCCTTGACATTGTCGATGGTGTCCGATGACTCGACCTCGAGGGTGATGGTCTTGCCGGTGAGGGTCTTCACAAAGATCTGCATCTGTAAACAACAAAGCACACAGAAAAAGAGTTAGAAACCGTACAGAGAAATCTGTAGGAGATCAAACAATAAATGAATCAGATGATACAACAGAGATGGAATTGTAACTAAGGAATCCCCTAGAATAAGCAACTAAATGATTAACACTTCTGTAAGAACCCCTATAACAAAATATGAGCAGACTTATCAGCGCAATCTCTAGCCTCATGGGGAGTATATATTAATCAGTTGAACAGAACAAGCTGGTCAAGTCATGGACGAATCTGCAGTAATTCTTCAAACCCACATGTATTTAAGAGTTGAATCAAAAGACTCAGGCCCTGTTTGGTTCATAAGTCCTAGGGCATTTTTTAGTCCCAACTTATAAGTCCCAAGTCCCTAAAAAGTCCCTACCTGTTTGGTTCCTGGGACTTATAAGTCTCTATAAGACCATATTACAACTATATAAGTCCCTATAAGTCCCTCCTTGACAGTCTTATTTCATAAGTCCCAAATGCCCACTTTAAGTCCCTATAAGTCCCTCCTGTTTGATTTAGATGGGACTTATAGGGACTTATTTAAGTCCCTAGACCAATAAGTCCCTGGAAACAAACACCCTCTAAACAAGCAGCGACTACAGGGCCGAAACCACAACAATACTGGAAATCTATAATGCGTCAAACTATAGATAAACCAGGCCACAGTACAAAGAATCCGCCAGACTAAGCAAACGGATTTCAGAGCATGCAGTGCTAAATTCTAAGAGCTCAACAGAAATATATTAGCAGATCTACAGGCAATCTTTGGCTTTGTGAGAGCAATATGAAGGTAAAAGGTCAAGAGTAGAATCGATGCACAGCTACAGCAAAACAAGGTGCGCAGCAAATTGCAGGTGTAATACGAGGGGTACAAAATCGTAAATCCAAGAATACTGTGCAGATTTATCAACAACCAGCAGACATAGCTAACTACAGCATATATAGATGGATCAAACCAACAGCAATCGCATCCCAATCGACAGATCTACTCGAAAACCCAGGCATAATCGAGAGATTAACCTACAATCGAGTCTAATCAACCTCGACTGACCGAACCAGCAGCAATCAATCGACGATAACAGACTCGGTCCGCAGATCTACACCAAACTACTAACACGAATCGAGGGGAGCCAACAATAATCGACCAAAAGTACTCCTAACAGCGACCACAGAGCACGAACAGGAGGAAGGGGCGGAAAAATCGGAGACTCGCATACCTTGAGGACGGGCAGAGAGCCTTCGCGTCGATTTCTCGGTGAGATCGGAGGGGGACTGGATTGGATTGGATCGGATGTGTGGAGAGGAGACGGGAGGGGACGGGGAATTTATAGCAGGCTCGGACGGGAGGGAGGGAAGGAAGAAGAGACACGGCACGCCTGACGTGTGGAGGACGGAGCGGATAGGCGGAGGAGGGAGAGGCGGTCGCGGTCCCACCCCCACCACGCAATTCGGTGGGAAAAAGGTATGGGGGGAGAGTTTTCAAGGGTGGCGCCTTTTTAAAGCAGATTTTTCTGTAAAGTGCGGTACTACAGAAGATAGAAGATGTATAGATATAATAAAAAGAGTTAAATACATTAGAAGTCTTACAACTTGCGCGCGACGGTCAGTTTGGTGCACGAACTTGTAAAATATATGTTTCTGGTCATTAAACTTGTGCGGGTGTGCAAATACGGTCATATTTGCCGTACGTGGATGTATTTGCTGCCTACGTGGCAATGCCAGTGTAGTAAGGGCCCATTGTCAGTGCCTAGTGCATGTGATGTTTTTTCTGCAAAAACACCCTCGTTTTTTTACTTTGTACAAAAGCACTCCAACAATAGTTGTCCGCTGAGTCCCAGCCGTCAGTATTCGCTGTAAAAACATTTGGCTGGAGAAAATGGGACGGAGCAAGTTCGAAACTGCAAACTGTTGTAATGGCGCTAACAACCTAACCACCACAACTGATCTTGCTTGTTGTTTCATTTGGACTACTAAGGTATATCACCTCTTGGATAAAAGTACACATTCTGAATATATTTTCTTTTCTCTACATTTTCCAATTCAAAATGATTCAGATTCAAACAAAATTTCCACTGATTTGTTCAAAAGAAAGTTACATACATTCCTTCTGCACAACATTTTCTTTTATATAGATTTTTAATTTAAAATTCGAATTTAAAGAAAAAAATTATTTGATTTTTCCGGGAAAAAATTACGTAAATTCATTCGGACCTGTATTTTCTTTTATCAAGATTTTCCAATTTTAATATATTCGAATTCAGACAAAATATCCAGTGATTTGTTCGAAAGAAATTTGCGTACATTGATTATGAACTGTATTTCTTTTATATAGCTTATTCAAATTCAAACAAAAATTAGATGATTTGTCCGAACAATACTTACATTTATTCTGAGCCACATTCCTTTTCTCTAGATTTTCAAATTTCGAATTATTCGATTTGAAACAAAGTTTTTCTGATTTGTCCCCATAAAATGTGTATATTCATTGTGCACTATATTCACTTTTCCATATTTTTAATTTTTAAATTATTTGAATTCAAACAAAAAATAGTTAATTTCTCCGAAAAATTTATGTACATTTTTTTACATATAATTTTTTTTATCTAGATTTTCGAATCTATAATAAGTTCTGTTGACTGTCCGAAAGAAATTGACGTATATTCATTATGAACTATATTTTATTGTAAATAGAAAAAAAGAAAGAAGAATACATAAGATAAATTGTGTTTATCTATTTAAATGTCATTGTGGTTGATGTTTTTTTAACTCATTGTGGCCGGATGGTTGGTGCTCCCACACGCGGCGAGCTTATGTGTTCATAGGTTCTTCTAAAAAAATGTGGTCATAGGTTCGAACCGGTGCCTTCCCTTTTTCTCGTTTTGGTTTCTATTTTAACTCGTACTGTCTTTTTTAAGGCCGTACAGTATTTATTATATAAAGCTAATTGTGCTCCAAGAGTGTGAACAATATGTAGGTCAATTGGTTATCGAAGCGTGGCGGATCGTAGCAGGTGTTCTGTTCGAATCCCAATGTCCGTTCATCATTTTTCATTTTATTTGAGGATTTTTTGCATAAAGAAAATGTAAGGGTGCTTCCTGAAGAAAAAAATAGTGCACGCGGGTTACCCACCGCTGACAATGGACCGCTGCCACGTTGGCACGCCATGTATTGACATGATACAGCTGAATACGGTAGAAAGCATCGTATATGAACGGAGGGACAAGTTAGATGACCAGAAACATGTATTTTACAAGTTTATGCATCAAACTGACCGTCGTGTGCAAGTTCTATGACTTGCAGTGTATTTACCTCTAATAAAAAATACGTAACTTTTGCATCTCGAGAACCCAAAAACACTTCTCTAGCAGATGATGTAGATGGAAAAATTTACATCTCCGCCTCCTCAAGATATAAACTACAATATTCCATGACGCAAATATACATCTACATCTACAAGAGATGTAAAAAAGCGGACTGCCCAAAGCTTTCATTTTCCTTCCGTCCGCCCATCAATTGCCCACCCGTCGCCCGCCGCCCGGACCATGGCCCGCTCCTCCGCCGTAGCCGCCCACCCCACACGGGGTCTTCGTCGGCACGACCATCGTCCCCAATAGTGAAACAAACTATTTTAGGCTTAGTTAGGACCGGACAGGAAGGGAGACGTGTTAGCCACGCCGGTTGGGGGCGTGTTGACAAGCTAGCCGGAAGACAATTAGTGAAACAAACTATTTTAGGCTTAGGCAAGTTCTTCTTTTATCTTTTATATATCTATTTAAAATATCATTGTAACGTATTACTCTCTTCGTTCCATAATATAAGATGTTTTTAAAGTTATGTTAATCTTTCAAAAATATATATATTGTGGGACAGTGGGAGTCATAAATGAAAATTACTCGATTGTCATACACTCCCTGGTGGAGTACAAAAAATAGCAGAACCGTCAAAGCATTTACAGCCGGACTTGACAAATCTAGACCCTCAAACGTTCGTGAACGCGCCGGGGCGCATCGCGGGTATTGACCGGGCACTCCTTAAATAATGTAATCCACATTTGGACACCTTAATTAACATATCTTAAATCCATATAAAGTCATGCAATTATGTCGATACACACACATCGTCCGGCTACTCCATCACCAATGGCGGAGCTTCATGGGGCCAACCTGGGCCATGGCCCTCCCAGCTCACAAATTTTCTCTTTATATATTCCTTTGTATTAGGCCTATTTTCCACTAAAAACAGCTCAAATAGTTAAGTTTGCCCCCCCTCCCAGCCCATGGCCTCCCCATATATTCGGCTCAAGCTCCGCCACTGTCCATCACTACTAACTAACATGCCATTGGACTGTCAAAATTTGGCATGTTTGCTACGATGAGGTGCAATGCGGACTGTCATTGTCTCCTCCATCACACACGAGGTGACACCCCAGTCGACGGATCCGAACTGGTCGAAGTTTGATCCGCTGCCTGCCATGACGGAGAAGGCCGAAACCGCCGGAGGTGAGCTCGAGTAGCGGAGGGAAATGAGTGGGAGTGGAGTGAAGTGGCTAGGGTTTGCTACGATGAGCGGATGGAGACAAATATAAATGGGATCGGGTGGGCTAGCATGGGCCGGATCCGATGTGCCAGGCTTGCAGTTTTATTGATGGCCGTGCTACACATCAACCGGCGGATCTTTTTAAAAGATCCATCGTCTCGTGAGCCGTCCGATTGTACGAGGTGAGTCATTCGTTCTTCTTCTCTAATTTCCTGGAACAATGCTCCTGTTGCAAAATCTTTTCTTTTTTTTAATTTTTTGCAACAAGATTCATATTACAAAATATTTTCTTCTCTAATTTTCTGCAACAAAATCCCTGTTGCAAAATATTCTCTTTTCTAGTTTTCTGCAACAAGACCCTTGCTGCAAAACTTCTTCTTCTCTATTTTTCTGCAACAAGACACTTGTTATAAAACCTCCGTTGCAGCAGGACCCAACATCTCTAGCCTCTTCTATGTATTCCTGCAACAAGACTGTCATTGCGAAAACTTGCAAGAATTCCGACATCTGCGACTGAGAGAGCACCCCGTGATCTCTGCAACTCCCCCATTTTTGCAGCAGAGGAAGGACGCAAGTGACCGCCGCCTATGTGGTGGGGTTGCAGCAGCGTGCTTGTTGAAACCAACCCATGACCTCTATGGATTGGTCCACTGAAACCACAATCAACGCGGCCTAAGAGCTCTGGCAAATTTTTCAAGGTTGAGAATACCCAAACCACCCAAATTGGTAGGTCTGCATATCAATTCCCAATTGACCTTGCATTGGGCACCTGTTACCTTATCCATAGCCGCCCACAAGAAGGCTCTTTGTATCTTAGTGACATCTTCGTTGGTTCCGGTTGGCACGTCCAGGGCGGTGAGGTAGTAAATGGCTTGGGTGGATAGCACTGACTTGACGAGAGCGGAACAACCAGCTATGTTGATGTTTCTACCTTGCCAAGGTGGTAGCTTACCCGCCACATTGCCCACCGAGAATTGACAACCGTACCTCTTCAGGCTGTGAGTGGACAGAGGCAAACCCAAAAAACGCGAAGGGAAGCCTATACGGGTGACTCGGGAAACCTTGCAGAATGTCAGCAAGGTCAATGTTCGCGCACAAGATCTCTCTCCCAACGATTGGCTCAGCTGTAAAATCATTACGTAGGGCAAGGCGGTTTATATTACATTTGCAACTATAAGGATGTTTGCAATTACATTGGCTAATAAATCTTGTGGATCCACATTTCACCACTTGACTAGCTAGAACATGATGCTTCCATAGGACAATGATTAATAAAACATGATCAAAATTACAGCATAAGACTGCCATTGCTGGACCCATAGAATTACCCCCTTTGCTACATCACCTCGGCGACAGTCAATGCAGTCCGATTCAACCACAAAAAAGTCCATGTAGGAGTGCCAGAGCTTCTGCTACTGTCTTCAACAGACCACATTTAGCTCCCTCCCGATCCCGACTCCTCATAGATCATTATAGGCTCTAAATCTGCTGATGCATTTGAGGCGGCGAACCAAGATGCAATTGCTTTCACTTACTAAAATGCGTAATCTGGGAACTAAGAGTTGCTGGTTTCGACAAACTCAGTTGCCACTTGAGTATCACATATATGTAGGCTTCAAATCAGTTCAAACTTACTGGGAGGTCCAGAAACTCAGGTAGTCAAACTGACAGAAAGGTGCAATATTCACATGAATAATCACAGAAAAGGCCAATTGCAAGCTGTTGTACCACCACAAATAAAGCAGATGAAATGCATCAGAAAGAAGCAAATAAGAAAATAGGATGACACAACAGCTGCAGACAATTCAGGGCTCACTTATTTTATTATCATGGTTCAGCAAAGCTGCAGCACAGCAGCAGCACACCAGCAGAAGTTTGAGATACAACCGAGCATACAGTGCATCACAGTACCATAGAAACATAGACACTACCAAGACGACAGTGTTGGGTTTCGTAGTAATTTCAAAAAATTTCCTACGCACACGCAAGATCATGTGATGCATAGCAACGAGGGGGAGAGTGTTGTCTACGTACCCAACGCAGACCGACTGCGGAAGCGATGACACGACGTAGAGGAAGTAGTCGTACGTCTTCACGATCCAACCGATCAAGCACTGAAACTACGGCACCTCCGAGTTCGAGCACACGTTCAGCTCGATGACGATTCCCGGACTCCGA
This sequence comes from Triticum urartu, assembly GCF_056163025.1. Classification (NCBI taxonomy): domain Eukaryota; kingdom Viridiplantae; phylum Streptophyta; class Magnoliopsida; order Poales; family Poaceae; genus Triticum; species Triticum urartu. The sequence goes on from NC_141879.1 coordinate 649,362,047, forward strand.
TCCAGCAAAGTGTCGGGGAAGAGTTCCGTCAGCACGACGGCGTGGTGACGATCTTGATGTACTACAGTAGCAGGGCTTCGCCTAAACTCCGCTACAGTATTATCGAGGTATATGGTGGCAGGGGGCACCGCACACGGCTAAGGAATAGATCACGTGGATCAACTTGTGTGTCTAGAGGTGCCCCCTGCCTCCGTATATAAAGGAGTAGAGGGGGGAGGCTGGCCGGCCAAGGAGGAGGGCGCAGGAGAGTCCTACTCCCTCTAGGAGTAGGATTCCCCCCCCCCCCAATCCTAGTCGGAATAGGATTCGCGGAGGGGGAAAAGAGGAGGAGGGGGCCAGCCACCTCTCCTAGTCCTAATAGGACTAGGGGAAGGGGGAGGCGCACAGCCCATCTAGGGCTGCCCCTTCTCTTTTCCACTAAGGCCCACTATGGCCCATATAGCTCCCGGGGGGTTCCGGTAACCCTCGCGGTATTCCGGTAAAATCCCGATTTCACCCGGAACACATCCGATATCCAAACATAGGCTTCCAATATATCAATATTTACGTCTCGACCATTTCGAGACTCATCGTCATGTCCGTGATCACATCCGGGACTCCGAACAACCTTCGGTACATCAAAATGCATAAACTCATAATATAACTATCATCGTAACCTTAAGCGTGCGGACCCTACGGGTTCGAGAACAATGTAGACATGACCGAGACATGTCTCCGGTCAATAACCAATAGCGGGACCTGGATGCCCATATTGGCTCCTACATATTCTACGAAGATCTTTATCGGTCAGACCGCATAACAACATACGTTGTTCCCTTTGTCATCGGTATGTTACTTGCCCGAGATTCGATCGTCGGTATCCAATACCTAGTTCAATCTTGTTATCGGCAAGTCTCTTTACTCGTTCCGTAATACATCATCTCACAACTAACATATTAGTTGTAATGCTTGCAAGGCTTATGTGATGTGTATTACCGAGAGGGCCCAGAGATACCTCTCCGACAATCGGAGTGACAAATCCTAATCTCGATATACGCCAACCCAACATCTACCTTCGGAGACACCTGTAATGCTCCTTTATAATCACCCAGTTACGTTGTGACGTTTGGTAGCACCCAAAGTGTTCCTCCGGCAAACGGGAGTTGCATAATCTCATAGTCATAGGAACATGTATAAGTCATGAAGAAAGCAATAGCAACATACTAAACGATCGGGTGCTAAGCTAATGGAATGGGTCATGTCAATCAGATCATTCAACTAATGATGTGACCTCGTTAATCAAATAACAACTCATTGTTCATGGTTAGGAAACATAACCATCTTTGATTAACGAGCTAGTCAAGTAGAGGCATACTAGTGACACTTTGTTTGTCTATGTATTCACATATGTATTATGTTTCCGGTTAATACAATTCTAGCATGAATAATAAACGTTTATCATGATTATAAGGAAATAAATAATAACTTTATTATTGCCTCTAGGGCATATTTCCTTCAGTCTCCCACTTGCACTAGAGTCAATAATCTAGATTACACTGTAATGATTCTAACACCCATGGAGCTTTGGTGCTGATCATGTTTTGCTCGTGGAAGAGGCTTAGTCAATGGGTCTGCTACATTCAGATCCGTATGTATCTTGCAATTCTCTATGTCTCCCACCTGGACTAGATCCCGGATGGAGTTGAAGCGTCTCTTGATGTGTTTAGTCCTTTTGTGAAATCTGGATTCCTTTGCCAAGGCAATTGCACCAGTATTGTCACAAAAGATTTTCATTGGACCCGATGCATTAGGTATGACACCTAGATCGGATATGAACTCCTTCATCCAGACTCCTTCGTTCGCTGCTTCCGAAGCAGCTATGTACTCCGCTTCACATGTAGATCCCGCTACGACGCTTTGTTTAGAACTGCACCAACTGACAGCTCCACCGTTTAATGTAAACACGTATCCGGTTTGCGATTTAGAATCGTCCGGATCAGTGTCAAAGCTTGCATCAACGTAACCTTTTACGGTGAGCTCTTCGTCACCTCCATATACGAGAAACATATCCTTAGTCCTTTTCAGGTATTTCAGGATGTTCTTGACCGCTGTCCAGTGATCCATTCCTGGATTACTTTGGTACCTCCCTGCTAAACTTATAGCAAGGCACACATCAGGTCTGGTACACAGCATTGCATACATGATAGATCCTATGGCTGATGCATAGGGAACATCTTTCATATTCTCTCTACCTTCTGCAGTGGTCGGGCATTGAGTCTTACTCAACTTCACACCTTGTAACACAGGCAAGAACCCTTTCTTTGCTTGATCCATTTTGAACTTCTTCAAAATTTTGTCAAGGTATGTGCTTTGTGAAAGTCCAATTAAGCGTCTTGATCTATCTCTATAGATCTTAATGCCTAATATGTAAGCAGCTTCACCGAGGTCTTTCATTGAAAAACTTTTATTCAAGTATCCCTTTATGCTATCCAGAAATTCTATATCATTTCCAATTAGTAATATGTCATCCACATATAATATCAGAAATGCTACAGAGCTCCCACTCACTTTCTTGTAAATACAGGCTTCTCCGAAAGTCTGTATAAAACCAAATGCTTTGATCACACTATCAAAACGTTTATTCCAACTCCGAGAGGCTTGCACCAGTCCATAAATGGATCGCTGGAGCTTGCACACTTTGTTAGCTCCCTTTGGATCGACAAAACCTTCCAGTTGCATCATATACAACTCTTCTTCCAGAAATCCATTCAGGAATGCAGTTTTGACATCCATCTGCCAAATTTCATAATCATAAAATGCGGCAATCGCTAACATGATTCGGACGGACTTAAGCATCGCTACGGGTGAGAAGGTCTCATCGTAGTCAATCCCTTGAACTTGTAGAAAACCTTTCGCGACAAGTCGAGCTTTGTAGACAGTAACATTACCATCAGCGTCAGTCTTCTTCTTGAAGATCCATTTATTCTCAATTGCTTGCCGATCATCGGGCAAGTCAACCAAAGTCCATACTTTGTTCTCATACATGGATCCCATCTCAGATTTCATGGCTTCAAGCCACTTTGTGGAATCTGGGCTCACCATCGCTTCTTCATAGTTCGTAGGTTCATCATGATCTAGTAGCATGACTTCCAGAACTGGATTACCGTACCACTCTGGTGCGGATCTTACTCTGGTTGATCTACGAGGTTCAGTAGTATCTTGTTCTGAAGTTTCATTATCATTATCATTAACTTCCTCACTTATTGGTGTAGGTGTCGCAGAAACAATTTTCTGTGATGTACTACTTTCCAACAAGGGAGTAGGTACAGTTACCTCGTCAAGTTCTACTTTCCTCCCACTCACTTCTTTCGAGAGAAACTCCTTCTCAAGAAAGTTTCCGAATTTAGCAACAAAAGTCTTGCCTTCGGATCTGTGATAGAAGGTGTATCCAATAGTTTCCTTTGGATATCCTATGAAGACACATTTCTCCGATTTGGGTTCGAGCTTATCAGGTTGAAGCTTTTTCACATAAGCATCGCAGCCCCAAACTTTAAGAAACGACAACTTTGGTTTCTTGCCAAACCACAGTTCATAAGGCGTCGTCTCAACGGATTTTGATGGTGCCCTATTTAACGTGAATGCGGCCGTCTCTAGAGCATAACCCCAAAATGATAGCGGTAAAGCAGTAAGAGACATCATATATCGCACCATATCTAGTAAAGTACGATTACGACGTTCGGACACACCATTATGTTGTGGTGTTCCGGGTGGCGTGAGTTGCGAAACTATTCCATAGTTTTTCAAATGTACACCAAACTCGTAACTCAAATATTCTCCTCCACGATCAGATCGTAGAAACTTTATTTTCTTGTTACGATGATTTTCAACTTCACTCTGAAACTCTTTGAACCTTTCAAATGTTTCAGATTTATGTTTCATTAAGTAAATATACCCATATCTGCTTAAATCATCTGTGAAGGTGAGAAAATAACGATATCCGCCACGAGCCTCAATATTCATCGGACCACATACATTGGTATGTATGATTTCCAACAAATCTGTTGCTCTCTCCATAGTACCGGAGAACGGTGTTTTAGTCATCTTGCCCATGAGGCACGGTTCACAAGTACCAAGTGATTCATAATCAAGTGGTTCCAAAAGTCCATCAGTATGGAGTTTCTTCATGCGCTTTATACCGATATGACCTAAACGACAGTGCCACAAATAAGTTGCACTTTCATTATCAACTCTGCATCTTTTGGCTTCAACATTATGAATATGTGTATTACTACTATCGAGATTCAATAAAAATAGACCACTCTTCAAGGGTGCATGACCATAAAAGATATTACTCATATAAATAGAACAACCATTATTCTCTGATTTAAATGAATAACCGTCTCGCATTAAACAAGATCCAGATATAATGTTCATGCTCAACGCTGGCACCAAATAACAATTATTTAGGTCTAATATTAATCCCGAAGGTAGATGTAGAGGTAGCGTGCCGACCGCGATCACATCGACTTTGGAACCGTTTCCCACGCGCATCGTCACCTCGTCCTTAGCCAATCTTCGCTTAATCCGTAGCCCCTGTTTCGAGTTGCAAATATTAGCAACAGAACCAGTATCAAATACCCAGGTGCTACTGCAAGCATTAGTAAGGTACACATCAATAACATGTATATCATATATACCTTTTTTCACTTTGCCATCCTTCTTATCCGCCAAATACTTGGGGCAGTTCCGCTTCCAGTGACCAGTCTGCTTGCAGTAGAAGCACTCAGTTTCAGGCTTAGGTCCAGACTTGGGTTTCTTCTCTTGAGCAGCAACTGGCTTGCCGTTCTTCTTAAAGTTCCCCTTCTTCTTTCCTTTGCCCTTTTTCTTGAAACTAGTGGTCTTGTTGACCATCAACACTTGATGCTCTTTCTTGATTTCTACCTCCGCAGCTTTCAGCATCGCGAAGAGCTCGGGAATAGTCTTGTTCATCCCTTGCATATTATAGTTCATCACGAAGCTCTTGTAGCTTGGTGGCAGTGATTGGAGAATTCTTTCAATGACGCAATCATCTGGAAGATTAACTCCCAATTGAATCAAGTGATTATTATACCCAGACATTTTGAGTATATGCTCACTGACAGAACTGTTCTCCTCCATCTTGCAGCTATAGAATTTATTGGAGACTTCATATCTCTCAATCCGGGCATTTGCTTGAAATATTAACTTCAACTCCTGGAACATCTCATATGCTCCATGACGTTCAAAACATCGTTGAAGTCCCGATTCTAAGACGTAAAGCATGGCACACTGAACTATCGAGTAGTCATCAGCTTTGCTCTGCCAGACGTTCATAACATCTGGTGTTGCTCCAGCAGCAGGCCTGGCACCCAGCGGTGCTTCTAGGACGTAATTCTTCTGTGCAGCAATGAGGATAATCCTCAAGTTACGGACCCAGTCTGTGTAATTGCTACCATCATCTTTCAACTTTGCTTTCTCAAGGAACGCATTAAAATTCAACGGAACAACAGCACGAGCCATCTATCTACAATCAACATAAACAAGCAAGATACTATCAGGTACTAAGTTCATGATAAATTTAAGTTCAATTAATCATATTACTTAAGAACTCCCACTTAGATAGACATCCCTCTAATCCTCTAAGTGATCACGTGATCCAAATCAACTAAACCATGTCCGATCATCACGTGCGATGGAGTAGTTTCATCGGTGAACATCATTATGTTGATCATATCTACTATATGATTCATGCTCGACCTTTCGGTCTCCGTGTTCCGAGGCCATATCTGTATATGCTTGGCTCGTCAAGTATAACCTGAGTATTCTGCGTGCGCAACTGTTTTGCACCCGTTGTATTTGAACGTAGAGCCTATCACACCCGATCATCACGTGGTGTCTCAGCACGAAGAACTTTCGCAACGGTGCATACTCAGGGAGAACACTTCTTGATAATTTAGTGAGAGATCATCTTATAATGCTACCGTCAATCAAAGCAAGATAAGATGCATAAAAGATAAACATCACATGCAATCAATATAAGTGATATGATATGGCCATCATCTTGTGCCTGTGATCTCCGTCTCCGAAGCACCGTCATGATCACCATCGTCACCGGCGCGACACCTTGATCTCCATCGTAGCATCGTTGTCGTCTCGCCAATCTTATGCTTCCACGACTATCACTACCGTTTAGTAATAAGGTAAAGCATTACATCGCGATTGCATTGCATACAATAAAGCGACAACCATATGGCTCCTGCCAGTTGCCGATAACTCGGTTACAAAACATGATCATCTCATACAATAAAATTCAGCATCATGCCTTGACCATATCACATCACAACATGCCCTGCAAAAACAAGTTAGACATCCTCTACTTTGTTGTTGCATGTTTTACGTGGCTGCTACGGGCTTAAGTAAGAACCAATCTCACCTACGCATCAAAACCACAACGATAGTTTGTCAAATAGACTCTGTTTTAACCTTCGCAAGGACCGGGCGTAGCCACACTCGGTTCAACTAAAGTTGGAGAGACAGTCGCCCGCAAGCCATCTATGTGCAAAGCACGTCGAGGGAACCGGTCTCGCGTAAGCGTACGCGTAAGGTTGGTCCAGGTCGTCTCGTCCAACAATACCGCCGAACCAAAGTATGACATGCTGGTAGGCAGTATGACTTGTATCGTCCACAACTCACTTGTGTTCTACTCGTGCATATAACATCAACATAAATAACCTAGGCTCGGATGCCACTGTTGGGTTTCGTAGTAATTTCAAAAATTTTCCTACGCACACGCAAGATCATGTGATGCATAGCAACGAGGGGGAGAGTGTTGTCTACGTACCCAACGCAGACCGACTGCGGAAGCGATGACACGACGTAGAGGAAGTAGTCGTACGTCTTCACGATCCAACCGATCAAGCACTGAAACTACGGCACCTCCGAGTTCGAGCACACGTTCAGCTCGATGACGATCCCCGGACTCCGATCCAGCAAAGTGTCGGGGAAGAGTTCCGTCAGCACGACGGCGTGGTGACGATCTTGATGTACTACAGTAGCAGGGCTTCGCCTAAACTCCGCTACAGTATTATCGAGGTATATGGTGGCAGGGGGCACCGCACACGGCTAAGGAATAGATCACGTGGATCAACTTGTGTGTCTAGAGGTGCCCCCTGCCTCCGTATATAAAGGAGTAGAGGGGGGAGGCTGGCCGGCCAAGGAGGAGGGCGCAGGAGAGTCCTACTCCCTCTAGGAGTAGGATTCCCCCCCAATCCTAGTCGGAATAGGATTCGCGGAGGGGGAAAAGAGGAGGAGGGGGCCGGCCACCTCTCCTAGTCCTAATAGGACTAGGGGAAGGGGGAGGCGCACAGCCCATCTAGGGCTGCCCCTTCTCTTTTCCACTAAGGCCCACTATGGCCCATATAGCTCCCGGGGGGTTCCGGTAACCCTCCCGGTATTCCGGTAAAATCCCGATTTCACCCGGAACACATCCGATATCCAAACATAGGCTTCCAATATATCAATCTTTACGTCTCGACCATTTCGAGACTCCTCGTCATGTCCGTGATCACATCCGGGACTCCGAACAACCTTCGGTACATCAAAATGCATAAACTCATAATATAACTGTCATCGTAACCTTAAGCGTGCGGACCCTACGGGTTCGAGAACAATGTAGACATGACCGAGACATGTCTCCGGTCAATAACCAATAGCGGGACCTGGATGCCCATATTGGCTCCTACATATTCTACGAAGATCTTTATCGGTCAGACCGCATAACAACATACGTTGTTCCCTTTGTCATCGGTATGTTACTTGCCCGAGATTCGATCGTCGGTATCCAATACCTAGTTCAATCTCGTTATCGGCAAGTCTCTTTACTCGTTTCGTAATACATCATCTCACAACTAACATATTAGTTGTAATGCTTGCAAGGCTTATGTGATGTGTATTACCGAGAGGGCCCAGAGATACCTCTCCGACAATCGGAGTGACAAATCCTAATCTCGATATACGCCAACCCAACATCTACCTTCGGAGACACCTGTAATGCTCCTTTATAATCACCCAGTTATGTTGTGACGTTTGGTAGCACCCAAAGTGTTCCTCCGGCAAACGGGAGTTGCATAATCTCATAGTCATAGGAACATGTATAAGTCATGAAGAAAGCAATAGCAACATACTAAACGATCGGGTGCTAAGCTAATGGAATGGGTCATGTCAATCAGATCATTCAACTAATGATGTGACCTCGTTAATCAAATAAAAACTCATTGTTCATGGTTAGGAAACATAACCATCTTTGATTAACGAGCTAGTCAAGTAGAGGCATACTAGTGACACTTTGTTTGTCTATGTATTCACACATGTATTATGTTTCCGGTTAATACAATTCTAGCATGAATAATAAACATTTATCATGATTATAAGGAAATAAATAATAACTTTATTATTGCCTCTAGGGCATATTTCCTTCAGACAGACACAGCCGAGACACCACCAACAGAGGACACGAAGATAAAGACTTGTGAACCCTAGAGACAGAAGCAGCTCCAGGGCCAGGCACTTCACTGGCCACCACGGAGACGAAGCACCAAGTGAAGGGTGGACTCCTTCTAGATGTTGTAGTCTGCTAGGGTGCGTCCATCCTCAAGCTGCTTGCCAGCAAAGATCAGGCGCTGCTAGTCCGGGGGAATGCCCTCCTTGTCCTGATCTTGGCCTTCACGTTGTCGATGGTGTCAGATGACTCCACCTCCAAGGTGATGGTCTTACCGGTGAGGGTCTTCACAAAGATCTGCATGCCACCACAGAGGCGGAGGACAAGGTGGAGGGTGGACTCCTTCTGGATGTTGTAGTCAGCCAGGGTGCGACCGTCCTCCAGCTGCTTGCCAGCGAAGATGAGGCGCTGCTGGTCTGGGGAAATGCCCTCCTTATCCTGGATCTTGGCCTTGACGTTGTCGATCGTGTCCGAGGACTCAACCTCCAGGGTGATGGTCTTCCCGGTGAGAGTCTTCACGAAGATCTGCATGCCACCACGAAGCCTGAGAACCAAGTGAAGGGTGGACTCCTTCTGGATGTTGTAGTCAGCTAGGGTGCAGCCATCCTCGAGCTGCTTGCCAGTAAAGATGAGACGCTGCTGGTCCGGAGGGATGCCCTCCTTGTCCTGGATCTTGGCCTTGATGTTATCGATGGTGTCCGAGGACTCAGCTGTCACGCCCCCCTCTCCTGCTGCACCTACAGGCGAGACGGCGGACAGCAAGGCACCTCTGGTGCGACTACGGGAGGAGAACAACAAGGGCCCATGTGCAGAGGATGAAGACTAGTCTTCAGTTAGGTGAGTGTGTATGTACGGTGGGTCCCAGGACTATCAGGGTTATATGTGTGCGTAAGGCCAGAGGCCGGGGTCAGCTGGTATTCTGAAATTCAGTTTAACTCTGTACTCTCTCTCTCTTGCTGAAAAAGTCCCTCACCTGTCCTTCATCCACCTCGATCCCCTTTCTCTTCCCCGATCTCCCTCTAGCTCTTCTGGTCCGATCCGACGAGGGTCGTGACAACTTGGTATCAGAGACTCGTACGATCCGCCGCCGCGCCTCACTCCCTCGATCTGGCCGTAAAATCCACCGCGAAAGGTGTTGGGTTGCTCTGGCGATCCGACGCAAAATCCTGAGCGGGGTAGTATTGATTTGGGGCGGCCACGACGGCACCGTCGTCGACTCCGTCGGCCCAGACCAAGTTCATGCTCCAAGCCATGGAGGGAGTACAGAAAACCTTGGAGGAATTACTCGCCAAATTTTCATCGCTCTCGACCGAGGTGCAGCAACTGAGCACTCAAGTGGCCGATTTCGGCGAGGGATTGGATGCGGTCAAGCGAAGATAGGCAACGGACGCGGCGGCACGGGCGGCTCCTTTGTCCTCCACCGCGCATCCCGCCGTGTTGTTGGTCAACAAGGGACCCCCACTCCTCAATGTTCCATCTCGCCCACCGTTTGTTCCTGTTCGTCACAACGAGCACCAAGAACGCCAAGTCTCGCCACCGCAGTCACCGCGCCCCAATTATCGTCACAAGCCGCCGAAGCATGACTTCCCTCGGTTCAGCGGTGATGCCCCGCGCCTCTGGTTTGACCTCTGCCACACCTATTTTGAGTTGTATCAGACACCGCCGGAGCATTGGGTCAGTACGGCCGTGCTCTACATGGATGGTCATGCAGCACTTTGGTGTCAGGCGTACAAGCGTACACATGGTCTGGGTGATTGGCTCACATTCATGGAAGCAGTTCAAGCAGAATTTGGGTAAGACAAATTCGATGCTCTGCTGCATCGCCTCCATCACCTCAGACAGACCTCCACTGTTGCTGAATACAGACTCTCCTTCGAGGCAATTATGTACCACCTAATCGCTCTGGACCCATCCTTGAATCAGAAATTCTTTGTCTCACATTTTATCATCGGTCTACGGGATGAGGTCCGCACAGGAGTGCGCCAGCACACGCCGACAAGCATTTCCAGAGCAGCGGAACTTGCCCGGATACAGGAGGAAGAATCTGAACACTGCAAGCCGCGAGGTTGTCCACCAGTATATACTCGCGCCATCCCTCTATCACCAGTGCCCGCAATGGCTCCTGGACTAGTACAACCACGCATTGATGGTGCTAAGCGCGGCCCGGATGATTTTGGTCGCGAACGGCAATTGCGGGAATTTAGGCGAGCCAATGGCCAATGTTTTAAGTGCGAAGACAAATATTCCCGCGAGCACATGTGTAACAAGGTGGGTCAACTTCTGACCATTGAGGTTGGAGATCATGGTGAGCTTCTGTCGGATGACGCCATACGTGCTCTTGAGCTGCTGGATGAGAATGCAGAAGAAGAAGCAATTTGCTGTCAAATTTCCGTGCATGCCGTAGTAGGAACAGAGTCATCAGGTACAATGAGGTTACGAGCATTAGTTGGCAATTAGGTCATGTTGTTGCTGGTGGATTCAGGCTGTACCCACACGTTCGTCAATTCAGCGTTTGCAGAGCGGGTGGGCTGTACAATTCATGACGTCGATTCTATCACAGTGAGGGTAGCAAACGGAGAAACCCTGAAGTCCAAGCAACAAGTATCTCAATTACAGTGGTGGTGTCAGGGGCACACTTTCAGCACTGATATGCGGTTGCTTGAGCTCGGCGCTTATGATGCAGTTTTGGGAGTCGATTGGCTCGCTCAGTTCAGTCCAATGAACTGCCATTGGGGACTCAAGACAATGGAATTCAGACACGCTCATATGAACATCAAGCTGCAAGGTGTGCGTACTCCGACAGAGCCGACATTGACAGAGATACGTGCCGATCAGTTGACTAAGTGGATTCAAGGAAATGAAGTGTGGGCATTGGCAGTATTGCATCCTGAGCACACACCATCATTATCTGATGATCACATACCCCCACAGTTGCAAGCTCTCTTGGATGAATATGCTGACATTTTTCAGGAACCAACCACATTACCACCCCACCGTGAGTTTGATCATGCTATTCATCTCGAGCCCGGCTCCTCTCCACCCAATGTCCGACTATACCATTACTCACCACTCCAGAAGGATGAAATTGAGCGTTAGGTTGCAGAGATGCTGAAAGCTGGCCTCATCACGATGAGCATCAGTCCCTTTGCTGCACTTGTCTTGCTAGTGAAGAAGAAAGACGGTACTTGGCGTTTCTGTATTGATTATCACTGGCTCAATGACATTACCATCAAGAACAAGTTCCCACTGCCTGTCATTGATGATCTTCTTGATGAACTGGCTGGTGCAAAGTATTTCTCCAAAATTGATTTGCGGGTAGGCTACCATCAAATACGAATGCGCCCAGAAGGTGAACCAAAAACGGCATTCAAAACTCACCATGGTCACTTCCAATTTCGTGTGATGCCCTTCGGGGTGACAAATGGCCCACCCACTTTCCAGTGCTTGATGAATTCTGTCCTTGCACCAGGCACACACAAGTATGTCATTGTTTTCCTGGATGACATCTTGACTTACAGTCCATCATTTGATGAGCATCTACTGCACCTACGACAAGTGTTTGCTCTGTTACATCAGCATCAACTCTATGCGAAGTTATCCAAGTGTTCATTCGCTCATACATCAATCAGTTATTTGGGTCATGTAATATCCGCAGAGAGGGTGGCCATGGAAACAGATAAGACTGATTCTATTCAACACTGGCCACAACCGTCTTCCCCGACTGAATTAAGGGCGTTTCTGGGCCTCACTGGTTACTACCGTAAATTTGTCAGGAACTACAGCATTATCACCAAACCACTAACATCTCTCTTGAGCAAGAAGGGTTTTGTTTGGACTGATGCAGCAACAACAACTTTTCTGAAACTGAAACAGGCCATGGTAACAACACCAGTGCTCGCCCTGCCTAATTTTTCATTGCCATTTACTGTGGAAACGGATGCATGTGACACCGGGATTGGAGCAGTATTATGACAACAGGGCCTGCTACCTCTTGAGCACTGCATTAGATTTCCCCGAAGAGGAGAGGATGATGCAGCAAAGTAGCGTAAGTATTTCCCTCAGTTTTTGAGAACCAAGGTATCAATCCAGTAGGAGGCTACGCGCGAGTCCCTCGTACCTACACAAAAACAATAGCTCAACGCAACCAACGCACTTAGGGCTTGTCAATCCCTTCACGGTCACTTACGAAAGTGAGATCTGATAGAGATGTTAAATAATATTTTTGGTATAGAGATGCAAAGTAAAAAGTAAAAGGCAAAGTAAAAGCAAAGCAATAATAAAGTGATGGAGATTGATATGATGAGAAAGAGACCCGGGGGCCATAGGTTTCACTAGTGGCTTCTCTCAAGAGTATAAGTATTCTACGGTGGGTGAACAAATTACTGTTGAGTAATTGACAGAATTGAGCATAGTTATGAGAATATCTAGGTATGATCATGTATATAGGCATCACGTCCGAGACAAGTAGACCGGCTCCTGCCTGCATCTACTACTATTACTCCACTCATCGACCGCTATCCAACATGCATCGAGAGTATTAAGTTAAAAACAGAGTAATGCCTTAAGCAAGATGACATGATGTAGAGGGATAGTTTCATGCAATATGATAAAAAAACCATCTTGTTATCCTCAATGGCAACAATGCAATACGTGCCTTGCTGCCCCTTCTGTCATTGGGAAAGGACACTGCAAGATTGAACCCAAAGCTAAGCACTTCTCCCATGGCAAGAAAAACCAATCTAGTAGGCCAAACCAAACTGATAATTCGAAGAGACTTGCAAAGATAATCAATCATACATAAAAGAATTCAGAGAAGATTCAAATATTATTCATAGATAGATTTGATCATAAACCAACAATTCATCGGTCTCAACAAACACACCGCAAAAAGAAGATTACATCGAATAGATCTCCACGAGAGAGGGGGAGAACATTGTATTGAGATCCAAAAAGAGAGAAGAAGCCATCTAGCTACTAACTATGGACCCGTAGGTCTGAAGTAAACTACTCACACTTCATCGGAGGGGCTTGGATGATGATGTAGAATCCCTCCGTGATCGATTCCCCTTCCGGCGGAGCTCCGAAATAGGCCCCAAGATGGGATCTCGTGGATACAGAAAGTTACGACGGTGGAATTAAGTTTTTGGCTCCGTCCCCGATCGTTTGGGGGTACATAGGTATATATAGGAAGAAGGAGTACGTCGGTGGAGCTTCGAGGGGCCCACGAGGTAGGGAGGCGTGCCCTAGGAGGGGCCCTCCACCCTCGTGACCGCCTGTGGCTTTCTTGACGGAGGGTCCAAGTCTCCTGGGTGTTATCTGATGAGAAAATCACGTTCCCGAAGGTTTCATTCTGTTTGGACTCCGTTTGATATTCTGTTTCTCCGAATCACTGAAATAGGCAAAAAACAACAATTCTGGGCTGGGCCTCCGGTTAATAGGTTAGTCCCAAAAATAATATAAAAGTGGAAAATAAAGCCCAATATGGTCCAAAATAGTAGATAATATAGCATGGAGCAATCAAAAATTATAGATACGTTGGAGACGTATCAAGCATCACCAAGCTTAATTCCTGCTCGTCCTCGAGTAGGTAAATGATAAAAAGAGAAATTTTGATGCGGAGTGCTACTTGGCATAATTTTAATGTAATTCTTCTTAATTGTGGTATGAATATTCAGATCCGAAAGATTCAATACAAAAGTTCATATTGACATAAAAATGATAATACTTCAAGCATACTAACTAAGCAATTATGTCTTCTCAAAATAACATGGCCAAAGAAAGTTCATCCCTACAAAATCATATAGTTTAGTCATGTTTCATTTTCGTCACACAAGAATGCTCTCATCATGCACAACCCCGATGACAAGCCAAGCAATTGTTTCATACTTTAGTAATCTCAAACCTATAAACTTTCACGCAATATATGAGCGCGGGCCATGGACATAGCACTATGGGTGGAATAGAATATAATGAGGGGGGTTATGTGGAGAAGACAAAAAAGGAGAAAGTCTCACATCAACGAGGCTAATCAATGGGCTATGGAGATGCCCACCGATTGATGTTAATGCAAGGAGTAGGGATTGCCATGCAACGGATGCACTAGAGCTATAAATGTATGAAAGCTCAACAAAAGAAACTAGTGGGTGTGCATCCAACTTGCTTGCTCATGAAGACCTAGGGCACTTGAGGAGGCCCATTGTTGGAATATACAAGCCAAGTTCTATAATGAAAAATTCCCACTAGTATATGAAAGTGATAACATGAGAGACTCTCTACTATGAAGATCATGGTGCTACTTTGAAGAACAAGTGTGGTAAAAGGATAGTAACATTGTCCCTTCTCTCTTTTTCTCTCATTTTTTGGGCCTTCTTTTTTATGGCCTTTTGATAACCCACAAGTATAGGGGATCGCAACAGCTTTCGAGGGTAGAGTATTCAACCCAAATTTATTGATTCGACACAAGGGGAGCCAAAGAATATTCTCAAGTATTAGCAGCTGAGTTGTCAATTCAACCACACCTGGAAACTTAGTATCTGCAGCAAAGTGTTTAGTAGCAAAGTAATATGATAGTGGTGGTAGCGGCAACAAAAGTAAAGACAACAAAAGTAATGTTTTTGGTATTTTGTAGTGATTGTAACAGTAGTAGCGGGAAAGTAAATAAGCGTAAACCAGTATATGGAAAGCTCGTAGGCACCAGATCAGTGATGGATAATTATGCCGGATGCGGTTCATCATGTAACAGTCATAACATTGGGTGACACAGAACTAGCTCCAATTCATCTATGTAATGTAGGCATGTATTCCGTATATAGTCATACGTGCTTATGGAAAAGAACTTGCATGACATGTTTTGTCCTACCCTCCCGTGGCAGTGGGGTCCTATTGGAAACTAAGGGATATTAAGGCCTCCTTTTAATAGAGAACCAGAACAAAGCATTAGCACATAGTGAATACATGAACTCCTCAAACTATGGTCATCACCGGGAGTGGTCCCGATTATTGTCACTTCGGGGTTGCCGGATCATAACACATAGTAGGTGACTATATACTTGCAAGATAGGATCAAGAACTCACATATATTCATGAAAACATTATAGGTTCAGATCTGAAATCATGGCACTCGGGCCCTAGTGACAAGCATTAAGCATAGCAAAGTCATAGCAACATCAATCTCAGAACATAATGGATACTAGGGATCAAACCCTAACAAAACTAACTCGATTACATGATAAATCTCATCCAACCCATCATCTTCCAGCAAGCCTATGATGGAATTACTCACGCACGGCGGTGAGCATCATGAAATTGGTGATGGAGGATGGTTGATGATGACGACGGCGACGAATCCCCCTCTCCGGAGCCCAGAACGGACTCCAGATCAGCCCTCCCGAGAGGTTTTAGGGCTTGGGCGGCTCCTTATCGTAAAACGCGATGATTTATTCTCTCTGATTTTTTTCTCTCCGAAAGCAAATATATAGAGTTGGAGTTGGCGTCGGAGGGCATCCAGGGGGCCCACGAGGTTGGGGGGCGCGCCCTAGGGGGGGGGGGCGCCCCCACCCCTCGTGAGAAGGGTGTGGGACCCCTGGTCTTCATCTTTGGCAAAGATTTTTTATTATTTTTTCTAAGATGTTTCGTGGAGTTTCAGGTCATTCCGAGAATATTTGTTTTCTGCACATAAAACAACACCATGGCAATTCTGCTGAAAACAGCGTCAGTCCGGGTTAGTTCCATTCAAATCATACAAGTTAGAGTCCAAAACAAGGGCAAAAGTGTTTGGAAATGTAGATACGACGGAGACGTATCAACTCCCCCAAGCTTAAACCCTTGATTGTCCTCAAGAAATTCAGTTGACAAACTGAAAGAAAGAAAAACTTTTACAAACTCTGTTTGCTCTTGTTGTTGTAACTATGTCAAGCCAACATTCAAGTTTTCAGCATAGATCATAACTAACCACATTTGCAATAATTCTCAGGTCTCATAATTACTCATATCAATAGCATAATCAACTAGCAAGTCATAATAATAAACCTCGGATGACAACACTTTCTCAAAACAATCATTATATGATATAACAAGATGGTATCTCGCTATCCCTTTCTGGGACCGCAAAACATAAATGCAGAGCACCTTTAAAGATCAAGGACTGACTAGACATTGTAATTCATGGTAAAAGAGATCCAATCATAGTCATACCCAATATCAATTAACAGCGATGAATGCAAATGACGGTTGTGCCCTCCAGCTAGTGCTTTTTAATAAGAGGGTGATGACTCAACATAAAAGTAAATGGATAGGCCCTTCGCAGAGGGAAGCATGGATTTGTAGAGGTGCCAGAGCTCGGTTTTGAAATAGAGATAAATTGGATTTTGAGCGGTATACTTTCATTGTCAACGTAACAACTAAGAGATGGCGATATTGTTGGGTTTCGTAGTAATTTCAAAAATTTTCCTACGCACACACAAGATCATGGTGATGCAAAGCAACGAGGGGGAGAGTGTTGTCTACGTACCCTCGCAGACCGACTGCGGAAGCGTTGACACAACGTAGAGGAAGTAGTCGTACGTCTTCACGATCCAACCGATCAAGCACCGAAACTACAGCACCTCCGAGTTCGAGCACACGTTCAGCTCGATGACGATCCCCGGACTCCGATCCAGCAAAGTGTCGGGGAAGAGTTCCGTCAGCACGACGGCGTGGTGACGATCTTGATGTACTACAGCAGCAGGGCTTCGCCTAAACTCCGCTACAGTATTATCAAGGAATATGGTGGCTGGGGGCACCGCACACGGCTAAGGAATAGATCACGTGGATCAACTTGTGTTTCTTGATGTGTCTTTGGTGCTAGCCCTGCCTCTCTATTTATATGTTGAGCCCTGGGGTCGAAACTTGGAGTAAAAACCTCCACAAAGTCGGTTTCACCCGAAAGGCAAGAGTCCTTCTTGGACTCCAGGGCTAGACGCCAGGGATCTCGGCGTCTGGACCCAGACGCCAGGGACCCTGGCGTCTGGCCCCTGGACTCCGCAAAACTTCCTTTTGCGCTTTCCAAAAACCTTGTGGGCTTTCCCCTTTGTCCCAAATAAAGTGTTCTCGTACCCAAACATTTCGGGAAACATCCGGAACCCCTTCCGGTGATTTCTGGAACCCTTCCGGTGACCAAACACTATTATCATATATATCAATCTTCATCTCCGGACCATTCCGGAGTTCCTCGTCATGTCCGTGATCTCATCTCGGACTCCGAACAACATTCGGTACATCAAAATGCATAAAACTCATATCAACTGTCATCGTAACCTTAAGCGTGCGGACCCTACGGGTTCGAGAACAATGTAGACATGACCGAGACACGTCTCCGGTCAATAACCAATAGCGGGACCTGGATGCCCATATTGGCTCCTACATATTCTACGAAGATCTTTATCGGTCAGACCGCATAACAACATACGTTGTTCCCTTTGTCATCGGTATGTTACTTGCCCGAGATTTGATCGTCGGTATCCAATACCTAGTTCAATCTCGTTACCGGCAAGTCTCTTTACTCGTTCCGTAATACATCATCTCGCAACTAACATATTAGTTACAATGCTTGCAAGGCTTATGTGATGTGCATTACCGAGAGGGCCCAGAGATACCTCTCCGACAATCGGAGTGACAAATCCTAATCTCGAAATACGCCAACCCAACATCTACCTTTGGAGACACCTGTAATGCTCCTTTATAATCACCCAGTTATGTTGTGACGTTTGGTAGCACCCAAAGTGTTCCTCCGGCAAACGGGAGTTGCATAATCTCATAGTCATAGGAACATGTATAAGTCATGAAGAAAGCAATAGCAACATACTAAACGATCGGGTGCTAAGCTAATGGAATGGGTGATGTCAATCAGATCATTCAACTAATGATGTGATCCCATTAATCAAATAACAACTCCTTTGTCTATGGTTAGGAAACATAACCATCTTTGATTAACGAGCTAGTCAAGTAGAGGCATACTAGTGACACTCTGTTTGTCTATGTATTCACACATGTATTATGTTTCCGGTTAATACAATTCTAGCATGAATAATAAACATTTATCATGAAATAAGGAAATAAGTAATAACTTTATTATTGCCTCTAGGGCATATTTCCTTCAGTCTCCCACTTGCACTAGAGTCAATAATCTAGATCACATCACCATGTGATTAACATCGATAGTTCACATCATCATGTGATTAACACCCATAGTTCACATCGTCATGTGACCAACACCCAAAGGGTTTACTAGATTCGGTAATCTAGTTCACATCGCTATGTGATTAACACCCAAAGAGTACTAAGGTGTGATCATGTTTTGCTTGCGAGAGAACCTTAGTCAACGGGCCTGCCAAATTCAGATCCGTATGTATTTTGCAAAATTCTATGTCTACAATGCTCTGCACGGAGCTACTCTAGCTAATTGCTCCCACTTTCAATATGTATCCAGATTGAGACTTAGAATCATCTGGATCAGTGTCAAAAACTTGCATCGATGTAACCGTTTACGACGAACCCTTTTGTCACGTCCATAATCGAGAAACATATCCTTATTTTACTAAGGATAATTCTGACCGCTGTCCAGTGATCTACTCCTAGATCACTATTGTACCCCCTTGCCAAATCAGTGCAGGGTATACAATAGATCTGGTATACAGCATGACATACTTTATAGAACCTATGGCCAAGGCATAGGGAATGACTTTCATTCTCTTTCTATCTTCTGCCGTGGTCGGGCTTTGGTTCTTACTCAACTTCACACCTTGTAATACAGGCAAGAACTCTTTCTTTGACCGCTCCATTTTGAACTACTTCAAAATCTTGTCAAGGTATGTACTCATTGAAAAAACTTATCAAACGTCTTGATCTATCTCTATAGATCTTGAAGCTCAATATGTAAGCAGCTTCACCGAAGTCTTTCTTTGAAAAATTCCTTTCAAACACTCCTTTATGCTTTACAGAATAATTCTACATTATTTCCGATCAACAATATGTCAATCACATATACTTATCAGAAATGTTGTAGTGCTCCCACTCACTTTTCTTGTAAATACAGGCTTCACCGCAAGTCTGTATAAAACTATATGCTTTGATCAACTCATCAAAGCGTATATTCCAACTCCGAGATGCTTGCACCAGTCCATAGATGGATCACTGGAGCTTGCACATTTTGTTAGCACCTTTCGGATTTGACAAAACCTTCTAGTTGCATCGTATACAACTCTTGTTTATTAAATCCATTAAGGAATTCAGTTTTGTTCATCCATTTGCCAGATTTCATAAAATGCGGCAATTGCTAACATGATTCGGACAGACTTTAAGCATAGATACGAGTGAGAATCTCTCATCGTAGTCAACACCTTGAACTTGTCTAAAACCTTTTTGCGACAATTCTAGCTTTGTAGATAGTAACACTACTATCAACGTCTGTCTTCCTCTTGAAGATCCATTTATTTTCTATGGCTTGCCGATCATCGGGCAAATCCATCAAAGTCCATACTTTGTTCTCATACATGGATCATATCTCAGATTTCATGGCCTCAAACCATTTTGCGGAATCTGGGCTCATCATCGCTTCCTCATAGTTCGCAAGTTCGTCATGGTCTAGTAACATGACTTCCAGAACAGGATTACCGTACCACTTTGGTGCGGATCTCACTCTGGTTTACCTACGAGATTCGGTAGTAACTTGATCTGAAGTTTCATGATCATCATCATTAGCTTCCTCACTAATTGGTGTAGGAGTCACAGGAACAAATTTCTGTGATGAACTACTTTCCAATAAAGGAGAAGGTACAATTACCTTATCAAGTTTTCTACTTTCCTCCCACTCACTTCTTTCAAGAGAAACTCCTTCTCCAGAAAGTTTCCAAATTTAGCAAAAAATCTTGCCTTCGGATCTGTGATAGAAGGTGTACCCAACAGTAACTTTTGGGTATCCTATGAAGACACATTTCTCCGATTTGGGTTCAAGCTTATCAGGTTGAAGCTTTTTCACATAAGCATCGCAGCCCCAAACTTTCAGAAACGACAACTTTGGTTTCTTGCCAAACCACAGTTCATAAGGCGTCGTCTCAACGGATTTTGATGGTGCCCTATTTAACGTGAATGCAGCTGTCTCTAATGCATAACCCCAAAACGATAGTGGTAGATCGGTAAGATACATCATAGATTGCACTATATCCAATAAAGTACGGTTATGACGTTCGGACACACCATTACATTGTGGTGTTCCAGGTGGCATGAGTAGTGAAACTATTTCACATTGTTTTTAACTGAAGGCCAAACTCGTAATCAAATACTCTTCTCTACGATCAGATCGTAGAAACTTTATTTTCTTGTTACGATGATTTTTCACTTCACTCTGAAATTCTTTGAACTTTTCAAATATTTCAGACTTATGTTTCATCAAGTAGATATACTCATATCTGCTCAAATCATCTGTGAAGATCAGAAAATAATGATACTTGTCGCGAGCCTCAATATTCATCGGACCACATACATCAGTATGTATGATATCCAACAAATCTTGTTTCTCGCTCCATTGTTCCGAAGAACAGAGTCTTAGTCATCTTGCCCATGAGGCATGGTTCGCAAGCATCAACTGATTCATAATCAAGTGATTCCAAAAGCCCATCAACATGGAGTTTCTTCATGCGCTTTACACCAATATGACCTAAACGGCAGTGCTACAAATAAGTTGCACTATCATTATTAACTTTGCATCTTTTGGTTTCAATATTATGATTATGTGTATCACTACGATCGAGATCCAACAAACTATTTTCATTGGGTGTGTAACCATATAAGGTTTTATTCATGTAAACAGAACAACAATTTATTCTCTTACTTAAATGAATAACCGTATTACAATAAACATGATCAAATCATATTCATGGTCAACGCAAACACCAAATAACACTTATTTAGGTTCAACACTAATCCTGAAATTATAGGGAGTGTGCGATGATGATCATATCAATCTTGGAACCATTTCCAACACACATCATCACTTCACCCTTAACTAGTCTCTGTTTATTCTGCAACTCCCGTTTCGAGTTACTAATCTTAGCAACTGAACTAGTATCAAATACTGAGGGTTTGCTATAAACACTATTAAAGTACACATCAATAACATGTATATCAAATATACTTATGTTCACTTTGCCATCCTTCTTATCCGCCAATCACTTGGGGTAGTTCCGCTTCTAGTGACTAGTCCCTTTGCAGTAGAAGCACTTAGTCTCAGGCTTAGGACTAGACTTGGGCTTCTTCACTTGAGCAGCAACTTGCTTGCCGTTCTTCTTGAAGTTCCCCTTCTTCCCTATGCTCTTTTCTTGAAACTAGTGATCTTGTCAACCATCAACACTTGATGTTTTCCTTGATTTTTACCTTCGTTGATTTCAGCATCACGAAGAGCTTGGGAGTTGTTTCCGTTATCCCTTGCATATTATAGTTCATCACGAAGTTCTACTAACTTGGTGATGGTGACTAGAGAATTCTGTCAATCTCTATCTTATCTGGAAGATTAACTCCCACTTGATTCAAGCGATTGTAGTACCCAGACAATCTGGGCACATGCTCACTAGTTGAGCGATTCTCCTCCATCTTTTAGCTATAGAACTTTGTTAGAGACTTCATATCTCTCAACTCGGGTATTTGCTTGAAATATTAACTTCAACTCCTGGAACATCTCATATGTTCCATGACGTTCAAAACGTCTTTGAAGTCCCGATTCTAAGCCATTAAGCATGGTGCACTAAACTATCAAGTAGTCATCATATTGAGCTAGCCAAACGTTCATAACGTCTGCATCTGCTCCTGCAATAGGTCCGTCACCTAGCGGTGCATCAAGGACATAATTCTTCTGTGCAGAAATGAGGATAAACCTCAGATCACGGATCCAATCCGCATCTTTGCTACTAACATCTTTCAACATAATTTTCTCTAGGAACATATCAAAATAAACACAGGGAAGCAACAACGCGAGCTATTGATCTACAACATGATTTGCAAAATACTACCAGGACTAAGTTCATGATAAATTTAAGTTCAATTAATCATATTACTTAAGAACTCCCACTTAGATAGACATCCCTCTAATCCTCTAAGTGATCACGTGATCCAAATCAACTAAACCATGTCCGATCATCACATGAGATGGAGTAGTTTCATTGGTGAACATCACTATGTTGATCATATCTACTATATGATTCACGCTCGACCTTTCGGTCTCCGTGTTCCGAGGCCATATCTGCATATGCTAGGCTCGTCAAGTTTAACCTGAGTATTCTGCGTGTGCAAAAACTGGCTTGCACCCGTTGTAGATGGACGTAGAGCTTATCACACCCGATCATCACGTGGTGTCTGGGCACGACGAACTTTGGCAACGGTGCATACTCAGGGAGAACACTTCTTGATAATTTAGTGAGAGATCATCTTATAATGCTACCGTCAATCAAAGCAAGATAAGATGCATAAAAGGATAAACATCTCATGCAATCAATATAAGTGATATGATATGGCCATCATCTTGTGCCTGTGATCTCCGTCTCCGAAGCACCGTCATGATCACCATCGTCACCGGCGCGACACCTTGATCTCCATCGTAGCATCATTGTCGTCTCGTCAATCTTATGCTTTCACGACTATCACTACCGTTTAGTAATAAAGTAAAGCATTACATCGCGATTGCATTGCATACAATAAAGCGACAACCATATGGCTCCTGCCAGTTGCCGATAACTCGGTTACAAAACATGATCATCTCATACAATAAAATTCAGCATCATGCCTTGACCATATCACATCACAACATGCCCTGCAAAAACAAGTTAGACATCCTCTACTTTGTTGTTGCAAGTTTTACGTGGCTGCTACGGGCTTAAGCAAGAACCAATCTCACCTACGCATCAAAACCACAACGATAGTTTGTCAAATAGACTCCGTTTTAACCTTCGCAAGGACCGGGCGTAGCCACACTTGGTTCAACTAAAGTTGGAGAGACAGTCGCCCGCAAGCCACCTGTGTGCAAAGCACGTCGGGGGAACCGGTCTCGCGTAAGTGTACGCGTAATGTTGGTCTGGGTCGTCTCGTCCAACAATACCGCCGAACCAAGTATGACATGCTGGTAGGCAGTATGACTTATATCGCCCACAACTCACTTGTGTTCTACTCGTGCAAATAACATCAAACCATAAAACCTAGGCTCGGATGCCACTGTTGGGTTTCGTAGTAATTTCAAAAAATTTCCTACGCACACGCAAGATCATGGTGATGCAAAGCAACGAGGGGGAGAGTGTTGTCTACGTACCCTCGCAGACTGACTATGGAAGCATTGACGCAACATAGAGGAAGTAGTCGTACGTCTTCACGATTCAACCGATCAAGCACCGAAACTACGACACCTCCGAGTTCGAGCACACGTTCAGCTCGATGACGATCCCCGGACTCCGATCCAGCAAAGTGTCGGGGAAGAGTTCCGTCAGCACGACAACATGGTGACGATCTTGATGTACTAGAGCAGCAGGGCTTCGCCTAAACTCTGCTACAGTATTATCGAGGAATATGGTGGCTGGGGGCACCGCACACGGCTAAGGAATAGATCACGTGGATCAACTTGTGTTTCTTGATGTGTCTTTGGTGCTAGCCCTGCCTCTCTGTTTATATGTTGAGCCCTGGGGTCGAAACTTGGAGTAAAAACCTCCACAAAGTCGGTTTCACCCGAAAGGCAAGAGTCCTTCTCGGACTCCAGGGCCAGACGCCAGGGATCCCGGCGTCTGGACCCAGACGCCAGGGACCCTGGCGTCTGGCCCCTGGACTCCGCAAAACTTCCTTTTGCGCTTTCCAAAAACCTTGTGGGCTTTCCCCTTTGGCCCAAATAAAGTGTTCTCGTACCCAAACATTTCGGGAAACATCCGGAACCCCTTCCGGTGATTTCCGGAACCCTTCTGGTGACCAAACACTATTATCATATATATCAAACTTTATCTCCGGACCATTCCGGAGTTCCTCGTCATGTCCGTGATCTCATCTCGGACTCCGAATAACATTCGGTACATCAAAATGCATAAAACTCATATCAACTGTCATCGTAACCTTAAGCGTGCGGACCCTACGGGTTCGAGAACAATGTAGACATGACCGAGACACGTCTCCGGTCAATAACCAATAGCGGGACCTAGATGCCCATATTGGCTCCTACATATTCTACGAAGATCTTTATCGGTCAGACCGCATAACAGCATACGTTGTTCCCTTTGTCATCGGTATGTTACTTGCCCGAGATTTGATCGTCGGTATCCAATACCTAGTTCAATCTCGTTACCGGCAAGTCTCTTTACTCGTTCCGTAATACATCATCTCGCAACTAACATATTAGTTACAATGCTTGCAAGGCTTATGTGATGTGCATTACCGAGAGGGCCCAGAGATACCTCTCCGACAATCGGAGTGACAAATCCTAATCTCGAAATACGCCAACCCAACATCTACCTTTGGAGACACCTGTAATGCTCCTTTATAATCACCCAGTTATGTTGTGACGTTTGGTAGCACCCAAAGTGTTCCTCCAGCAAACGGGAGTTGCATAATCTCATAGTCATAGGAACATGTATAAGTCATGAAGAAAGCAATAGCAACATACTAAACGATCGGGTGCTAAGCTAATGGAATGGGTCATGTCAATCAGATCATTCAACTAATGATGTGATCCCGTTAATCAAATAACAACTCCTTTGTCTATGGTTAGGAAACATAACCATCTTTGGTTAACGAGCTAGTCAAGTAGAGGCATACTAGTGACACTCTGTTTGTCTATGTATTCACACATGTATTATGTTTCCGGTTAATACAATTCTAGCATGAATAATAAACATTTATCATGAAATAAGGAAATAAATAATAACTTTATTATTGCCTCTAGGGCATATTTCCTTCAGATATCTTCCATGCTAAACACATTATAGGCGGTTCCCAAACAGAATGGTAAAGTTTATACTCCCCCTCCACCAACAAGCATCAATCCATGGTTGCTCGAAACAACGAGTGCCTCCAACATACATCAGGTCCCAGGGGGAGTTTTGTTTGCAATTAATTTTGATTTAGTTTGCATAAAGCATGGGACTGGGCATCCCGGTGACCAGCCATTTTCTCGTGAGTGAGGAGTGGAGTCCACTCCTCTTGAGAATAACCCGCCTAACACGGAAGATAAGGACAACCTTGGTTGATAAATGAGCTATTCGAGCATACAAAACAGAATGTTTATTTGAAGGTTTAGAGTTTGGCACATACAAATTTACTTGGAACGGCAGGTAGATACCGCATATAGGAAGGTATAGTGGACTCATCTAGAATAACTTTGGGGTTTAAGGGATTGGATGCACAAGCAGTATTCCCGCTTAGTACAAGTGAAGGCTAGCAAAAGACTGGGAAGCAACCAACTAGAGAGCGACAACAACCATGTACATGCATTAAAATTAATAAACATTGGATGCAAGCATGAGTAGGATATAATCCGCCATGAACATAAATATTGTGAAGGCTATGTTGATTTTGTTTCACCTACATGCATGAACATGTGCCAAGTCAAGTCACTTAAATCATTCAAAGGAGGATACCACTCCATCATACCACATCATAATCATCTCAATAGCATGTTGGCACACAAGGTAAACCATTATAACTCATAGCTAATCAAGCATGGCACAAGCAACTATGATCTCTAATTGTCATTGCAAACATGTTTATTCATAATAAGCTGAATCAAGAACGAGGGACTCATCATATTTACAAAAACAAAAGAGGTCGAGTTCATACCAGCTTTTCTCATCTCAGTCAGTCCATGATATATCATCATAATTGCCTTTCACTTGCACGACCGAACGGTGTGAATAATAATAAGAGTGTACGTGCATTGGACTAAGCTAGAATCTGCGAGCATTCAATAAACAGGAGAAGACAAGGCAATATGGGCTCTTGGTTAAATCAACAATAATGCATATAAGAGCCACTTCAACAATTTAATTATGGTCTTCTCCTACTGGCCCCCAAAGAAAAGAAAAGAAATAAAACTGTTTACACGGGAAAGCTCCCAATAAGCAAAAGAAGAACGGGAAATATTTTTGGGTTTTCTTTTTAATTATTGCTACTATAGCAGAAAAATAAACTACTACTATTTTTTTTGGTTTTTCTTAAGGTTTAGCAAACACACAAGAAGAAACCAGGAAAAAGAAAATAAACTAGGATGGATATTACAGTGAAAAAGTATGAGCACCGACATCTAGCAATGAGTGTGTGTGAACATAAATGTAATGTCGGTGAGAAATACATACTCCCCCAAGCTTAGGCTTTTGGCCTAAGTTGGTCTATGGCCATGGCTGGCCTGACGGATATCCATAATAACAGTTGTTGGGGTCGTACTGTGATGAGGAAGAATAGTTGGGATCATACTGATGTGCAGCGGTTATCGCCTGCTGAGCTGCAGCGTGGAGTCGAGCTGCCTCCGCTCTCCTCTCGTACTCTTCTGCCTCCTCTCTGGTAATAGCATATCTTCTTTTTGTCTGTGAATCAAAGAAGGCAGGAGCAGGGAGAGTAATATGGAAAACACGCCGTTTATCAAAAATTAAACGATATAAGAGAGGTGATTCAGGCCTCTCGACAAACTGGTGCGAATCCATAGAGTCATAATCCATAGAGTCATAATCTAAATATGCAAGAGGCAACTCCGTATCACCCTCACAAATGTCTATCTCAAGAAAATGAGCTAAGCGGGTTGCATAAATTCCTCCAAAGAAATCTCCATTATGTCTATTATGATGCAACCTACGAGCTACAATGGCTCCCATATGATAAGATTGGTCTCCTAACACAACACTCCTAAGAATGCTAAGATCAGGGACACACATGTGACATACTTCGTTCTTAGCATTTATGCATCTACCGATGAAAAGAGCAAAATAATGTATAGCAGGAAAGTGAATGCTCCCTATGGTAGCCTGCGTTATATCTCTAGATTACCCCACAGTTATACTAGCAAGAAAGTTTCTAAATTCAGATTTAGGGGGATCCCTAACACTACCCCATGATGGAAGTTTGCAAGCAGAAGTGAAATCCTCTAAGTCCATGGTATAAGATTTGTCATAGAGATCAAACATGACTGAAGGGGAATTATGCGAAGATGAATACTCAAACCTCCTCACAAAGGAACTTGTGAGAACATGATACTGGGGGCATTTGTTAGCCTCAAAATCCTCAAGACCGACATTGCGCAAATATGCTTTGAATTCTTCTTTAATTCCCGCACGGTCCATAAAATTTTCCGACGGCCATTCGAAAGGTCGTACTGGAGCGTCTCTTGGTGGATCCTCGTCAGCATCGCGCATAGCAATCCTGGGTCCTTGCTTCTTAGAGGAACCACCTTGGAACATCTTCCTAAGCATATTGTTTTTCTCTGAATTTTTTTTGAAATTTTTAGTAACTTCAAACAAAAGTAAACCAACTTCAATAATATTCATAGCAACTACTCCTACAAGTGCCTAGAGCCTATATCAAGCATTAGAACTACTTGGAACCATATAAATTTGACATGCAAGCTCAAGAACATGGTCACCTATGCAGCACAAATTTGCAAATAATAAAGCACTAGAACAAAAAATAATTGGACCAATGGAGGAGTCACGTACCAAGGAACAATCTCCCCAAGCAGTTTTGCGAGAGGTGCTTTGAGCAAGGAGATCGAAAATCACAGCAAAAGTGGCTGGAACTCGTGCTTGAGTTGGTTTTTCGGGTTTGTGTGAGACAGAGGAAGAAGATGTGTGCTGGGATAAGTGGAGGAGGGCCACCGTGGGCCCACGAGGCAGGGGGCGCGCCCTAGAGGGGGGGGGGCGCCCACCACCCTCGTGGCCAGGTGGCAGCTCCTCCCACGGTAATTTTTGCACAGTAAATCCTCAAATATTCCCGAAAAAATCATATTAAATTGGCATGGCATTCTGAGGACTTCTATTTTCGGGATATTTTTATATTGCACGGATAAGTCAGGAAACAGACAGAAAAAATACTATTTTTACTTTATTTCTACTAATTAATAGAAAGTATAGAGAGGGTACAGAAGTTTGTGCTTCTAGTTTCATCCATCTCATGCTCATCAAAAAGAATCCACTAACAAGGTTGATCAAGTCTTGTTAACAAACTCATTTCGATAATCATGAAACCGGAGAAATTTCGAATAACACTAAGTTACCTCAACGGGGATATGCACATCCCTATAATAAGTATATCATATTTCTTTTTGACAGTAGGAAGAGGAAATTCAAAACCTCCAATTATAATCGATGGAATTTTTCCAATGGAGTTGATACTATGAACTTGAGGTTGTTTCCTCGGAAAGTGTACCGTATGCTCATTACCATTAACATGAAAAGTGACATTGCCTTTGTTGCAATCAATAACAGCCCCTGTAGTATTAAGAAAAGGTCTTCCAAGAATAATAGACATACTATCATCCTCAGGAATATCAAGTATAACAAAGTCCGTTAAAATAGTAACATTTGCAACCACAACAGGCACATCCTCACAAATACCGATAGGTATAGCAGTTGATTTATCAGCCATTTGCAAAGATATTTCAGTAGGTGTCAGCTTATTCAAGTCAAGTCTACGATATAAAGAGAGAGGCATAACACTAACACCGGCTCCAAGATCACATAAAGCAGTTTTAATATAATTTCTTTTAATGGAGCAAGGTATAGTAGGTACTCCGGGGTCTCCAAGTTTCTTTGGTATTCCACCCTTAAAAGTATAATTAGCAAGCATGGTGGAAATCTCAGCTTCCAGTATCTTTCTTTTATTAGTAATGATATCCTTCGTATATTTAGCATAAGGATTTGTTTTGAGCACATCAGTTAATCGCATACGCAAAAAGATAGGCCTAATCATTTCAGCAAAGCGCTCAAAATCCTCATCATCCTTTTTCTTGGATGGTTTTGGAGGAAAAGGCATGGGTTTCTGAACCCTAGGTTCCCTTTCTTTACCATGTTTCCTAGCAACAAAGTCTCTTTTATCATAACGTTGATTCTTTGATTGTGGGTTATCAAGATCAACAACAGGTTCAACTTCTACATCATTGTCATTACTAGGTTGAGCATCATCATGAACATCATCATTAATATTTTCATTAGGTTCATGTTCATTACCAGATTGTGTTTCAGCATCAGACATAGATATATCATTTGGATTATCAAGTGGTTCAGCAATAGGTTCACTAGAAGTTTGCACAGTTCTATCATTTTTCTTCTTCTTCTTTTTAGAAGAACTAGGAACATCAATATTATTTCTTTGAGAATCTTGCTCGATTCTCTTAGGGTGGCCTTCAGGATACAAAGGTTCCTGAGTCATTCTACCAGTTCTAGTAGCCACTCTAACAACATAATCATTTTTCTTACTATTCATTTCATCAAGCACTTCTTTTTGAGCCTTAAGTACTTGTTCTACTTGAGTGGTAACCATAGAAACATGTTTGCTAACAAGTTTAAGTTCACCTTTAATATTAGCCATATAATCACCCAAGCGTCTAATCATATAAGCATTTTCTTTTAATTGTCTACCAAAATAAGCATTGAAGTCGTCTTGCTTAAACATAAAGTTATCAAACTCATCCAAGCACTGACTAGCAATTTTAGTAGGAGGGACTTCAGCTTTATCATATCTATAGAGAGAATTTACCTTTACTACCTGTGTCAGGATATCGGGATCAGGAGGTTCTTCAGTAAATAAAGAATTAAGATCATATGTTTCTTCAACAAGCGGTGAATTAAGACCATGTATTTCTTCAATAGGAGGTAAATTCTTAACATCTTCAGCTTTAATACCTTTTTCTTTCATAGATTTCTTTGCCTCTTGCATATCCTCGGGACTGAGAAATAGAACACCTCTCTTCTTCGGAGTTGGTTTAGGAATAGGCTCAGTAATTGGAGCAGGAGCTGGCTCAGGAGGTGCCCAATTATTTTCATTTGTCAACATATTATTCAATAGGATTTCAGCTTCATCCGATGTTCTTTCCCTGAAAAGAGAACCAGCACAACTATCCAGGTAATATCTGGAAGCATCGGTTAGTCCATTATAAAAGATATCAAGTATTTCAGGTTTCTTAAGAGGATGATCAGGCAAAGCATTAAGTAACTTGAGAAGCCTCCCCCAAGCTTGTGGGAGACTCTCTTCTTTAATTTGCACGAAGTTGTATATTTCCCTCAAAGCAGATTGTTTCTTATGAGCATGGAAATATTTAGCAGAGAAGTAATAAATCATATCCTGGGGACTACGCACACAACCAGGATCAAGAGAATTAAACCATATCTTAGCATCACCCTTTAATGAGAACGGAAATATTTTGAGTATATCAAAGTAACGCGATCTCTCATCATTAGTGAACAGGGCAGCTATATCATTTAACTTAGTAAGATGTGCCACAACAGATTCAACCAAAGTAATTATATTAGGATCAACAGAGAATTCATAATCCTTATCAGGAACACATATAGGTGAAGTAGCAAAAGCAGGGTCGGGTTCCATTTTATCTCTAAGTGATTCTTTGTTCCATTTAACTAATAACCTCTTAAGCTCATATCTATCTTTGCAAACTAAAATAGCGGCAGAAGATTCCATATCAAAAAGATAACCCTCAGGAATAACAGGCATATTTTCATCATCACTATCATCATCGTATTCAGATTCAATAATTTCTTTTGGATAGATAACCCTCAGGAAGCAGGTGTAGGTGTCGCAAAATTACTCATAACAGAAGGCGAATCAAGTGTAGAGCTAGATGGCAGTTCCTTACCTCCCCTCGTAGTTGAGGGATAGATCTTGGTTTTGGATCTCTCAAGTTCTTCATAGTGTCCAGCAGATATAAATCCCAAGTGACTCAAAGAATAGAGCTATGCTCCCCGGCAACGTCGCCAGAAATTTTTCTTGATAACCCACAAGTATAGGGGATCGCAACAGCTTTCGGGGGTAGAGTATTCAACCCAAATTTATTGATTCGACACAAGGGGAGCCAAAGAATATTCTCAAGTATTAGCAGCTGAGTTGTCAATTCAACCACACCTGGAAACTTAGTATCTGCAGCAAAGTGTTTAGTAGCAAAGTAATATGATAGTGGTGGTAGCGGCAACAAAAGTAAAGACAACAAAAGTAATGTTTTTGGTATTTTGTAGTGATTGTAACAGTAGCAGCGGGAAAGTAAATAAGCGTAAACCAGTATATGGAAAGCTCGTAGGCACCAGATCAGTGATGGATAATTATGCCGGATGCGGTTCATCATGTAACAGTCATAACATTGGGTGACACAGAACTAGCTCCAATTCATCTATGTAATGTAGGCATGTATTCCGTATATAGTCATACGTGCTTATGGAAAAGAACTTGCATGACATGTTTTGTCCTACCCTCCCGTGGCAGTGGGGTCCTATTGGAAACTAAGGGATATTAAGGCCTCCTTTTAATAGAGAACCAGAACAAAGCATTAGCACATAGTGAATACATGAACTCCTCAAACTATGGTCATCACCGGGAGTGGTCCCGATTATTGTCACTTCGGGGTTGCCGGATCATAACACATAGTAGGTGACTATAGACTTGCAAGATAGGATCAAGAACT